>NC_036854.1:36115206-36203454 GCF_002910315.2 Salvelinus sp. IW2-2015
CCACAATTGTATTATGAAAATAAAATTGATTATTACCTGCCACAGCCAAGTGACTGTCCTGACCCTGTATTTTAGAGGGAAAAGTACAAGACATTATCAGGACAACTGAATGCTTTTAGAGGATTAAAGACGGCATCAATAACAACAAGTCTCTTCTCCTTTCCTCTCTGTCAGAAACTGATGCAGCGGATCCAGAACCCTGAGTACTCCACCACCATGGACGTGGCGCCAGTGATCCTGGCGGCCCATAGGAACAAACTATGAGATACTGACCATGTGCTGAAGCAGGATATCTCCTGCCCAGGCCTCACGTTGGGCTCAGAGATGTCGGTACCACGCTGAGAATCTACCCTCGCGGGAGTGGCTCCTAGGGCGGTCTACTTACTGGTGTGCCGTCAGCTTGGCTTGGTTGCGGATTTGCTGCTGCGACGGTGTACTGTCTCTGTAAAAAATGCCAAGAACAAGAAGGACAGCCTCACGGCACTCCAGGTAAGATCCTGTAGAACACACACACACCACAACACACACACACACACACACACACACACACACACACACACACAACACACACACACACAAAACACACACACAACACACCACACACACACACACACACACACACCACCCACTCTCCTCTCTCTCTCTTTCTCTGGAAGGATTGAATAGCCAAGTAAGTATTCACTACATACATCCCCCAACATACATCATCTCCCTTTTCAGGGTTGACTGGCTGCATCTGAAATGGCGCCCTATTCTCTATGCAGTGCACTACTTTTGACCAGGGCCCATAGGACTCCCCTATATAGTAGTGCACTATATAAGGAACAGCGTGCCATTTAGGCAGGGTTAGCCTCTAGTTGCACAGGTGACATGTTGGTAGAAATTAGGTAAAACGGATTTCAGTTTCCCTGCAATAAAATCGCCGGCCACTAGTAGGTCCTTCCCCAAAGATTATCCAACTTTAATAAACACTGGGAGGTAAGGACTACAGCAGTGGTGTAGCCTACAGGCAATATGGATATCATGTATTATTGATATCTAGGCTACATAGCACAATGATGTGAATCACACTGCTGCTCTCTCATTCAGCTATTTGCACCTTACGAATTGTGGATGTTGTGAATGTGGATGGCTGTTCACAGATGTACACAGAGTGTACAAAACATGAGTAACACCTTCCAAATATTGAGTTTCTACCCCTTTTGCCCTCAGAACAGTCTCAATTCATCAGGGCATGAACTCTACAAGGTGTCAAAAGCAATCCACTGGGATGCTGGCCCATGTTGACTCCAATGCTTCCCACAGTTGTTTCAAGTTGACTGGATGTCCTTTGGGTGGTGGACCATTCTTGATACACACGGGAAACTGTTGAGCGCAAAAAACCCAGCAGCATTGCAGTTCTTGACGCACTCAAACCGTTGCTCCTGGCATCTACTACCATACCCTGTTCAAAGGCACTTAAATACAGTATTTTGTCTTGCCGATTCACCCTCTGAATGGCACACATACACAATCCATGTCTCAATTGTCTCAAGGCTTAAAAATGCTTTAACCTGTCTCATCCCCTTCATCTACACGGATTAAAGTAGATTTAAGTGATATCAATAAGGGATCATGGCTTTCACCTGGATTCACCTGGTCAGTCTATGTCATGGAAAGACCAGGTGTTCTTAATGTTTTGTACACTCAGTGTATGTGTATTTGAACCTAATAATAGTCGAATTGAAGAAGTTTTAGATGCCTATCAATCGTTGTTTTTGCGACTGGGGGTGTATCCATTAAGGAAACCGTTTACTGTTGAAGAACCAAACAGAAGAAAACAGATAAAAATGTGAGTTTATTTTGGACAAATTCAGGTACGTCTCACCCCTTTTCATTCCGTTCACTTACGTTTAAGAAATGTTTTGCAACAGAATTGGCGTAATGAATATGCCCCTTTGGACAGCCAGAATAAAATGCGCTCTTGCAATAGCCGCATAGTGCGGATCCCAGCCTATGGAATAAAAGTTCCTCCCTTCTAAACTCCACCTTGGTATTGTGCTCCATACTGTCAAAAACAGGTTTAATTTAAGAAGACCACGAGTGGAGCTTTTATTCCTCAATCAAGACACATGCTCAAACTCGCAGACTTTTGATAGACTTAGACAGCTGCAAATTATCAAGATATCAAAGTGTCACCAACAAACATGTAAACCTCTGTATTCAAGGCATGCCATTCCGAGAGCAGCATTTATTTTTCAACTCAAATCAATGAGCCCAATCTCTCTTCCATGACAACAAAATCATAAACAACAAGGTAGGCTAATTAGTTCTTACTTTTAGGGTTACACTCAGGTTAAACAATTTGGCTTATCTATATTTCCATATTTCCAAGTCTTACTTTTGAAGATCAATGGGTATTAAATGAATTGGAATGACTGGAAATCTGACAGATTGTTTTTTTATTTTAATAAAACCTAATCGTATTATTATCTGTAGTAGAGAGCAATGGGTTAGAAGAAGCCTACATAACCAAACCTTAAAGTAAAATGCAACATCCATTTATGGCCAGCTACGTAAACTCTAACATTGATTTATCCTGCAATGGATGTCGTTCAATTGGTAATATTCATTTTTGTCTTCTTCTAATGCCTTTTAAACAGGTTGACATTTATTGGGATGAGTCTTGTCCTTGATTTAGAACCGAGAAGTTTCCTCTAGATGGGCCAGCAGCAGAGTCAAAATTGCCAATATTGTAAAAATGTATGAAAACAAAATGTTGCTTTTTGGTCTTATTTTAAGGTAGGGTAAGGCATTATGGGTTGGCAGTGTGGTTAATGTTAGAGTTAAGGTTAGGTTTAAAACTCTGCAGAGCTGCCTCCAGAACAAGATTACCGTAATTATGAAAAATGCTACTTTGCGCCTCTTAAAGGGAATATAATCTAGAAGTAACTGAAAGTAATCAGATTATATTACTGAGTTTGGGTAATCCAAAAGTTATGTTACTGATTACACTTTTGGACAGGTAACTAGTAACTGTAATGGACTGCATTTAGAAAGTAACCTACCCAACCCTCCATTTTGGACACAATGACTGACTCCACTGACCAGAGCTGGATGACTTGTCTTACACAGACATTAGGAAAAACTTAGCACTCTTATCTTTGAAGCAATAGGACAATTTCTGGGTTTCTGTTTAGAAGTATTAGCAGGAATCAATGCTATGTTCTGCTTGGTGTTTATATTCTAACTGTATGACAGAAGCCTCCCACACAGCCCACTGTGAATCAGCACACAGATCACAACAGCATGTCGATGGGAATAAGTTTTAAATAGATACAGAACAAGGAACAAGGAGTTTTAAATAGGTACAGAACAAGGAACAAGAAGTCAAATGATGTAAACTTTTAGAAACAGCTTTGTGACTCTCTTGTCTTCTCTCTCTCTCTCTCTCTCTCTCTCTGTCTCTCTCTCTCTCTCTCTCTCTCTCTCTCTCTCTCTCTCTCTCTCTCTCTCTCTCTCTCTCTCTCTCTCTCTCTCTGTCTCTCTCTCCCTTCCTCTATCTCCCCCTCCCTCCCTCCCTCCCTCCACCTACTCTTCCCTCCCTCTTGCTTTCTTTCTCCCTGTCTCCTTCCTTTCTCCTTATCTTCATCTTTCATTCCCTTCCTACCTCCTTCTCCCACAACTCTCTCCCTCCTTACTTCAACCTCCTCTCACCGCCCTCCCTCCCTGGCTCCCCTACCAACCCCCCAGGTTTCGTCTGGACATCTACAGGTGCCTGGCCAGCCCGTCTCTGATTATGCTGACCGAGGAGGACCCCATCCTCAGGGCCTTTGAGCTGAGTGCAGACCTCAGGGAGCTCAGCCTGGTCGAGGTGGAGTTCAGGTACGCCACACACACACACAGACACACACACACACACACACACACACACACACACAAACATCAGGTGAGTTCAGGTGAGAGCTTCTAGCAGGACACTCAAAGGCAGGGATCATCAACTTAAAATAATATATATATATATATCTTAATCGGATGGTCGGGAGGCCGCAAGAAGATAATAAACAGATAAACAGATAATATTTTATTTCAAACCTTCCTTACATTTGTATACAAACACATGCAAGTCTCTCTATTGTGCGTGAGAATAAATTGAAACAGATTTCCAAAATTAAAATCACTTGGAGCTGGTTTCCTGGTGTTTTTTACAGTCTTTTATGTCCAACAATGAAGATTGGGGGGGTTGCCAGTTGGGGAACCCTGCTCAAAGGCTTCCTTCCATCAGTGGTGTAAAGTACTTAAGTAAAAATACTTTAAAGTAAGTACTACTTAAGTAGTTTTTGGGGTATCTGTACTTTACTATTTATATTTTTGACATCTTTGACTTTTAATTCACTACATTCCTATAGAAAATAATGTACTTTTTACTCCATACTCCATCCCTGACTCCGAAAAGTACTCGTTACATTTTGAATGCTTAGCAGGACAGGAAAATGGTACAATCCACGCACTTATAACATCCCTGGTCATCCCGACTGCTTCTGATCTGGCGGACTTTGTAAATGATGCTGGAGTGTGTCCCTGGCTACCAGTAAATAAATATGTGCCGTCTGGTTTGCTTAATATAAGGATACTTTTGATACTTCAGTATTTTTAAAACCAAACACCTTTAGACTTTTACTGAAGTAGTATATTACTGGGTGAGTATGATAGTTGTGTACTTTTTCCACCACTGCCTTCTATAGCCTTCTATAAGGGCTGTGTTTCTGTCCTATGACTGGTTTATGGCTGGATGTATGGGTATAAGGGATCTTTCAGATTCCACTCTGCATAGCTACTAGTTTCTCAATTAACTGAAGCTAAAAGACTGACAGGTGTTACTGATTGGACTATCCTGGCTAAATAAATTCAATGAAATTATATTACTTAAAGCTGGAATACGTAAAGGGGGAAACAGCGCCACTGTTCACACGAGCACCTTTGTTATTGTTTTTGTTTTGTTAATGAAACGGAGGAGAGGAGCATCCAGCGTTGTGCTAAAAAAAGTCACACCTGCAATGACGTCAGAGGGGGAAAATGTATTTGTTGTTTGCAGTAACTTCTTTGTTTTTGTAATATCCAAAACGGACATAGCAGTTTCGCAGCTACGAATTTCAGCTTTCAGCCGTTTTGCTCATTCTGTGTGTCTTTGACACCCACTCTTCCTCCTTTTCTTCCTGTTCTTCCTCTTCATCATCGTCAAATAAAATAAAATAAAATGTATTTCTTACATCAGCTGATATCTCAAAGTGCTGTACAGAAACTCAGCCTAAAACCCCAAACAGCATGCAATGCTGCACCTCAGGAGTGAATGTCAGTTGGCTTTTCATAGCCGATCATTCAGAGTATCTCTACTGCTCCTGCTGTCTCTAGAGAGTTGAAAACAACAGGTCTGGGACAGGTAGCACGTCCGGTGAACAGGTAAGGGTTCCATTGCCGCAGGCAGAACAGTTGAAACTGGAGCAGCAGCACGGCCAGGTGGACTGGGGACAGCAAGGAGTCATCAGGCCAGGTAGTCCTGAGGCATGGTCCTAGGGCTCAGGTCCTCCGAGAGAGAGAAAGAAAGAAAGAATTAGAGAGAGCATACTTAAATTCACACAGGACACCGGATAAGACAGGAGAAATACTCCAGATATAACAGACTGACCCTAACCCCCCGACACATAAACTACTGCAGCATAAATACTGGAGGCTGAGACAAGAGGGGTCGGGAGACACTGAGGCCCCGTCCGACGATACCCCCAGACAGGGCCAAACAGGCAGGATATAACCCCACCCACTTTGCCAAGCACAGCCCCCACACCACTAGAGGGATATCTTGAACCACCAACTTGCCATCCTGAGACAAGGCCGAGTATAGCCCACAAAGATCTCCGCCACAGCACAACCCAAGGGGGGGCGCCAACCCAGACAGGAAGATCACGTCAGTGACTCAACCCACTCAAGTGACGCACCCCTCCTAGGGACGGCATGGAAGAGCACCAGTAAGCCAGTGACTCAGCCCCTGTAATAGGGTTAGAGGCAGAGAATCCCAGTGGAGAGAGGGGAACCGGCCAGGCAGAGACAGCAAGGGTGGTTCGTTGCTCCAGTGCCTTTCCATTCACCTTCACACTCCTGGGCCAGACTACACTCAATCATAGGACATACTGAAGAGATGAGTCTTCAATAAAGACTTAAAAGTTGAGACCGAGTCTGCGTCTCTCACATGGGTAGCTAGACCATTCCAGAGAAATAGAGCTCTATAGGGGAGAGCCCTGCCTCCAGCTGTTTGCTTAGAAATTCTAAGGACAGTTAAGAGGCCTGCGTCTTGTGACCGTCGCGTACGTGTAGGTATGTACGGCAGGACCAAACCGGAAAGATAGGTAGGAGCAAGCCCATGTAATGCTTTGTAGGTTAGCAGTAAAACCTTGAAATCAGCCCTTGCCTTAACAGGAAGCCAGTGTAGGGAGGCTAGGACTGGAGTAATATGATCAAATGTTTATTTCTAGTCAAGATTCTAGCAGCCGTGTTTAGCACTAACTGAAGTTTATTTAGTGCTTTATCCGGGTAGCCGGAAAGTAGAGCATTGCAGTAGTCTAACCTAGAAGTGACAAAAGCATGGATTAATTTTTCTGCATCATTTATGGACAGAAAGTTTCTGGTTTTTGCAACGTTACGTAGATGGAAAAAGCTGTCCTTGAAACAGTCTTGATATGTTCGTCAATAGAGAGATCAGGGTCCAGAGTAACGCCGAGGTCATTCACAGTTTTATTTGAGACGACTGTACAACCATCAAGATTAATTGTCAGATTCAACAGAATATCTCTTTGTTTCTTGGGACCTAGAACAAGCATCTCTGTTTTGTCCGAGTTTAAAATTAGAACATTTGCAGCCGTCCACTTCCTTATGTCTGAAACACAGGCTTCCAGCGAGGGCAATTTTGGGGCTTCACCATGTTTCATCAAAATGTACAGCTGTGTGTCATCTTCATAGCAGTGAAAGTTAACATTATGTTTACGAATGACATCACCAAGAGGTAAAATATATAGTGAAAACAATAGTGGTCCTAAAACGGAAACTTGAGGAACACTGAAATGTACAGTTGATTTGTCAGAGGACAAACCATCCACAGAGACAAACTGATATCTTTCCAACAGATAAGATCTAAACCAGGCCAGAACTTGTCCATGTAGACCAATTTGGGTTTCCAATCTCCAAAAGAATATGGTGATCGATGGTATCAAAAGCTGCACTAAGGTCTAGGAGCACGAGGACAGATGCAGAGCCTCGGTCTGACGCCATTAAAAGGTCATTTACCACCTTCACAAGTGCAGTCTCAGTGCTATGATGGGGTCTAAAACCAGACTGAAGCATTTCGTATACATTGTTTGTCTTCAGGAAGGCAGTGAGTTGCTGCGCAACAGCTTTTTCTAACATTTTTGAGAGGAATGGAAGATTCGATATAGGCCGATAGTTTTTTATATTTTCTGGGTCAAGGTTTGGCTTTTTCAAGAGAGGCTTTATTACTGCCACTTTTAGTGAGTTTGGTACACTTCCGGTGGATAGAGAGCCGTTTATTATGTTCAACATAGGAGGGCCAAGCACAGGAAGCAGCTCTTTCAGTAGTTTAATTGGAACTACTGAAAGAGCTGCTATGTCTTCCTCCTCTTCTCTCATCTCCTCCTCCCTTCTCCTTCCCACTCCTCATCCTCTTCCCCCTCTCCTCACCTCTCCTCCTCCTCTTCCCGCTCTCCTCTTTCCCCTCTCCTCTTGCCCTTCTCCTCTCTTCTTCCCCCTCTCCTCTCCTCTTTTCCCCTCCTCCCTCTCCACCTCTGCTCTCCTCTTCCCCCTCTTCCCCTCTCCTCTTCCCCCTCTCCCCTCCTCTTCCCCCTCTCCCTCTCCCCTCCTTTTCCCCTCTGCTCTCCTCTGCTCTCCTCTTCCCACTTTCCTCTCCTCTCCTCTTCATGGTTCCAGGAATGACTATGAGGAGTTAGCTAAGCAGTGTAAGATGTTTGCTAAGGACCTCCTGGCCCAGGCAAGTACTGTAACTCCAGGGAGCTGGAGGTGATCCTCAACCACACGGCCAACGAAGTCACGGTGGACAAGAGAGGCCTGATGGAGGAACGCATGAACCTCAGCCGGCTCAAACTAGCTATCAAGTACAACCAGAAAGAGGTGAGACTCAAAATAACTGGCCATCAAGTACCAGTATGTTCAGGTAATTCTTCTAAAGTTTTCCAGAAATCCTTCCTTGGAAGATTCCCAGACCTGGGAATTTTGCAACCCTAGGTATTTGGTATTTTATTAGGATCCCCATAAACTGTTGCAAAAGCAGCAGCTATTCTTCCTGGGGTCCACACAAAACATGAAACATTACATAATACAGAACATTAATAGACAACAGCAGCTCAAGGACAGATATGTAGGCACACGTAGCCTACATATCAATACATACACACACTATCTAGGTCAAATAGGGGAGAGGCGTTGTGCCGTGAGGGGTTGCTTCATATGTTTTTTGAAACCAGGTTTGCTGTTTATTTGAGCAATATGAGATGGAACGGAGTTAATGGCTCTATATAATACTGTACGCTTTCTTGAATTTGTTCTGGATTTAGGTACTGTGAAAAGACCCCTAGTGGCATGTCTGGTGGGGTAAGTGTGTGTCAGAGCTGTGTGTTAGTTGACTATGCAAAAAATTTGGATTTTCAACACATTAATGTTCCTTATAAAAAGAAGAAGTGATCCAGTCATTCTCTCCTCAACTCTTAGCCAAGAGAGACTGGCATGTTTAGTATTTATACCAGCCCTCTTATTACAACGAAGAGCAAGACGTGCCGCTCGGTTCTGGGCCAGCTGCAGCTTAACTAGGTCTTTCCTTACAGCACTCAACCACACGACTGGACAATAATCAAGATAAGACAAAAGTGTGGTGTCAAAAAGCAGAGCATCTCATTATTACAGGCATACCTCTCCCCATCTTTACAACCATTGAATCTAAATGTTTTGACCATGACAGTTTACAATCTAAGGTAACGCCATGTAATTTATTCTCCTCAGCTTGTTCAACAGCCACATCATTCATTACCAGATTCAGCTGAGGTCTAGAACTTAGGGAAAGATTCGTACCAAATACAATGCTCTTAGTTTTAGAGATGTTCAGGACCAGTGTATTACTGGCCACACATTCCAAAACAGACTGCAACTCTTTATTAAGGGTTTCAGTGCCTTCATTAGCTGTGGTTGCTGATGCGTATATGGTTGAATCATCAACATACATGGATACACATGCTTTGTTTAATGCCAGTGGCAGGTCATTGGTAAAAATAGAAAAGAGTAGAGGACATAGAGAGCTGCCCTGCGGTACACCACACTTTACATGTTTGACATTAGAGTAGCTTCCATTAAAGAAAACCCTTTGAGTTCTATTAGATAGATAGCTCTGAATCCACGATATGGCACATACATTTTTTCAAGAACAGGTTATGGTCAATAATATCAAAGGCTGCACTGAAATCTAACAGTATAGCTCCCACAATCTTCTTATTACAAATTTCTTTACACCAATCATCAGTCATTTGTGTCAGTGCAGTACATGTTGAGTGCCCTTCTCTATAAGCATGCTGAAAGTCTGTGGTTTGTTTTGTTGACAGAGAAATAGCAAACACAATTTTTTCCAACAGTGTTAAGAGCTGGCAGCAAGCTTATTGGTCTGCTGTTAGAACCAGCAAAGGCCGCTTTACCACTTTTGGGTAGTGGAATTACTTTGGCTTCCCTCCAGGCCTGAGGACAAAGACTTTCCTCTAGGCTCAGATTAAAGATATGACAGATAGGAGTGGCTATAGAGTCAGCTACCATCCTCAGTAGCTTTCCATCTAAGTTGTCAATGCCAGGAGGCTTGTCATTATTGATCGATTACAAAAAAAAATCCAACTCTCCCACACTATCTTGACAAAATTCAAATTTACAATGCTTTTCTTTCATTATTAGTTTTTTATGCATGAGTACAATGGCCCACTGTTCGTTGTTGGCATTTCCTGTATTGTGATCACTGCATCCAATAGGTACGGATACAGCTTTAGAACAAGGTTCTACAGTATTAGTAAAAATGTGAATCGATGTGGCCTCCTGAGTGGTGCAGTGGCCTAAGGTACTGCATCGCAGTTGCTAGCTGTGCTGCTAGAGATTCTGGTTCGAGTCCAGGCTCTGTCACTGCCGACCGGGAGACCCATGGGGCGGTGCACAATTGGCCCAGCGTCGACTGGGTTAGGGGAGGGTTTGGCTGGCAGGGATGTTCTTGTTCCATCGTGCTTTAGCGACTCCTGTGGTGGGCCGGGTGTAATGCACGCTGACACGTTCGCCAAGTGTACACAGTGGTGCGGCTGGCTTCCCGGGTTAAACGGGCATTGTGTCAAGAAGCAGTGCGGCTTGGTGGGGTCATGTTTAGGAGGATGCATGGCTCTCGACCTTATTCTCTCCCAAGTTCGTACGGGAGTTGCAGCGATGAGACAAGACTGCAACTACCAATTGGTTACCATGAAATTTGGGAGAAAAAGGGAAAAAATAAATACAAATAAAATAAAATGTGATTGATATTGTCACGATCGTGTGGAAGAGATTCGGACCAAAACGCAGCATGAGGAAAATAAGCCATCTTCTTTTAATAAATGAACGAAGATGAACATGAAACGAAAACACTATACAAACAAACAAAAAAACAACAAATGATCGTGAAGCTAAATAACGCAAGTGCACAGACAAGCAACAAACGTTAAACAAGACAACTACCCACAAAAGCCTACTGCCTATGGCTACCTTAAATATGGCTCCCAATCAGAGACAAATGAATGACAGCTGTCTCTGATTGAGACCCAATCTAGGCAGCCATAGACATAACTAGACAACCTCACAATTATCTATCCCATACACAATACAACACCCATAGACTAAACAAAACACACACAACATACAATGCCCACCCCAACTCACGCCCTGACCAACTAAACATAATCAAAATAACATAAAAATAGGTCAGGAACGTGACAGATATATTATGTGGATGATCTTGTTCCTGTAGTGTTTGTAAACACCATGGTAGGTTGATTAATAACCTGAACCAGATTACAGGCACTGGTTACAGTGAGAAGCTTCCAGCTTGATGAAAACCAGTCAATATTTAGGTTCCCAAGAAAGTAGACCTCTCTTTTTACATCACATACACTTTCAAGCATTTCACACATATTATTTAGATACTGACAGCTTGATGAAAACCAGTCAATATTCAGGTTCCCAAGAAAGTAGACCTCTCTTTTTACATCACATACACTATCAAGCATTTCACACATATTATTTAGATACTGACCGTTAGCACTTGGTGGCCTATAGAATCTCCGCTAAAGAAAGAGTTTTAGATGTGCCAAGTGAACCTGCAACCACAACGCGTCAATAACACTTGACATAAGAGGCTCATAGTGTCCATCATATAGAAGCAGAAAGAGATGAGGGAGGGAGGGACCACTCCCTCAAATGCATTAGCATACAGCGCTAGGCTAAACAAATAAAAAATGATGAATAGGTGGAAATCGTTGACAGTTGAAAGCACTGTTTTTATAGCAGGCATCATTTATATTTCTATATATACAGAACATACATCATGTGAACAGTTTGGGCTGTTTTATTGTAGCCTACACAGACAATAGCAGACTGCTAGTTGTAGCCTACACAGACAATAGCAGACTGCTAGGTAAAGAGGGTGATTATAGTGAATTATGAATGACTATTCATCATACATAAAACGGGAAGTCCACAACATCTGTTTTTCCTGTAGTTGTCTGGTGGAAATATGACCCTGATTTAGCTATGGTCTCTCCAGGCTACATCCAACCGAGGACAGGACCAGCTCAGACCAGAGCAGAGACAGAGAGGCAGAGACAGACTGTTATGAGGGTGGATGTTTGAAGCTGTTCTTTTATTTATAACTGTGCTTGCTCAGCCTGGCAGGTTGTGTTTGGATTTATATTTTATATCACAGTGAGGCTCGAGCATGCTGCTACCATTCTGTCTCACATTGATAAATTATGCTAATAAGAGCTCCTCTAGTACCAGAACCTGGAAGAGAGAAAGAAAGAGGGATAGAGAAAGAAAGAGAGAGAGAGAGAGGGAGAGAGAGAACTTGTGCAGCAGAGCCCTAAACACTTTCTCTTCATAGCCTTGATGAATCTGTGTTTGATAAACATGCCTCCTATTTCTGTTTTGTGTCAGTGGTGGTATGTGATCACAGAGGATAACATTAGTACCGTTTGTTATGACTGGGAACAAACCATAAAGATGGGATCATGTACAGTTTTCCACAGAAAACAAATCCAAGGCAAGACACGTGATAAGCAAGCACACTGTTGACAATGTGCATGTACCGTATTCTGGAATGAATTACCATTCTGAATAACCCTTTACTTCTTCTCTCTTTGTTTCCCTGTTGACTCCTACATCTCCATCCACATCATTGTTCTGTGGCGCCTCCTACTGTCCCTGCATGGCACCACCTCCTCCCCACCCCCTCCAGTTTGTGGCCCAGTCCAACTGCCAGCAGTTCCTCAACACCGTCTGGTTCGGCGAGACGGCCAGCTACCGGCGTAAACACACGTGTCTGAAGATGTCCACGGTACTGAGCGTGGCGGTGCTGTGGCCGCTGCTCTCCCTGTGCTACCTAGTGGTGCCGCGCTCCCGCGTGGGCCATATCATCCACACGCCCTTTGTCAAGTTCATCATACACAGTGCCTCCTACTTCACCTTCCTCCTGCTCATCAACCTGTACTCTCTGGTGTATAACGAGGGCAAGAAGAACACCATGGGTCCTGCCCTGGAGATGATCGACTACCTGCTCATACTCTGGATCATAGGTGAGACGTCCTTCCATCTCCTCTCCCCTCCTCTTCTCCTGCCCTCTCCCCTTCTTCCCTCTCATCTCCCCTCCTCTAGTGTCCTCTCCCCTTCCCTCCCCTCCGCTCCTGTCCCCTCCCCTCCCCTCCTCTCATGTCCTCCTCCATTTCTCTACTCCCTCCCCTCCTCCCTTCCCTCCTTCGCACTCCCCCTTCCTCCCCGTCTCCTCTCCCCTCTTCTCCTCTCCTCTCCCCCCTCTTCTCCTGGCCTGGCCCTGTCCCTCCTCTCCCTGGCCGTTGTCCCCGTCCTCTCCTTGCCCCTCCTTCCTCTCCTGTCCTTCCTCTCCACTCCTATCCGTCCAGTCCTTCTCCCCTCTTCGGTCCTCTCCCCTCCTCGTCCTGGCCTGGCCTGTCCTCTCCTCTCCTGTCCTGTCCTCTCACCTCCTATCCTGTCTAGTCCTCTCCTGTCCCCTCCTCTCCTCTCCTGTCCTGTCCTCTCACCTCCTATCCTGTCCAGTCCTCTCCTGTCCTGTCCCTGGATCATCATTTTAAATATACAGTGGGGTCTGAAATTATTGACACCCTTGATAAAGATGAGCAATAATGACTGTATAAAATAAATAATACAACTTTTTTTCCAAAAGGTAAGGGTCAAAAAGAGTCTTATAAATAAAGTGGTCAAATGTTTGGCAGTTCGTCCAATATTCCTGTCACGCAATGACTACATCAAGCTTGTGACTGCTTTTGTCAGTTCGTTTTGGTTGTGTTTCAGATGATTTTGTGCGCAATAAAAATGAATGGTGAATAATGTATTATGTCATTCTGGAGTCACTTCTATTGTAAATAAGAATATAATATGTTTCTAAAGACTTCTACATGAAGGTGGATGCTACCATGATTACAGATAATCCTGAATGAATCGTCAATAATTTTGAGTGAGAAAGTTACAGAGGGTCAAAGATCAAACCCCCAAGACTTGCTTACCTCTCACCATTACCAATAACAGGGGAGGTTAGCATTTTTGGGGGGTTATGATCTTTGACCCTCTGTAACTTTCTGTGTCATTATGACTCCGTAATGACCCAATACATTATTTACCACTCATTAGTATTGGCCACAATATGATCTGAAACACAACCAAAACGAACTGAAAATGCATCCAACAAGCTTGATGTGGTCATTGCATTATAAGAATATGGGACCAAATACTAAACTCTTGGTGTCACGATCGTGTGGAGAGACGGACCAAGGCGCAGCGTGATATTGATACATCTTCTCTTTATTAATGAAGATGAATGAACACGACACACTATAACAAACTAACAAAAAACGACCGTGAAGCTAAATAACGTAAGTGCACAGACAAGCAACAAACGTTCTACATAGACAATTACCCACAAACACCTAAAGCCTATGGCTACCTTAAATATGGCTCCCAATCAGAGACAACAATAACCAGCTGTCTCTGATTGAGAACCAAATCAGGCAACCATAGACTTTCCTAAACAACTACACTCAACCATAGACAATCCTAGACACATACACTCAACACAAACCCATACACTAAAACCAACACCCCCTATACCATATAAACACCCAAAACACAAACATACCCCATGTCACACCCTGACCTAACTAAAATAATAAAGAAAACAAATAATACTAAGGCCAGGGCGTGACACTTGGCTACTTTATTTATACAAATCTTTAGGGGTGTCAATAATTTTGACCCTTACCTTTTTGAGAAGAAAAGTATTACTTGTTAAACAAAATCTCTTTCTCTGAGCAATTGTATTAGTATATAATAAAATAATGTCACATTTTTTGGAGCATAAAATAAGGTCCGTTTTTTAATTATTTATTTAAAACAGTCATTTTTGCTCATCTGTATGAAGGGTGCAATCATTTTGGACCACATTGTATTTTTGGGGGGTGTATTTTCATCTTATTGTGACAGACATAGATGAGGGGTAACGTGTATGTGCTGCGGCCAACAGTGTTACCTGCTAGCCTCAGGCACAGGTAAGAGATCATTTACAGTGCCATCAGAAAGTACTCACACACCTTTTACATATTTTGTTGTTACATTTGTTACAGTCTGAATTTGAGATTGTTCTCTCACTGGCCTACACACAATACCTCATAATGTCAAAGTGGAAATATATTTTTCAGCATTTTAAAAAATGTATAAAAAAATTGAAATCTTAAATGCTTTTGTTATGGCAAGCCTAAATAAGTTCAGTAGTTAAAATTTGATTAACAAGTCACATAATAAGTTGCATAGACTCACCCTGTGTATAATAATAAATAAAGGTAAAAAACATTTTTTTTAAATAAAATGTATTTATATAGCCCTTCTTACATCAGCTGATATCTCAAAGTGCTGTACAGAAACCCAGCCTAAAACCCCAAACAGCAAGCAATGCAGGTGTAGAAGCACGGTGGCTAGGAAAAACTCCCTAGGCCAAAACCTAGGAAGAAACCTAGAGAGGAACCAGGCTATGAGGGGTGGCCAGTCCTCTTCTGGCTGTTCAAATGGTCATAAATGACCAGCATGGTCAAATAATAATAATCACAGTAGTTGTCGAGGGTGCAACACGTCAGCACCTCAAATTTACATTTTTTTATTGTGTTTAACATGATTTTTGAATGTCTAACTCATCTCTGTACCCCACACAAACAATTGGCTGTAAGGTCCCTCAGTCGAGTAGTGAATTTCAAACACAGATTCAACCACAAAGACCAGGGAGGTTTTCCAATGCCTCTTGGTAGATGGGTAAAATAAAATAAAAGGCAGGTATTGAATATCCCTTTGAGCATGGTGAAGTTATTCATTACATTTTTGGAGGGTGTATCATTATACCCAATCACTACAATGATGCAGGTGTCCTTCCTAACTCAGTTGCTGGAGAGGAAGGAAACCACTCAGAGATTTCACCATGAGGCCAACGGTGACTTTAAAACAGTTACAGAGTTTAATGTCTGTGATGCGAGAAAACTGAGGATGGATCAACAACATTGTAGATACTCCACAATACTAAACTAATGGACAGAGTGAAAAGAAAAAAGCCTGTACAGAAAAAAAATATTCCAAAACTTGCGTCCTGTTTTGGCACTAAAGTAATACTGCAATAATGTGGCAAAGCAATTAACTTTTGTCCTGAATACAAAGTGTTATGTTTTGCGGCAAATCCAACATAAAACATCCTTGAGTACAACTCTTCATATTTTCAAGCATGGTGGGGGCTTCATCATATTATGGGTATGCTTGTAATCATTAAGGACTGGGGAGTTTTTCAGGATAAAAAAGAAACTGAATGGAACTAAGCACAGGCAAAATCCTAGAGGAAAACCTGGTTCAGTCTGCTTTCCACCAGACACTGGGAGATGAATTCACCTTTCAGCAGGACAATAACCTAAAACACAAGGCCAAATCTACACTGGAGTTGCTTACCAAGAAGACGGTGAATGTTCCTGAGTGGCTTAAATCTGCTTGAAAAATCTATGACATGACTTGAAAATGGTTGTCTAGCAATGATCAACAACCAATATGACAGAGTTTGAATAACTCTTTGAAGAATAATGAGCAACTATTGTACAATCCAGGTGTGCAAAGCTCTTAGAGATTTACCCAGAAAGACTCACAGCTGTAATTGCTGCCAATGGTGATTCTAATATGTAGAGACTCAGGAGTGTGAATACTTATGTAAATGATATATTTCTGGATTTAATTTTCAATACATTTGCAAACATTTCTAAAAGCATGTTTTCACTTTGTCAATATGGTGTATTATGTGTAGATGGGTGAGAAGAAATATACATTTTGAATTCAGGCTTTAATAACACAACAAAAGGTGAAATAAGTGAAGGGATATGAACACTTTCAGGAGGCACTGTATGTAACAGCATAAAAATACTGTTGATGTATGGCATTGGCTCAATTCCAGAAAAAAACTAAAGGTCAGTCCTCATTGGTGGAGTTCAGCAAGCAGGACTTCCTGACTTCTCATTGGGCTAAAACCAGACTTGAGTATAACTTCCTGTATCATTTCCTGCCCTCCTTCTGTGACAATAGAGTTTAGGGTCACACTGTCTTTGGTTAGTCCACAACAGATGCCCTGTAGAAGATAATTTAATCAAATTAAATAGTAGAGAATAGCAACGCAGTGTATTGATTAGCATAGACCAGACAAGACCAGACCAGACCAGATTAGAATATGCAGCTGTGCAGTGAGTATCCCAAGATGCAGCATGTCCTCTCTATACCACCCTTTCTGTGCTCTGGTACTGTAACAATCTGTAGCAGTCTGCTATCATGATAATGGTGCCTGAGGGGATGGCTGCCATTTTACGGGCTTCTAACCAACTTTTCTATTTTGTGTGTTTTTCTGCATTGTTTGAAACGTATTTTGTAAATAATGTTGCTACTACCGTCTCTTATGACCGAAAAGAGCTTCTGGACATCAGAACAGCGATTATGCACCTCGAACTGGACCAATTTTTTTTTTTTTATGAGCGACGCAAAGGATGGACTGCTTCTCCAAGACCAGGTCCAAATCCTCGTCATTCATGTGAAGGAAAGACGTTAATACAGGGGGCGGAGATCAGGGTCCTTTGTGAGAATTTGTCGGTGAGTGGGTAACCCACCTCTACCATCTGTTCTATTGGCCAACGGGAAATCACTGGAGAATAAACTTGATGATCCCCATTCGAGACTACCCTACCAACGGGACATTAAAAACTGTAATATCTTATGTTTCACCGAGTCATGGCTGAACGATGACACGGATAATATACAGTAGGCTGGCTTCTCCATGCATCGGCAGGACAGAGCAGCTACGTCTGGTAAGATGAAGGATGGGGGTGTGTGTCTATTTGTCAATAACAGCTGGGGTGCGATGTCTAATATTAAGAAAGTCTCGAGGTATTGCTCACCTGAGGTAGAATACCTCATGATAAGCTGTAGACCACACTATCTACCAAGAGTTTTCATCTATATTTTTCATAGCCGTCTACTTACCACCACAAACCGATGCTGGCACTAAGAACACACTCAACGAGCTGTAAAAGGCCATAAACAAACAAGAAAATGCTCATCCAGAAACGGTGCTCCTTGTGGCCTGGGAATTTAATGCAGGCGAACTTAAATACATTTTACCTCATTTCTACCAGCATGTCACATGTGCAAACAGAGGAAAAAAACTCTAGACCACCTTTACTCCACACACAGAGATGCATACAAAGCTCTCCCTCGCTCTCCATTTGGCAAATCTGACCATAATTATATCCTCCTGATTCCTGCTTACAAGAAAAAATAAAGCAGGAAGTACCAGTGACTCGCTCAATACGGAAGTGGTCAGATGACGCGGATGCTACGCTACAGGACTGTTTTGATAGCACAGACTGAAATATGTTCCAGTATTCATCCAATGGCATTGAGGAGTATACCACCTAGTCACCGGCTTCATCAATAAGTGCATCGACAACGTCGTCCCCACAGTGACCGTACGTACATATCCCAACCAGAAGCCATGCATTACATGCAACATCTGCACCGAGCTAAAGGCTAGAGCTTATACGAAATCCCATTATGCCCTCAGACGAACCATCATACAGGACTAAGATTGAATCCTACTACACAGGCTCTGATGCTCATCGGGTGTGGCAGGGCGTGCAAACTATTACATACTACAAAGGGAACCCCAGCTGGGAGCTGCCCAGTGGCGCGAGCCTAGCAGACGGGCTAAATGCCTTTTATGCTTGCTACGAGGCAAGCAACACTGAAGCATACATGAGAGCACAACTGTGTGATCACGATCTCCGTAGCCGATGTGAGCAAGACCTTTAAACAGGTTAACATTCACAAGGCCGCAGGGCCAGACGGATTACCAGGACGTTTACTCAGAGCATGCACGGACCAACTGGCAAGTGTCTTCACTGCTGCTACTCGCTGTTCATTATCTATGCATAGTCACTTTGCCCCTACCTTCAGGTACAAATGATCTTGTCTAACCTGTACCCCCGAACATTGACTCAGTACCGGTAACCCCTGTATATAGCCTCGTTATTGTTACTTTATTGTGTTACTTTTAATTAAATTTTTTACTTTTGTTTATTTATTACTTTTTCTTAACTCTATTTCTTGGACTTTGTTGTTGGTTTTAAGGGCTTGTAAATAAGCATTTCACATTAAGGTCTACCCCTGCTGTATTCGGCGAATGTGACAAATAAAATGTTATTTGATTTGATATTCACACCACGCTGAATGATAGCTCTTTGGTCTCACACACACACACACACACACACACACACACACAGACACCACACACACACACACACACACACACACACACACACACACACACACACACCACACACACACACACACACACACACACACACACACCACACACACACACACACACACACACACACACACACACACACACACACAGATCAATGACACTGTAGAACTACTTATTGGTTTCTAGGACAGCCACCTTTCCTGTCCTCTCTGCTCCTCCCCATCCCTTGCCCTCTCCTCTCATCTTCGCTCTCTCCCCTCCCCTCCTTTTCCCTCCACTCCCCTCCTCTCTGCTCTGCTCCTCTCCTCTCATCTAATCTCCTCTTTTTTTCTCTCTTTCTACTTTCTCCGCTGCCCAAAAAACATGATCATCCAATCAGTGTAATGGCCTGTGTTCCCAAATTAGTCTCCTCTCTCTAGCATCCCTCTGCTCTCTGGAGAATCAGTCTGTTTCAATACCAGACACAGTAGAAAGAAAGAGAGAGAGAGAGGGGTAGAGGAGAAGAGAGAGGAGAGGAAAGGAGAGAGAGAAAGAGAGAGAGAGGGTAAAGAGATAGACAGAGGGAGACAGAGAGTGAGAGGTAGAGAGGGATATAATTGTTCTAGTATGTTCTGCAGTTGCTACGTGCTTGTTTCTTTTGATTCATTGCTCAAATTACTTTTCTAGACGGGAAATTAAATAAAGTACAGCACAGGTCCTATTGGCTCACGGATCATGTCAATAAACAATGTCTTGTCTATTATCTAGTTCATTGTGTAGCTTGGCAGTGAGCGAACACTACTCTACATGCCTTTCTGTCTGGAGAGGAATCTTGTTAGAGGCTGTGGGAGAGAGGAGTTTGGATACAGGTTTTAGGGGTTTGAGGACACAGAAATAGCCCACTAGAGGGAGGAATACTCCTTAACTAATACAACAAGACCAGCACATCCATCCATGTACAGTTTCCTGATACTTCTTTCCATGTAATCAAATCAGTTATTGATCAAAGTCGTTATTAAGATCGAGATCAATCTAATGAAAATCATCAACAGTTTTGACTATTAAAATGGCCATGGCGTAGGCATATGTAAATAAAGTATTGGATTGCAGTTCAATAACAGATAGTTGTTGCCTATTACTTATGTTTTTCTGCTATTCTGTTTCTGAAGACTTTTACTACTGTTGGTTCTTATTGCTGAAATTCTAAGGCGAATACTGGGTTTGTAGAATTTTTATTTGTCCTTTTAGTTCCAGATGTGTGTCTCCTTCCAGTGTCTAGGGAGCAGTTTTATTATATGGCCTCCTTTCATTTCCATTGTTCTGTCTCTCCATCCCTCCCCTCTCTCCATCCCTCTTTCTCTTTCCCCCATTCTGTTAATCCCAGGAGCCAGATGCCTCACGTTAATGCCAAAATCAGATATGTCAACTGCCAAATGCGCCAATTGCCAAATGATTTTGGGAACTTGGGCAGAAAAAGTTCACGTTGATCTACTGAGGCAAAAAGAGTACTGTCAGAGTTTAATTCAATAAGAGAAAAGCTGCGAGGGAGGGACAGAAAAGTAGCCTAATGTTTGGGAAAGATTTGGTGAAGTGGTAAATGTGGATGATAGCAGTGCCGGCTATATTACAGTATATGTAATATAATCACAAGGCAGGGACTTCAACTAGCCTATGGCACGTCAAGGGAACTGTACTGTTCAGATGAGTTAAATGGAATAGTAGTCTACCTCAAATCAAATCAAATTGTATTTATCACATACACATGGTTAGCAGATGTTTTTGCGAGTTTAGCGAAATGCTTGTGCTTCTACTTCCGACAATGCAGTAATATCTAACAAGTAATCTAACAATTTCACAACAACTATCTTATACACACAAATGTGAAGGGATGGAATAAGAATATGTACATAAAATATACGGATGAGCGATGGCCATGTGACATAGGCAAGTGGCCAGTGATTTGGGTCTGTATGTTGGCAGCAGCCAATTTATGTTAGTGATGGCTGTTTAACAGTCTGATGGCCTTGAGATAGAAGCTGTTTTTCAGTCCCAGCTTTGATGCACCTGTACTGACCTTCCCTTGTGGATGTTAGTGGGGTGAACAGGCTGTGGCTCAGGTGGTTGTTGTCCTTGATGATCTTTATGGCCTTCATGTGACATCAGGTGCTGTAGGTGTCCTGGAGGGCAGGTAGTTTGCACCTGGTGATGCGTTGGGCAGACTGCACTTTCCTCTGGAGAGCCTTGTGATTGAGGGCGGTGCAGTTGCCGTACCAGGCGGTGATACAGCCCAACAGGATGCTCTCGATTGTGCATCTGTAAAAGTTTGTGAGGGTTTTAGGTGACAAGGCAAATTTCTTCAGCCTCCTGAGGTTGAAGAGGCGCTGTTTCACCTTCTTCACCACGGTGTCTGTGTTGGTGGACCATTTCAGTTTGTCCGTGATGTGTACACCAAGGAACTTAAAACGTTACACCTTCTCCGCTACTGTCCCGTCGATGTGGATAGGGGGGATGCCCCTTCTGCTGTTTCCTGAAGTCCACGTTCATCTTCTTTGTTTTGTGACGTTGAGTGAGAGGTTGTTTTCCCAACAACACACTCCGAGTGCTCTCACCTCCTCCCTGTAGGCTGTCTCGTCATTGTTGATAATCAAGCCCACTACTGTTGTGTCGTCTGCAAACTTGATGATTGAGTTGGAGGCGTGCATGGCCACGCAGGAGGGGGCTGAGCACACACCCTTGTGGGCCCCAAGTGTTGAGGATCAGCGAAGTGGAGATGTTGTTTCCTATCTTCACCATCTGAGGGCGGCCCGTCAGAAAGTCCAGGACCTAATTGCGCAGGGCAGGTTGAGACCCAGTGCCTTAAGCTTGGAGGGTACTATGGTGATGAGCTTGGAGGGTACTATGGGTACTATGGTGTTGAATGCTGAGCTGTAGTCAATGAACAGCATTCTTACATAGGTATTCCTCTTGTCCAGATGGAATAGTGCATTGTGATTGCGATTGCATCGTCTGTGGACCTATTGGGGCGGTAAGCAAATTGGAGTGGGTCTAGGGTGTCAGGTAGGGTAGAGTTTATATGATCCTTAACTAGCCTCTCAAAGCACTTCATGATGACAGAGGTGAGTGCTACGGGGCGATAGTCATTTAGTTCAGTTATCTTTGTCTTCTTTGGTACAGGAACAATGGTGGCCATCTTGAAGCATGTAGAGACAGCAGACTGGGATAGGGAGCGATTGAATATGTCCGTAAACACACCAGCCAGCTGGTTTGCGCATGCTCTGAGGATGCGGCTAGGGATGCCGTCTGGGACAGCAGCCTTGCGAGGGTTAACATGTTTCAATGTCTTGCTCACTTCGGCCACAGAGAAGGAGAGAGGGGGGGCGCAGTCCTTGATAGCAGGCCGCGTCAGTGGCACTGAATAATCCTCAAAGCGGGCAAAGAAGGTGTTTAGTTTGTCTGGAAGCAAGACGTTGGTTTCCGTGACATGGCTGGTTTTAATTTTGTAGTCCATAATTGCCTGTAGACCCTGCCACATAAGTCTCATGTCTGGGCTGTTGAATTGAGACTCCATTTTGTCCCTATACCGACATTTCACTTGTTTGATTGCCTTGCGGAGGGAATAACGACACTGTTTATGATGGCCGTATTCCCCGACCTCTTTCCATAGTTGTATGCGGTGGTTCGCGCTTTCAGTTTTTCACGAATGCCGCCGTCTATCCACGGTTTCTGGTTGGGGTAGGTTTTAATAGTCACAGTGGGTACAACATCTCCAATGCACTTCCTTATAAACTCACTCACCGAGTCAGCATATAAATCGATGTTATTATCTGAGGCTTCCCGGAACATTTTCCAGTCCACGGAACACGGACCTGAAATTTGGACACTGACTTGTAGGCCTATAACATTTAGACTCTGGAACAGGAGTGGAGAAATATTATTTATTTATTTCAGCATCTTGAGGGAATGAATGCGTGGTTAGGGACCATCTGTAAAGGTGCAGTCTTAATCAGCATCATAAAAGCTGATAGTATTTCAACCACATAAAATATACATCCAAGCCAAACTTAATTTAACTTCCTTCAAACCAGTCAAACTGATGTCATTTGGAAATTTTGTATGTAAATTCTTTCCAGTTTTTTTTTTTTTTTTTACATTTTCTCCCTAAATGTATTTTCTGCATGAGAGAAAGAGGAAAGCCAAAACAAATGTTACAGATGACAACTACATTGTATGTACATTCTATCACTATATGCCGTTATTCTGGTGAGCAAGGGTTTATTTAGTCTTCCAGAGCAACAAGTAATGACTGAAGAAAAGTTGCATGTATCTAATTATAGGCAAGTTGACTAACTAAATGCCTACCAAAATTTTGCAAATTATAATCAGAAACATAGATCTATCTACAAGGCCTGTCAAAAATTCATTATCCCATATTTGACTGTACTGCACATGTTCTATTATTTCCTGGTTAGGGTTGGGTGTGTCCCTCAGATTTTCACTTTATCACATATAGTCAGGAGGTTGCGGATCGGTTTTTAGCAGTGGTGTAAAGTACTGAAGTAAAAATACTTTAAAGTACTACTTAAATCGTTTTGGGGGTATCTGTACAACTTTTACTTTTACTAAAGAAGATAATGTACTTTTTACTCCATACATTTTCCCTGACACCCAAAAGTACTTGTTACATTTTGACAGGAAAATGGTCCAGTTCACGTACTTATCAAGAGAACATGCTTGGTCATCCCTACTGCCTCTGATCTGGCGGAGTCACTAAACTCACTTTTACTTGAGTCATTTTCTATGAAGGTATCTTTACTTTTATTACAGTATGACTTTTGACTACTTTTTCCACCACTGGTTATTAGCAATTGTGGGCAAGTGTGGGTGAACAAACAGCTGTGTCTTTGTATGTGTGTGGTCAGATACAACCCGAACCAAAAAAGAAATCACCCAAACAAATTCTAATAAGCTGCAATGATTCCCTGACCAAAACAACGGACGTGTAAATTTGGTGTGAAAAATCCTGATACACCAGAAACCTGCATTCCCCTATTCATGTTCCTGACAGTGGGTCCCATTAAGACCCAGAAAGGGTTTGTAATACAAATGATTTCATTAACCCCCCCCCCACACACACACACACACACACACACACACACACACACACACACACACACACACACACACACACACACACACACACACACACATATACACACCCACACACACACACACATATATACACATATACACACACACACACACACACACACACACACACATACACACACACACACACACACACACACACACACACACACACACACACACACACACACACACANACACACACACACACACACACACACACACACACACACACACACACACACACACACACACACAAACACACACACGCAGGAGGATAATACTTCTAAACCCCACCTCACTGGATCGTAGAGATTACACACATAAATCCTGTGGTTTCTATTTCTCAGACTGACCATTCCCAGGAGCCTCTCTGTGGGATAACTTACGGCATTCCCTGTTGAATCTGGAAGTCATTGTAAAATGTCAAGAATGAGAACCTTGCGAGGTGAACACAAAATGCCTTTCCCATTCCTCTGTTAATTTTTCTGTTTGGTGAATTGAATATGGTCAATTCTACACAGTTTAGCGTGGAGCTGAGAGAAAATGTTGCAGTTTTAAAGGCCCAGTGCAGTCAAAATTCTGTTTTTCTTGTGTTTTATATGATATTGTACAAAAAACTAACACTGTAAAAGTGTGAAAACATTTTCTCAACTGAGACATGGAGTGTGCACTGTATGTGTGCCATTCAGAAGGTGAATTGGCATGACCTTTGACCTGGGTAGGTATGGTAGTAGGTGCCAGGTGCAGCAGTTTGTGTCAAGAACCACAATGCTTCCTGTGTGTATCAAGAATGGTCCAACACCCGAAGGACATCCAGGCAACTTAAAACAACTGTGGGAACCATTGGAGTCAACATGGGCCAGCATCCCTGTGGAATGCTTTTGACATCTTGTAGAGTCCATGTCCCGACGAATTGAGGCTGTTCTGAGGGTATAAGGGGGGGTGTCCTTAATGTTTTGTACAGTCAGTGTGTCTGTTTTATTGTCACATGCACCTGAGATGTTACAGATCTGCTGTATTGGAAGCACCACTCCCTTCTGCCCAGTTTCCCTGACGTTGCTATGGCAACCGAGCTGTTTTTACCATTCCTGTAACTGTCACTTCTGCGGAGAGATAGTTTTCTAAACTAAAACTCACAAAGAACTACAGAAGCATTAGGTTCTCGGTTTGATATGAGCGTTTGAACACCTGGGTCACCCGAGTCACCTGAGTCACCTGAGTCACCTGAGTCACCTGAGTCACCTGAGTCACCTGAGCCACCTGAGTCACCTGAGTCACCTGAGCCACCTGAGTAAGCTCCACTCATTACACTGGCGCAGTCGTAGCCTTGACCAAGACATTTCTTCACCAGTATCCCGCATACTTTTCTCTCAGTTACATTTTTTCAAGACCTTTTTCTAGTCACATTGCTGAAGCCCAGGATACAAAAACTTGGCTTCGTAGTATATATGGAAATTAAAAAGGTTTATGAATTACCTTTTGGATGGGTTACTGTCAAAATGATTTATTAAATAAATAAAAATTGACTGATATCAGGCGCATGGACCCCCCCCGCCTTGTGGAGGCTGTGGGAGTGTCCCGTACCCCAGTTTGAAAACCCCTGGTCTATGGTACTTTCCTTTCACTCTGTTTGGTGATGGTAAATTCTTTCCTTCCCTCTAGGGATGGTGTGGTCGGACGTGAAGCGTCTATGGTACGAGGGCTTGGAGGACTTCCTGGATGAGTCGAGGAATCAGCTGAGCTTTGTCATGAACTCTCTCTACCTGTCCACCTTCGCCCTCAAGATAGTGGCTCACAGCAAGGTGTGTCTGTGTGTGTCTGTGTCTATGTGTGCGTCTGTGTGTGTGTGTGTTTGTGTACTAACGTGATCTCCTCTGTGCCAGTTTAAGAACGTGGAGGACACAGAGAGGAAAAATTGGGATGCCTTCCACCCCATCCTTGTGGCTGAGGGGCTGTTTGCCTTCGCTAACGTCCTGAGCTACCTACGACTGTTCTTCATGTACACCACCAGCTCAATACTGGGCCCACTGCAGGTACACACACCAACTAACAGACGCACAAATACACACACTCACAGTGCATTAGCTATCACTTCTGCCACTAGCAGCAGAAGGAGCACAATCACCAACATCATCATTATATCATCACCTCACATGGAAACTATTCCCCTGGTGAACATCCCAATTAATAAAGATTCATTCTGCCATTGTTTTTCCTCCAAACTGTCCTCCGTCCTCAACACTGGGCCGAAAGTCTGTTTTGAATATTCGGCTGGAGTTCGTGTAGTGCCATAGAATAGGTGTCTCTCTTTATTTCTTTAGAGAAACCTTCAACCTCTCCCTCACTGTCTTAGCCTGCCAGCTAGGATGAAAGTCCCAGCTCTCTCCATTGTGTGTGTATTTCCTATTTTCCTATGGCCAGGAATCTCTTTTTCTCTATTCAATTTGGCTAGATTTATGGACATAAGGTAATATGGCAATTCATTATAATACAAGCAGTTATGAATGAGTGATGAGGTAATTGTGCTCCTAGGACTATTTCCTATGTCCTGTTATTATGTGAAAGGGTTGTTGTGGTTTTCCTATCAGACAGCAGGACTCTCCTGTGGATTGGAATAATATTCCTAATACCAAAAGGTGCTATCTAGAACCAAAAAGGGTTATTTGGCTGTCCCTATAGGAGAACTCTTTGAAGAACCCCTTTAGGTTCCAGGTAGAACCCTTTTGGGTTCCATGTAGAACCATTTCCACAGAGGGGTTCTACCTGGATCCAAAAAGGGTTCCCTCTATAGAGACAGCCGCAGAACCCTTTTTTCTAAGAGTGTACCTTACTTCACTCTCTCTCTCTCTTTCTCTCTCTCTCTGTCAGTCACTCTCTCTATATCTGTCTTTCTTTTTCTCTCCTCTTTTAGCTCTCCGTCTCTCTCTCTTTCTCTGACCTTCTCTTTTATCTATCTATCTATCTATCTATCTATCTATCTATCTATCTATCTATCTATCTATCTATATATCTATATATCTATCTATCTATCTATCTATCTATCTATCTATCTATCTATCTATCTCTACGTGCACTCAAGCTGGAACTGTGATATCACTGTTCACATGGCAGACACACCCCTCAATGATTGTCTGACACACATTTACATACATGTACACACATGCCACGCAAACAACCACTTACATTAACATATATAGATACATAGATTCTAGACACATTCTGTATGTACAAATACTTTCTCTCTCTCTCTCTCTCTCTCTCTCTCTCTCTCTCTCACACACACAAACAAAAGCACTGAGTCAGTAGTCCCACCGCAGACTGACAGTGTAGTGTGGTTATAGTGTGGTTAGTAGTAATGAATACTTGCCTGGTTATGCCTGGTGATTCCATCCTACCCAGAGAGGCCAACTCACTCTTCTATAGAGGAAGTACCCCACACAGAGGCCCTCCTAGCTGGAAAGTGTGGATGTGGATGTGTGGAAAGTGTGGATGTGTGTGTGTGTGTGTAGGTGTGTTTGAAAGGTGTGTGTATCCACCCCTCCCCTCCTGCGTCAGTACCCCCTAGTCTGCGTTAAGAGCTCCTGACCCCCTACATTCCTGCTCTGTTTGTACAGTAGGTTAGAGGCTAGCTGACAGCCAGGCAGATCATGCTGAGACCAGGGAACTCCCACAGCTACTAAATCAGCCATCTTCTAAGAGGGACGGAGGGAGTAGAGGGACCCGCCACACCAGATGATAGAGGAAACACTGGGGAGATTCACATGTGTCAAGATAATGACTCATACTAATGGAGGAGCAGCTCTCTCTCTTTCTCTCTCTGTCCCGAAACAACCTGGCGAATTGCACCTTGTGGTCGTCCCTCTCGACTCCAGTTGGCTCTTGGTTAGGGAGTGTGTCTTCTCACTGAGGTCTCTCTCACACTGGACCATCTGTGTGTATGTGGGACAGGGGTGTTTGGGATGGTTAGACCTGGGCCATGGAGCTACAGGTCTGGATAAATAAAAACCACCAGCCTTGCTCTTAGGGCTATATATAGAGACCTAAACCCTGCTCTCAGAACAGTTTCAATGTCCTTCAGCTTGGTCAATGTTTATCTGTGTGCTACCTCAACTCGCTAGGGTATCTGCTTGTCAAGGTTGTTTTGAACAGAACAGTTCTCTTCAGTAGGTGGTACAGAGAAGAACTATTTGACCATGTTTATTTGCTCACTCTAAAGATAGACATCTTAATGAAAGGGGTTTGCTTTCCAATGTAGCTCTTTTGGAGAGAAAAAATGACTAGGCATAAGTACACACTACTATCCCTGGACTTGTTTGACCTGGGTGGTTGGTTGTGTGTTAGCTAGTCTGTTTTGGTCCAAGGTTGTGTTCATCAGGAGTCGCACACCGTAACAAAAATATTTTGCAATGAACAATGTTGTTTTATTATTGGACCAGCTCAGGTAGTAGTTACCTCCCGGTCAGAAGATGGTAATTTAGCTCATGACAGAGTGCTCTTGTGTTCCCAGATCTCCGTTGGCCAGATGCTGCAGGAGTTTGGTAAGTTCCTGGGTCTGTTCCTGCTGGTGCTCATCTCTTTCACCATCGGCCTGACGCAGCTCTACGGGAAGGATCAGAAGGACCCGGCCAAGAGTCCCGCCAAAGACTGTGAGGGCATCTTCTGTCAGCAGCAGAGCAACGATGCCTTCCACACGTACGTACAGTCTACCTAAATTCTCTTTCTCTCCCCTTTCCCTGTTTCACAGGTTCATGGGTACCTGTTCTGACTGTTAACCTCTGACCCATAGAGATCCAATAATTCAGTGTTCTACTGTATATGCCATTATATTTTCCCTGACCTCCCTATTGACAAATTCATGGGTACTGTACCTGTTACTCCCTGTTCTGACCTTTAACCTTCCTGTTGACAGATTCATGGGTACTATACCTGTTACTCCCTGTTCTGACCTTTAACCTTCCTGTTAACAGATTCATGGGTACTGTACCTGTTACTCCGTGTTCTGACCTCTAACCTCTGACTTTCCTGTTGAAAGGTTCATGGGAACGTGCTACGCTCTGTTCTGGTACATCTTCTCTCTGGCCCACGTGGCTCTCTTCGTGACCCGGATCAACTACACGGAGGAGCTGAGGTCATTTGTGGGAGCCCTCATCGTGGGCACGTACAACATCGTGGTGGTCATCGTTCTCACCAAGCTGCTGGTCGCCATGCTCCACAAGAGCTTCAGGCAGATCGCTGTAAGTCAATCAAACGATCAATCAATTAACCATTTAAATCAGTCCAATGTATTTATAAAGCCTGTTTTGCATCAGCAGTTGTCACAAAGTGCTTTTCAGTAACCTGGCCGGAAGTGACTGCAAGTCACAGATAATGACATTGTCCATCAAGTTACAACAACAACAAAAACAATAGGACTTGATTGGTCTATCTATAACACTGTATCTAAGTGTTCATTTGGAGTACTTTATTTTCGATTCGGTGTTTGGAGTTCAGGCAAAGATCAGCCGTATAATTCACATCAATGAATCAACTTTAATGCTTCATAAATTACATTTACCCATCATCAACTCAACAATCATCATTCTGAATGAAAAACACAACTCCACTCCAAGAACACTTCAGTGTAACAGATGGTAGTGATTTCTTAACATTTCTCTGTCGATTAACACGTTCCCCTATTTTCTCAGTGAATTCCTAAATCTCCCATTTCATTCCATTTCCCTCTAAACCCCCGAATCCGCTAGAACCACGAGGATAAGGAGTGGAAGTTTGCCCGCGCCAAGCTGTGGCTGAGCTACTTTGACGACAAGTGTACCCTGCCGCCGCCCTTCAACATCCTACCCTCCCCCAAGACTGTGTGTTACCTTCTGACCAGTATGAGTAAATGGATCTGCTCCCACACCTCCACGGGGAAGGTCAAGAGACAGAACAGCCTCAAGGTAAGAGAGACGGGACACTATCCAATCAAGAAGTGATACCTCTGTATACTTTAAATGTATGACCGTTTCTCATCTTATCCTCCCATGATATCCAGATAAGTAGACACTGTGTTCAGTCTCCAGTCCTAACCTCCCATGTTGTTGTTGTCCCATCCATCCAGGAGTGGAGGAACCTGAAGCGGAAGCGTGATGAGAACTACCAGAAGATCATGTGTTGTCTGGTCCATCGCTACCTGACGTCCACCAGGCAGAAGATGCAGAGCACCGACCAGGCCACCGTAGAGAACCTCAACGACCTGCGGCAGGACCTCTCCAAGTTCCGCAACGAGATGAGAGACCTGCTGGGATTCAGAACCTCCAAGTACGCCATGTTCTACCCCCGGAGCTAAGACTGACCTGATCTGAACCTCAACCCAACCTCAACCCAACCATGTTCTACCCTTGGAGCTAGAACTGATCTGGTCTCAACCTCCACCCAACCTCAACCGGCCAGCTAAGACTGGTCTCAACCCCAACATCAACCCCAACCAGCCCTGTCAGCTTCTTCACCCAGGGGGTCCTATCTCTGACCCTAGCATGCTCAGAAATGACCTTGTGTCCAGTCACAGAGAGACATTTAAACCTGGAACTCCACTGGAAATATATATATATATTCTGCACCAAAGTCTCCAGATTCACCCAGATCCCTTATGTAATAATATTTAGTCATCCTACTTGTTTTCTAAAATTGTCATTGTTTTCAACAAAGGACTTAATAAAATGTAATGGAAAATACAGACTGGCTGTGACTTTTTGTCTTGGCAGTGAGAAACGATTAGAGGATAAATATTGAGTTTCATCACATGCTCAGCTGGCACGAGGACGGAGCCAGTTGGTTTTAATTGTGAAATATCTGTGAATGTTACTCACTGTTCAGAGCCAGCACTTCCCTGGTCAAAACACACCTGACCATTCCCAGTGCTCAGTGGAGCGTTCACGACTGCCCTACTAACAGCTGCCTCCACACCTGGCCATAGTTACCACATACTCTATGTAGGCCAGATATAAATGTTGTTGTTTAGTTTGTTTTTTTACCCCTTTTTCTCCCCAATTGGTAGTTACAGTCTTGTCCCATCGCTGCAACTCCCGTACGGACTCAGGAGAGGCAAAGGTTAAGAGCCATGCGACCCTGCCAAGCTCCACTGCTTCTTGACACACTGCTCGCTTAACCCAGAAGCCAGCCACACCAATGTGTCGGAGGAAACGGGATCGAACCCGGATGTAGTGACGCCTCTAGCGCCTTAGACCGCTGCACCACTCGGGAGGCCCTTATATGCACTGTTAACATGACATATTACAACGCACTGCTGGTCTGTAAATGAATGAATGATGACACTCCATATGAAGAACCACCTCGTTAAAATAAACTTTATTTTTTATTTGGTCAGATGAAAACAATAAAATATAAATAACATTTACCAATTGAATCATATGAAAATACTTTATATTGTAATTCATTTCATATCTCTTTTTATTACATACATTACAAACCAAGCTGACATTATGATAAGGAGTGCTTTGTTGAATCCATTCATTGTAAAAGCTTTGGCTAATAAGTGACAGTACTAAACGTAATACCAGCATGAAAACAAATCATTTCAAAAGGAATGCTATATATTCAACTATTGCACTTATCGACACCACATAAAATACCTCCCATATCTTGTCCATTCAATGTGAACATAGGAAATAAAGAGCAGTTTGTAAACACTGTCCATAAAACTATAACACCCCGTCCTCAATAATGTACTTCCTCTAACAAACTCCTTCCTGTCGGATGTTTGATCCAAGCTAACACTCATCACGACATCTGGGTTGTGTTCAGGGGCTTGAAACGTGAGAAAATGTTTTTGAAACAGAAAAGGTAAATGAGCTCTCTCATTGGACATATTTAGGTAGTATTTAGTTTCAAAACAATTTCTCCTGTTTTGTTCTAACTGAACGTGACCCAGGTGAGTTCCCCCCTACTATCGGTCTCTCTTCCTCTCCTCCCTCTCCTCAATTATCACACTCATTCTTCACATTGCACTCAAAACAGGTCCAGTTCAGAGGAAAGAGAACAGCATAGAAAAACAAAACAAAGGAAAGAGACAGCCAGACACCTCCAGGCAGTAACAGCCTGAGCTCTGTAGACTAGTCCTGTGGTGACGGATGATAGGTAATGATGGGCGGAGCCAGGACACTAACAAGAACAGTCACACCCTTTTGTGGGTGGGGCATGGTGGTTGGGTGGAGACTCAGGCAGCATGTAACTGATCTCAGCAGCGTTTGTTCTTCAGTACGTTGAGTCCCCTCTGGTTCTTGGCCTTGAAGGCCATGACGAAGTGATGCGGAGCGATCTTCCCCTTCCCATCCTCGTCCGCTGAGCCCATGAAGATGTAGTTGAGGCCTAGTGAGATCACACAGAAAGAGCCTGAATGCAGTGGCGGAACGGCAGAGACATTCAGGAAGGTAGCACATCAGCGTCAACTCTCCTCTGGGTTCCATATATGTTTATAGCTACAGTTGAAGTGGGAAGTTTACATACACTTAAGTTGGAGTCATTAAAACTCATTTTTCAACCACTCCACAAATTTCTTGTTAACAAACTATTGTTTAGGCAAGTCGGTTAGGACATCTACTTTGTGCATGACACAAGTCATTTTTCCAACAATTGTTTACAGACAGATTATTTCACTTATAATTCATTGTATCACAATTCCAGTGGGTCAGAAGTTTACATACACTAAGTTTACTGTGCCTTTAAACAGCTTGGAAAATTCCATAAAATTGTGTCATGGCTTTAGAAGCTTCTGATAGGCTAATTGACATAATTTGAGTCAATTGGAGGTGTACCTGTGGATGTATTTCAAGGCCTACCTTCAAACTCAGTGCCTCTTTGCTTCACATCATGGGAAAATCAAAAGAAATCAGCCAAGACCTCAGAAAATAAATTGTAGACCTCCACAAGTCTGGTTCATCCTTGGGAGGAATTTCCAAATGCCTGAAGGCACCACGTTCATATGTACAAACAATAGTACGCAAGTATAAACACCATAGAACCACGCAGCCGTCATACCGCTCAGGAAGGAGACGCGTTCTGTCTCCTAGAGATGAACATACTTTAGTGCGAAAGGTGAAAATCAATCCCAGAACAACAGCAAAGGACCTTGTGAAGATGCTGGAGGAAACAGGTACAAAAGTATCTATATCCACAGTAAAACGAGTCGTATATCGACATAACCTGAAAGGCTGCTCAGCAAGGAAGAAGCCACTGCTCCAAAACCGCCATAAAAAAGCCAGACTATGGTTTGCAACTGCACATGGGGACAAAGATCGTACTTTTTGGAGAAATGTCCTCTGGTCTGATGAAATAAAAATATAACTGTTTGGCCATAATGACCATTGTTATGTTTGGAGGAAAAAGGGGGAGGCTTGCAAGCCGAAGACCACCACCCCAACAGTGAAGCACGGGGGTAGCAGCATCATGTTGTGGGGGTGCTTTGCTGCAGGAGGGACTGGTGCACTTCACAAAATAGATGGCTTCATGAGGGAGGACAATTATGTGGATATATTGAAGCAACATCTCAAGACATCAATCAGGAAGTTAAAGCTTGATCGCAAATGGGTCTTCCAAATGGACAATGACCCCAAGCATACTTCCAAAGTTGTGGAAAAATTACTTAAGGACAACAAAGTCAAGGTATTGGAGTGGCCATCACAAAGCCCTGACCTCAATCCTATAGAAAATATGTGGGCAGAACTGAAAAGGCGTGTTCGAGCAAGAAGGCCTACAAACTTGACTCAGTTACACCAGCTCTGTCAGGAGGAATGGGCCAAAATTCACCCAACTTATTGTGGGAAGCTTGTGTAAGGCTACCCAAAACGTTTGACCGAAGTTAAACAATTTAAAGGCAATGCTACCAAATACTAATTGAGTGTATGTAAACTTCTGACCCACTGGGAATGTGATAAAAGAAATAAAAGCTGAAATAAATCATTCTCTCTTCTATTATTCAGACATTTCACATTCATAAAATAAACTGGTGATCCTAACTGACCTAAGACAGGGAATTTTTACTCGGATAAAATGTCAGGAATTGTGAAAAATGGAGTTTAAATGTATTTGGCTAAGGTGTATGTAGTACATTTCCGACTTCAACTGTACATCTATAAACGTATAGAGTACTGTACAGTATGTTTGTATATATTCACAGTATGGATCAGCGGCTGAGGGGGAAGGTATAGATCTTATTGCACAGTGAGTTTTGCCGCTTACCTCAGACCTTGGTCAAGCTCCTTCAGGTGAGCGTGAAGATAGGTTACAGCAATGGAGGCAAACTCAGAGCCATAAACCAAGTAGTATGTCCAACCACCTCTTTCTTATGTATCTTGTATATTTGGAACATGCCGCTGTTACAAGTGCTTACTCACACTGTGAAACCGTGTCAGTATTACTCAATCATAGAATTTGAACTGAAACAAAAACACATGGTTCAATAGTACAATCATGGACTAATACCTGTGCAATACAGTGCCACTGACACGGTCCGCTAACAAAACCTGCGGGCTCTCCTTCACTGCAGCCGAGGTGAGTAAAACATTTAAACGTGTTAACCCTCGCAAGGTTGCAGGCCCAGATGGCATTCCCAGCCGCGTCCTCAGAGCATGCGCAGACCAGCTGGCTGGTGTGTTTACGGACATATTCAATCAATCCTTATCTCAGTCTGCTGTTCCCACATGCTTCAAGAGGGCCACCATTGTTCCTGTTCCCAAGAAAGCTAAGGTAACTGAGCTAAACGACGACTCATGAAGTGCTTTGAGAGACTAGTCAAGGACCATATCACCTCCACCCTACCTGACACCCTAGACCCACTCCAATTTGCTTACCGACCCAATAGGTCCACAGACAACGCAATCGCAACCGCACTGCACACTGCAGTGTGGTTGTCCGTCTGGACAAGAGGAATACCTATGTGAGAATGCTGTTCATCGACTACAGCTCAGCATTTAACACCATCGTACCCTCCAAATTCGTCAACACTGGGGCCCCACAAGGGTGCGTTCTGAGCCCTCTCCTGTACTCCCTGTTCACCCACGACTGCGTGGCCATGCACGCCTCCAACTCAATCATCAAGTTTGCGGACGACACTACAGTGGTAGGCTTGATTACCAACAACGACGAGACGGCCTACAGGGAGGAGGTGAGGGCCCCGGAGTGTGGTGTCAGGAAAATAACCTCACACTCAACGTCAACAAAACAAAGGAGATGATTGTGGACTTCAGGAAACAGCAGAGGGAGCCCCCCTATCCACATCGACGGGACAGTAGTGGAGAGGGTAGTAAGTTTTAAGTTCCTCGCGTACACATCACGGACAAACTGAATTGGTCCACCCACACAGACAGCGTTGTGAAGAAGGCGCAGCAGCGCCTCTTCAACCTCAGGAGGCTGAAGAAATTCGGCTTGTCACCAAAAGCACTCACAAACTTCTACAGATGCACAATCGAGAGCACCTGTCGGGCTGTATCACCGCCTCTGGTACGCAACTGCTCTGCCCACAACTGTAAGGCTCTCCAGAGGGTAGTGAGGTAGCACAACGCATCACCGGGGGCAAACTACCTGCCCTCCAGGACACCTACACCACCCGATGTCACAGGAAGGCCATAAAGATCATCAAGGACAAACACCACCCGAGCCACTGCCTGTTCACCCCGCTATCATCCAGAAGGCGAGGTCAGTACAGGTGCATCAAAGCAGGGACCGAGAGACTGAAAAAAAGAGCACGTGCTATCTCAAGGCCATCAGACTGTTAAACAGCCACCACTAACATTTAGTGGCTGCTGCCAACATACTGACTCAACTCCAGACACTTTAATAATGGGAATTGATGGAAATGTATGTAGAAATTTATCACTAGCCACTTTAAACAATGCCACTTAATATAATGTTTACATACCCTACATTACTCATCTCATATGTATATGTATATACTGTACTCTATATCATTTACTGCATCTTGCCATCTTTATGTAATACATGTATCACTAGCCACTTTAAACTATGCCACTTTATGTTTATATACCATACAATACTAATCTCATATGTATATACTGTACTCTATACCATCTACTGCATCTTGCCTATGCCGTTCTGTACCATCAGTCATTCATATATCTTTATGTACATATTCTTTATCCCTTTACACTTGTGTGTATAATGTAGTAGTTGTGGAATTGTTAGGTTAGATTACTCGTTGGTTATTACTGCATTGTCGGAACTAGAAGCACAAGCATTTCGCTACACTCACATTAACATCCGCTAACCATGTGTATGTGACAAATACAATTTGATTTGATTTGATTTGCTATCGTGTCACGGTGAATGTCTGAAACTAAAGCAAGAGAAACGGATGACTATATCCAGGGGAGAGTTAGCCTGAGTGCCAGTCTGTTTTTGCTATCATGCCAACTCCTTGTCACTCATTGTCATGCCAAACCACATTGTCTTGAGTTGGAGTTGGCAAGAGCACAAACAGATCTGTGACCAGGCTATAGAAATAGACAACATATCTGGGACCAGGCTATAGAAACAGACAACAGATCTGGGACCAGGCTAGTGGAGAGTGAGCCCCAGAGTCCTTTGGCAGTGGTCCACCGTACTACTACTCACCTCGTCTGATGGATGGACACTTCTTGCAGAGCACGATGATCTTGGTGCTCATGGTCTTGCCGGCCTGCTGGATGGCCAGGTTGCCTTCTTTGTAGACGTTGATGATGGAGATGGTGGCGTACACGCTGCCTCCTCGCACCGCCGCCGTGATGACAGTTCCTGTTATCACTGTCACAGAAACATAGGGAGTTTAGATGGTTCAACAACAAGCACTCAACAACATCTACTTAGATTGGAAGTCTGACAACTGTGTCATCATTATGAAATGGTGGTGTATAACATTCAACTCTGTAATTGCCTTCACCAAATATTGTATGATCGAGATCGGATATCTTTCTATACAAATACTCTGATGCTCGGCTTGCAAAATGTACTGGTTGAATAGCTTTGAATAAGATGATCAGATCAATGTGTAAAAAGGAAGGAAAGGCCGGGTCAGGTCAGTCTTCTGTTAGGTCTTTTTGTGTCTAGCCTAGTCATTAAAACTTGTGATGCAACACCCTTGGCTTGATATGACTGCAAACTGTCTGCCACTGTATTATACAAGACATTTTGACACTAACACCAAATTACTGGTCTTCACAGACTGGTCTTCATTTTCCATGCAAATCTGACCTAACATCCCTGAGGAAAAGCGATTATTAAAATACCTGCCTCATTCCATCAACATCTACTCTAAGAAAAACATCACAGAGCTAGTCTAAATACTGTGGTAGCAAACTAAGGCCATGGAGTACGTTGGCTGAATCAACACCTTCATTTAGCAGCAGTTTACTTACAGTTCGGCTCTTATCTGGCATGTGTGTTACCTCTATGAGAAGAAGAGAACTGTGTCCAGTCCCATACACAAATCCACTGCGCTGCCCTGTCAGAAAACCCTCAAGGACACTTTTCAGACGCGCTGAAACCACACAGATAGTGTATCATGACAACATGGGTTTGTTGAGAGAGTGATGGCTCATATGGACTGGGTTGATGCTGGGGTAAAATTTGGTAGAAAATGTTCTGCCACCACCCCCTGACTGACACACACACACACACACACACACACACACACACACACACACACACACACCACACCACACACAACACACACACACACACACACACACACACACACACACACACACACACACACACACACACACACACACTGTGACCTGTTGTTGTTTGTTGCTGTAGCTTAGTATCTGTGACGGCAGTAGTGGCGGCTTTAGGTAGGTCAGCCATAGTAATATATGTAGCATTAGCTGTAGGGGAATAGTATCTCTCCTACCAAAGTCACTGGTACAGTAGTTGCTCTCAACGGTTCCACTTCTTTTGCATTTCTGCTGGCACAGAGCTACAGAGTACTTCAGGGCTGGGGAGACAGAGAAAAATAAAATATAGTTACTTAGTTCACATTCATCTTCCACATTCAAGGGATGCACGTAAGTAGGGTTTGGGTTGATTTTGTTTCACATTGAGTCAATTCAGGGAATGAATTGAAATCAATCGTAGGCTAATACATTAGTATGAACACTTCCCATTGAAAACTGTGGGCAACTTAGAATCCTACAGTTCACATCATGCTTAAGGTATAGGGTTCTTTTTTCGTCTGGCGTTAAGGAGGGGCAAGTGTCTAACGCACGCATGTTGTAAAAAGCCGGCGCTCTGCTATTTTCCAGCCCTTGTGCCAGGGTTGGTCATTTACCTGTCTAACATCAGCTTGCTTGCGCTGAGATGGGAGTGGTGAAACTATTTGAGGTGTGTCCTTAAAAACGAGCGCCAAACTGCCAATTTCAGTCAGAGTAACTGGAGATAAACTGATCTTAGTGGTAACGCATGTTGGTTATGGCATCAATTTTGCCAGCGGAGGTGCACAGTAGCCTAATCAGTGGCATTTCATCAATCTTTTATTAAAAGATCATCTTTGAGAGCAGCAAAACAGTCTACAGACATTCACCTTTTTAGTAAATTGGAATGTATTTAGGCGTCACGACAGACCTGGGCTCGATCCCAGGCTGTATCACAACCGGCCGTGATCGGGAGTCCCATAGGGTGTTCTGGTTCTGCACATTAGTTTGCCTGAGTAAGAAGGAACAAGGTGTCTCTTTGGAGTGACTACTTGCTCCCCTTCCCCTTAACTCTGTCATAGTAGAGAAATCACAGATTTAAAAAGACAAAAAAAAACTAGAAAATAATACATGGAAGTGATAAGTTAGAGGGGACTGATGTTTTGACTGGCATCTAACCTCGTCCCCAATTGCTACAGATAGAGCCGGCTAGGGACAAGATTAACAGCCATCCAGCCTCCATTGCCTTTCATCCTGGGGGCAACAGCCACTACCATGGTAGATCTGATCTGGAACCAGGCTAATGAAAATGCCTGGAAGCCACTCTACTAGTGGGAGGGAGGGAGCTACAGCAGCTACACCACATGTTGGCATCAGCAAAGACCACTGGGACCAGGCAATCAAATCTGTCTCTAAATCCACAACTCCTAGTAGCAGATCAAATGGACCAAACACCCATGTGGCCTGGAGATGATGATGATGAATTGGATTCAAATTGTGCTAAAAGCACTTTACATTGTAACAACAAGACTGAAGAGATGTGTCAAGACAATGGAAGAGTTACACATATGTCCTGCTTGGATTAAACAGAGAAAAAGGAGCTACCTACGTATGGGTCTGGTGGTAACTGCTGGGGTGGTGGTGGTCAGTGGTACCGGGGTGGTGGAGAACTTCTTAGGTCTGAACTTGTAGTGGCCGATGAACCCGTCTGCAGTCAAACTGAGGTCTGAGAGGAACTGGATCAGGAGCTGGTTACCTTCAGAGAACACTGGACTGAAGGGGGGCAGAGAGAGAGAGAGATCACATAGGCTAATGAATATATTGTGCATAGGTTTATCAGTAAATAAGGCATTAGTAGATTTATTATCTATCCTGTTTACTATCTATCCTGATTGCCTAGTCACTTTTACCCTTACTTACATGGAATATTACCTCAATTATCTCAACAACCTCATACCCCTGCACATTGACTCAGTACTGGTACTCCTTGTATATAGTCTCATTATTGTTATTTTATTCTGTTACTGTTTCCTTTTTTATTTTTGGGATAATTTTTTTCTTACTTTTTAACTCTGCATTGTTGGGAAAAGGGCTCGTAAGCATTTCACTGTAAAGTCTACACCTGTTGTATTTGGTGCATGTGACAAATCCAATGTGAATTGATTTGTTGATCAAGATCAACACGATAAGCGGTAGCTACATTAGCAAGATAAATGCATAGTAGAAACAGGTGTGTGACGTACGCTGGAGGGCTATCGCCACAGTACTTCCCGATCCTCTTGGCATCGTTGATCTCTGCCCCGTTGAAAATGGCCACGTAGTCATACCGACAGTAGTTGTCTCTTTCCACATCGAACTTCTCAAACTTCACCTCAATGATCTGTGTTAGTGGACAGGTTACATAGAACACATGTTACATAGAACACAGGTTACATAGAACACAGGTTACATAGAACACATGTTACATAGAACACATGTTACATAGAACACAGGTTATATAGAACACANAGAGAGAGAGAGAGAGAGAGAGAGAGAGAGAGAGAGAGAGAGAGAGAGAGAGAGAGAATGTTAGCTTACCTGGTAAGTAGTTGATATATCGAATATGCTCATGGATATCTTGTGCTTAGGTAAACAGTTATTCATGCATTAGTAGGTTTATGATCAAGGATCAAGGTCATAAGCGAAGTGGTACATTAGCTAGATGAATGCAGAGTAGAAACAGGTGTGTGACGTACGCTGGAGGGCTGTCGCCACAGTACTTCCCGATCCTCTTGGCATCGTTAATCTCTGCCCCGTTGAAAATGGCCACGTAGTCATATCGACAGTAGTTGTCTCTTTCCACATCGAACTTCTCAAACTTCACCTCAATAATCTGTGTTGGTGGACAGGTTACATAGAACACAGGTTACACACAACACAGGTTACATAGACCACAGGTTACAAAGAACACGTTACACTGAACAAATTACTTTCAGCCCACATTCTGAAGGTGCATTTCATTGTGCAACACTAACCAAGAGCAAACCACAAAGCAATTATGTGCAAATTTACATCTTAGGCGATCTCAATCTCTCTCAATTGTGTCAAGTTGAACTGTGAGTAAAGTAAGAACCTCTGGCTGTAGACTAACACTCACCTGGTTCTTAGGAGCCACTATGTGCCATGAGCAGGTGACCCCTGCGGGGTAGTCTTTTTCGGGCCAGTTAGGGGTCTTGAAGGACCCGGAGGGTTTAACCAGACGACCTCCACAGTACTGATCCCCTGGTGGGTGCAAAGTCAAACTACAACGTTTAGTTATACTGCCCAGATAGTACTGCTTCACATGCTATTCATTTGACGCACCACTGGACATCATCCTGTGACTCTATGTTTATGTGCAAGATATATCGCTTCCTTCTGAATGTTAAAGGACGGAAGGTTGTGCACGCACGCGCATGACATAATCCCATAATGGAACAAACATTTTCGAATAAGTAGGCTCTTGTCTTATGCTTCCTTTGTGGTTATGAGTAAATTAAGAAGACATCGGTCGGTCCCTCTGCCTTGGTCCCATGCTGCAACGTGCAGTTAAAAGGAGGTCTATATGCTAGGCATACCATCACACATCTGAGAGATCACATCAGCCAACCACACAAGCTGCTTGGACTGGCAAGGGATCTGTGGATCTTTAAAAACCATGGTTGGATCTCCTGTAACATGTAGTTAGTCGCTATAGCAGTTAGTTCCACTACAGCTGAGCTCCCAGCCTCATGACTGGCAGACGGACAAGCCCAATTTGACTCTGTAACTAAAATAGACATTGAAGAAATGGAGGAGTGCTGTGTGGTGCTTTTCAGTTTCAACCAACCACACCCAGGAACAGGGAGAACACCAGTCAACCTAAACTGACAGACCAAGAGGGATTCCAGCTGTCAGCTACTGTAGAGGTACGGAGACAGAGAGAAGGTATACAGGGAGGCGCTCAGCCCCCCCAAAATTCCACAAACTCATTCGGGGAGAAGTAACGTCACCGGGTCAGAAGAGGAAGGGACGGCTTAGCGCTGACCTGTCTGACCCTAGAGCTCACCATCTGGAAAATGAGCCGTGAAAAATTCCTCGTCGTGCTGTGAAATGTGTAGAGATTCACCTCCTCCTCGAGCAAGCTTTAAGTCAAGAGGTTTCGTCTTAACTGCACAAGAGGTCTGAACTGAAAGAGCACTGGTACTTTATCTTACCAAGCAGAAGTCAAACTTTCCCTTGACCTGCTATCTGATGGGAGTGATTTATTTAGCTAGAACTGCCCTTTAGTCTCAGATGTAAATAATTGACCTCTCAGATCTCATCATCTGGGTATTAGTATTATTACAGTGACACGGTGCAATGACCTTGCTGGGGCAGCTAGCGGTTAAGAGGCTAGTTAATTAGCTCGTTAAAATGTGAACCTTAGCACTAAACACGCACACACATATCTGAGGTCTTTACGATGTGGAGTCCGAGCAGAGTCACGGCTAGGGCTCAGTCCCTAATGCTCTGTTGAACATGCTTGGGTAGAGCCTGGATACAGATGACTACAGTTTTCACTACACACTACATCCAGGCGTACAACAACTTAGAGATGACACAACCCCTCTTCAACCCACACAGTGGTTCGTGGCCCGGAAGGTAGCCTAGAGGTTAGAGAGGCAAGCCTGCAACCGGCGGGTAACTAGTCCAACAGAAGAAAATCTAGTAGGATCCTAGATCCCGTCTCCTGCCACTGTGCCATTGAGCAAGGCACGTTTATTTTATTTTAATTTTATTTAACCTTTATTTAACTAGGCAAGTTAAACGTAACCCTTAACTACTACATTATTCTTCTATTCTTCTTCTATATTCTATCCTGCTTACCTCTCTCATGCGGCTGGGCAGCAGAGTACACCGCCAGGAAGCCACTCCCAGCTGTGTTGGCATCAGACACCATCTGAATGAGCATCTTGTTGCCTGTGGAGACCAGGGCACCTGGCCTGAAAGTCCCACAGAAGCGTCCCAGCCTCTGGCCACTCACATGGCCACTGTAAACATCCACGTAGTCATAGCGACACAGGTTGTCACTCTCCAGGTCAATGAAGCGGAAGGACAGGACCACCACTTTACCCTCAGGGACCTGGGGACAACATTCAATCCAATACAATATACATTACAATCTATTCAATCACATAAGGGGCATACAGTGCCTTCGGAAAGTATTCATACCCCTTGACTTTTTCCACATTTTGTTACGTTACAGCTTTGTTCTAAAATTAATAAAATAAAATAAAAACTCAGCAATCAAAACACAATATACCATAATGACAAAGCGAAAACTGGTTTTTAGATTTGTTTGCAAATGTATAAAAGTATTTAGACACTCTGCTATGAGACTCTAAATTGAGCTCAGCTGCATTCTGTTTCCATTGACCATCCTTGAGAAGTTTCTACCACTTGATTGGAGTCCACCTGTGGTAAATTCAATTGATTGGACATGATTTGGAAAGGCACACACCTGTCTATATAAGGTCCCACAGTTAACAGTGCATGTCAGAGCAAAAACCAAGCCATGAGGTCAAAGAAATTGTCCGTAGAGCTCCAAAGTAGGCTTGTGTCGAGGCACAGATCTGGGGAAGGGTACCAAAACATTTCTGCAGCATTGAAGGCCCTCAAGAACACAGTAGCCTCCATCATTCTTAAATGTAAGAAGTTTGGAATCACCAAGACTCTTCCTAGAGCTGGCCGCCCGGCCAAACTGAACAATCGGGGGAGAAGGGCCTTGGTCAGGGAGGTGACCAAGAACCCGATGGTCACTCAGAGCACTAGAGTTCCTCTGTGGAGATGGGAGAACCTTCCAGAAGGACAACCATCTCTGCAGCACTCCACCAATTAGGCCTTTATGGTAGAATGGCCAGACGGAAACCACTCCTCATTAAAAAGGCACATGACAGCCCGCTTGGAGTTTGCCAAAAGACACCTAAAGACTCTCAGACCATGAGAAACAAGATTCCCTGGTCTGATGAAACCAAGAAACCAATGAACTCTTTGGCCTGAATGCGAAGCGTCACGTCTGGAGGAAACCTGGCACCATCCCTATCGTGAAGCATGGTGGTGGAAGCATCATGTTTTTCAGCGACAGGGACTGGGAGATTAGTCAAGATTGAGGCAAAGATGAACGGAACAAAGTACAGAAAGATCCTTGATGAAAATCTGCTCCAGAGTGTTCAGGACCTCAGACTGAGGTGAAAGTTCACCTTCCAACAGGTCAATGACCCTAAGCACACAGCCAAGACACGCAGGAGTGGCTTCGGGACAAGTCTCTGAATGTCCTTGAGTGGCCCAGCCAGAGCCCGTACTTGAACCCGATCGAACATCTCTGGAGATACCTGAAAATAGCTGTGCAGCAACGCTCCCCATCCAACCTGACAGAGCTTGAGAGGATCTGCAGAGAAGAATTGGAGAAGCTCCCTAAATACAGGTGTGCCAAGCTTGTAGCGTCATACCCAAGAATACTCGACGCTGTAATCGCTGCCAAAGGTGCTTCAACAAAGTACTAAGTAAAGGATCTGAATAGTTATGGAAATGTGAAATCAGTTTTTTTGTTTTAATACATTTTCAAAAATGTCTAAAAACCTGTTTTTGCTTTGTCATTATGGGGTATTGTGTGTAGATTGATTAGGGGGGGAACAAGTTCATCAATTTTAGAATAAGGCTGTAATGTAACATAATGTGAAAAACTCAATGGGTCTGAATACTTTCCAAATGCACTGTATGTGACAACTCATATAAGAGGAAACAAATATTCCTCTGATTTACCTTTAATTGGTTGCAGCCATGTGACCATGCTGCATGTTAATAAAAATGCCAAGCAGGCAGCTCAAAGTGCCTGAGGGGTGCTGTGTGGCTAGTTGCCAAATATCAGACTACAAATTAGACCTACACAGTTATGGTTAGTGAATTAGTATCTCATTGCAGTTTATTACAGAAACATTGCGTCATTTCTGTTCTCTGATATGGGTGCTGTTAACTGTTAAACATGGATCATGTATTTACAGTAGGGTACAAGTATGTTTGACTCACCGTGATTCTCCAAACACATTTGGTATTTGGGGGGTACACCCCTGGATACCCCGGGCTCCCAATGACCCCAGAATCCCCCGTTATATTCCCTCCGCATGTAAACGTTGTTCTGGAAACATTGGGAAAAATATTTTAGACACTTCTCATTCTAATACAAATATGTAGCCTAAGCTATCATGGAATCTGGAAGGGAGCAGAAGCCTAGGTGTTAATGGTTGGTGTTCATTCTTGGGTTGTCTCGGCAATGCGCCAATGTGCGTCCTCATGCCTACAGCGCAGACTGCAGATTCCACCAAAATAACAACTCCTCAGTCATGAACAATTTAACATTATTGATGCCGTTCATTCATTCATTGTGCCGTAGGCTAACGGATCATTGGCACCTCACGATAAGGCTTTGTAGACTACAATACACACGTGTTAATTCTAACAAATAGCCCAACGCAAAACCAAAAATAATCAATTGTAAAAAAAAAAGTGAAGAGGTACCTCCGTTGTGACTGCCCGCAGACTTCTGTCAAAAACAGTACACTCCATGCGCAAAAAAGACTGCATATTCTCAACATTATCGGGTGAACTGACCAGGCACCACTTCGCCTGTTTTCGCCCGCTGGTATGAATGACATTGTATTCAGTCGCTCGAGCGGTTGGGAAAAGTACCCAGAAGTTCCTGGAGGGAGTTTCGCAAGCTGTAGCACAGAGATGAATATAGCGTTTGTTCTGCGTGGTAGGAGGGAGCAGTCGGCAGGCAGCTGCCTTTTTCCAAAACCTGGGATCAAAGACGCATTAGAAGTATGGGGGGGTTGCTTTGGTTTAGTACCACACCTGGCATAACCTACCTTGGATAAAATAATGTTAATATCCTAGTGAAATATTTATTCAAGGCACAGAGTTCAGGTGATCATGATGAATATCTGGTCATATGTACAAACTGTATGTACTTTGCACATAGGCTGTTTATATGTGCTCTTCAGAATAAAATGAATTTAAAAACAAGTGAATAGCCTGATTAATAAATGACGCAAAATAGGTCTAAACAACAAACATATACTATTACAGTACATACATATACTACAGTATTTACAGTATAGATTCCAGAATGTGTTCTTATGCACTAATATGTGTGCTATGTGCTATCTACTAGCCTACTTACACAGAGTGACAAAAAGACTGAAAGACAGACAGACAAACACTGATGGCGGCGCTGAGGAGAGCACTCATCTTTTTTAAATGTTTTATTTAACCTTGATTTAACTATCAGTTAAAAACAAATTCTTATTTACAATGACGGTCTACCAGAAGGCAAAGGGTCTCGTGCGCGGACGGGGGCTGGGATTAAATATAAAAAACATGAATTATAGGACAAAACACACATCTCGACAAGAGAGACACCTAAAATGTTTATTTTATTATACGGAGCCATTTACTTTATGTTCGTATTCTTATCCTTTAATAGTTATTTTTGGTGTTGCATTGTCGATGAGGAACCTGCAGGTACGCATTTCGTAGGACAAGGTGTATACCAGACGTATCCCGTACATATATAACATACGTATGTATGTATACCTTACATACGACTAATAAAAAACTTGAAACACATGTAATGAGACAGATCACACAGAGAGTATGCTATAAATGGCACCATCTAGTGGACCAAATGAAGCATCGCTTTTCAAATACATGTTTTCAGGTTGTCCGATTCTGATTGTGTAATATTGTCTTGAAAAATCTGATTAAAAGCCATACATCTACAGGTCATCAATAGTACACAGTTGGGTAAGGCTATTGTAATATCGGGTAAACCCCAACCCCACAAAAAAAAAATTACGAATGTGATTTGCATTAGGCTGATTAATAGTTGTAGTATTTTTAATCCATACATTTATTATTACACGGCCACCATTGAATCATAATGGGTTTATGTTTTCTTTGTAAATAAAACGTATCGGTTGGCATCCATATTTCTGTATTCGACTATTTTGAACTAGGTGAAAAAACGTATCCAACAATTGGTAATCGATTAGAGTTAGTACAACCAAAATGGCGGACAGAACGCCTGGTGGTACGCAGAAAGCCAACGCAAAGGTGAATTTATTAATCGATGTTTACTTGATGCATTGGGTATTAAATGCTATAAGAACTGTTTATTGTAGTTATAAACGTTATGGTTATGAACGTTGTACAGCTGTTGCCATATGTTCCCATTTATAACTAGTAATTGTGTACGAAAAGAACACGTAGCTAACGCTAACGTTAGCTAAGCCAGGCCCCAATCACCGGTATTTTTCCTGTCCCAAACATTGCAATGATTTCGCCATGTGTTTACATAACTGGCTAATCTAGCTGCGGTATACTGGTAACTAGGGTGGCAATTGTTTACATAACTAATTAGTATGTTTGAGTTGGTGTGTGATTTTGGTTGTCGCAACGTGGAATATGAACAGTCACTACTAGCAAGCTACCGTTAGCTAACTCCACCCTGCACGAGTCCTTTGGCTTTGCCGCCTTCTGAAGCAGTGGTGAAAAGCAGTCGGACCCACCGTAGGCTTATTGACTGCTAGCTAGGTAGCCAACTATCTCACTGCTAACAGCTACTGGAAAACTAATATCCAATTCAACAACATCCGTAATTAGCAATTGTTCGCTATAGGCTAGCTAGCACACTATTGCAACAAGCTGTCGCCGCTACATCAGGGTGTATTCATTAGTCAAATTCCGTTGCAAAGCGTTTTGCAATGGGAACCGTTTACTCTAGGAAGCAAACAAAGCATTGGAAACTGGGAGGGACCTACGTGTATTTGTCCAATAGAAACGGTAGTTTTCGTTGCAAAACATTTTCGCTTTGGAGTTTTGCAACGGAAATCGACTAATGCATATACCCAGTAAATTAGCTAGCTAACTTGGCTGCTTTACAGCTTTGCTTGACGGGTCAGTGTGCTAGTGAAACTAATGCCTTTATTAATGAGATCGCGCTAGCAACCTCAAGGGAAATACAGAAGTTATATTTCTGAATATTGTAACTAACTCGTTAACGTTACTGTGACATTCAAGTTTTGTTTTGTTTAATTTTGTAGGCGCTGCTGGAGAGCAAGTTGAAGTCCTTCAGCATTGGAAAAATGGCCGTGAGTAAGAGGACCCTAAGCAAGAAGGAACAAGAGGATATCAAAAAGAAGGTAAGACTAAATATAAGTGTTACACTGCAGTGGCAAATGCACCTTGCCTTTGAAATGAACATTGTGTTCGTTAGGGCACACAGTAACAAAATGTTTTGCAACGGAAAATAAAATACATTTCTTATTGGTTTCTTATTATTTTTTTGTTGTCTTATCAAATCGTTTTTTGGGTGGGCCATATACCCATATTTAGCCAATGTTATTGTGGGTGCAGCGAAATACTTGTGTTCCTAGTGCAGTAGTATCTAACAATTCACAACAATACACACAATTCTAAAGTAAAAATTATTGAATGAAGAAATATATAAATATTAGCACGAGCAATGTCGCAGTGGCATTGACTAAAATACAGTAGAATAGAACACACTATATACATATGAAATGAGTAAAGCAGTATGTAAACATGACCCTGATGTTTTGACATGGCTTATGAGAGATGGTGTTGGTCTGGTCCTTGACAGGAGGATGAGCTGGCAGCTGCAGAGATCTATGAAGAGTTCCTGGCTGCTTTCGAGGGAGGAGAGGGAAAGGTCAAGGCCTTCGTCCGAGGGGGCATTGCTAATGCAACTAAAGGTAAATAGAACCATGTCAACCTTCATAAACAGCACAATATTATCAGGGATATGGTTAGCTAGATATTAAATGTTTAGATACAGTGGGGCAAAAAAGTATTTAGTCAGCCACCAATTGTGCAAGTTCTCCCACTTAAAAAGATGAGAGAGGCCTGTAATTTTCATCACTTCAACTATGACAGACAAAATGAGAAAAAAAAATCCAGAAAATCACATTGTAGGATTTTTAATATATTTATTTGCAAATTATGGTGGAAAATAAGTATTTGGTCAATAACAAAAGTTTCTCAATACTTTGTTATATACCTGTCTCTTATACACATCTAGATGTGTATAAGAGACAGTCCTGGTCCCTTTGCAGAGAAACAGCCCCAAAGCATGATGTTTCCACCCCCGTGCTTCATTAAAGCTGTCTCTTATACACATCTAGATGTGTATAAGAGACAGCACGATACATGGCCACATTCATTCTTTCCTTTACACGGATCAGTCGTCCTGGTCCCTTTGCAGAGAAAACAGCCCCAAAGCATGATGTTTCCACCCCCATGCTTCACAGTAGGTATGGTGTTCTTTGGATGCAACTCAGCATTCTTTGTCCTCCAAACACGACGAGTTGAGTTTTTACCAAAAAGTTATATTTTGGTTTCATCTGACCATATGACATTCTCCCAATCTTCTTCTGGATCATCCAAATGCTCTCTAGCAAACTTCAGACGGGCCTGGACATTCTAGTAAGAAACTACACTAACTTGTGTTGATGTAATATGTTTCTTCCTACAGAGGAGGCTGCTTCTGATGACAAGAAGGGCAAGCTGTATAAACCCAAGTCACGCTTCGAAACAGCAGCAGCACCGAAAAGCAGCTTCCTGCCTTTGGAAACCCCTCCGCAGTTTTTAACATTAGATAAAAGACATGTATGTATCATCGCAATCAACATTTATTTTAATGTTGTTAGACTAAGCAAATAGCTAGTCCTTTTGCCGGCCTCTTACAAAAAGTAATACTTTTTGTTGTTTATCTTCCTTTCAGACACTGAAGAAAACAAATGAAAAGGAAAAGAAGAAGAGTAATCTAGAGCTCTTTAAGGAAGAACTTAAACAGTAAGTCATTTCACATCCCTCATCTTTTGCTCCCTGGACTCGGGTAGACATAACATAGTAAATATAAATCCGACACACTCCAATTAGTATAATATCTTAAGAATTGCAAATCGTACAATATGTTATGAATTGCAATGCGTACAATATGTTATGAATTGCAATTCATACAGTGTTTTACAGACTGTAATTCCTACTATATTATTCGAATGTGCAAAACGTATGATATCTTACACATGATATCTTGTGGCTAACGTTAGTTAGGTGGCTAACGCTAACATTTGTTAGGCAAGGGGTTAGGGGAATGGTTAACTAACATGCTAAGTAGTTGCAAAGTTGCTAAAGTTGACCGTGATGGGATTTGAATACGCAACCTTCGGGTTGCTAGACATTCACGTTATTCGACCTCCCATCAACTTTTGCCTTAAGCAGCCTTCTCTTATGTAACCAAACATAACATATCATACTAATTTGAGTTTCCCGGATTTGCCTTTATTATGTTGCGTCTAGTCTGAGACCAGGCTGATGTACTTGGCATTGCACTGGATTGCATATATTCTCTGTCTCTCCCAGAATACAGGAAGAGCGGGATGAAAGACACAAGATGAAAGGCAGAGTCAGTCGATTTGAACCTCTCTCCGGGATGGAGGGAAAACGCTCCTCATGTAAGTGTCTGCCAGGGTTCGCACCAGGTGCTTGAGGTGCTTAAAGTACTTCAATAAGGCACTCTGAAATTCAGGTACTGGAATACCTTGAAAATCAGACATTTTCTCAAGTTGTGAGTTGGTACTTGACTTAAAATGAGAGGGGAACATGATCAAATGTGTTTATGAAAAATCTTAAATATTTATTGGTCTTCCGAATGAATTTCGAGGCATACTACCAAGTTCTATTTACTCAAGTGTTTCGTGCTGTGGTTGCAAGGTGAGCTCGCTCTTTCCACCCACACTCCCACTCAGCCAGGCAGGTACAGAACTGACTGATTAGGCGCCACCTAACTTCCCATTGAGAGCTAAAATGCCGGGCAGATGTAGATTCAACCCTGCCTTTTGTGCATATGGACCACTTTTGGGAACTTTTATTTCAGCTCAGGAAACATGGAACCAACACTTTACATGTTGCGTTTTATATTTCCGTTCAGTATAGATCACCAACTTTTTTTACCACTACATCACTGGACCCAATCAACCCACACTGTGTGAGGTGCAAAACATGCGTCAGTTTGACATTGTGAGCATGGGTGAATCGTCACCGAAGAGCCACATGAAGGGGGAAAGACACAATGCTGCATTCTGCACTGACACCAGTTCTATATTGTGACTTATTCAACCTCCAGAGAGTTTTTGCCAATCGGCGCCCGCAATATTCCGCTTTATCAAGCGGCAGCCGTGCTCCTGCCGTTTTCCCTCACACACAGCCCACCCGCCCTTCTTCCGACCGACGACACTAAAGCTGCCAGTTGGAAACAAGACGCTTTTTCGTAGCTATTAAATAGTAGATTCCCAAATGCCCAATAAAAAAAGTCATTAAGCTGGAATTGTGTAGTGATGCGAATAGGAAATGTGTGTTCACCAGTAGGCATGTCCAAAAACTCTAGTCATCACTACTCAAATGACAAAATCATCAGTACTGACTTACCACTCATGTACACTACCGTTCAAAAGGGAGATTTGTACAGGGTAAAAGGGATCTTGAAGAAGGAAGGCTATCACTCCATTTTGCAATGCCATTTCCTCCTACAACAGGACAATGATCCAAAGCACAGCTCCAAACTATGCAATAACTATTAGGGAAGAAGCAGTCAGCTGTTATTCTGTCTATAATGGAGTGGCCAGCACAGTCACCGGATCTCAACCCTATTGAGCTGTTGTGGGAGCAGCTTGACCGTATGGTACGTAAGAAGTGCCCATCAAGCCAATCCAACTTGTGGGAGGTGCTTCAGGAAGCATTGGGTGAAATCTCTTCAGATTACTTCAACAAATTGACATCTAGAATTCCAAAGGTCTGCAAGGCTGTAATTGCTGCACATGGAGGTTTCTGTGATGAAAGCAAAGTTTGAAGGACACTATTATTTCAATAAAAAATCATTATTTATAACCTTGTCAACGTCTTGACACTATTTCCTAATCATTTTGCAGCTCATTTCATGTATTTTTTAAATCTTTTTTATTTTAATTCCCCTTTATTTAACCAGGTAGGCTAGTTGAGAAACATTTCTCATTTACAACTGCGGCCTGGCCAAGATAAAGCAAAGCAGTGCGACACAGACAACAACAGAGTAACACATGGAATAAACAAACATACAGTCAATAACACAAAATAAAAAAGTCTATATACAGTGTGTGGAAATGAGGTAAGATAAGGGAGGTAAGGCAATAAGTAGGTCATAGTGGCGAAATAATTACAATTTAGCAATTAAACACTGGAGTGATAGATGTGCAGAAGATGAATGTGCAAGTAGAGATACTGGGATGCAAAGTATGGGGATGAGGTAGTTGGATGGGCTATTTACAGATGGGGTGCAGTGATCTGTGAGCTGCTCTGACAGCTGGTGCTTAAAGTTAGTGAGGGAGATGTGAGTCTCCAGCTTCAGTGATTTTTGCAGTTCGTTCCAGTCATTGGCAGCAGAGAACTGGAAGGAAAGGCGGCCAAAGGAGAAATGGCTTTGGGGGTGACCAATGAAATATACCTGCTGGAGCGCGTGCTACGGGTGGGTGCTGCTAATGGTGACCAGTGAGCTGAGATAAGGCAGGGCTTTACCTAACAAAGACTTATAGATGACCTGGAGCCAGTGGGTTTGGCGACGAATATGAAGCGAGGGCCAGCCAACGAGAGCATACAGGTCGCAGTGGTGGGTAGTATATGGGGCTTTGGTGACAAAAACGGATGGCACTGTGATAGACTGCATCCAATTTGCTGAGTAGTGTGTTGGAGGCTATTTTGTTAATGACATCGCTGAAGTCAAGGATCAGTAGGATAGTCAGTTTTACGAGGTTATGTTTGGCAGCATGCGTGAAGGATGCTTTGTTGCGAAATAGGAACCCGATTCTAGATTACATTTTGGATTGGAGATGCTTTATGTGAGTCTGGAAGGAGAGTTTACAGTCTAGCCAGACACCTAGGTATTTGTAGATGTCCACATATTCTAAGTCAGAACCGTCCAGAATAGTGATGCTGGACAGGCGGGCAGGTGCTGGCAGCGATCGGTTGAAGAGCATGCATTTAGTTTTACTTGCAGTTGGAGGCCACGGAAGGAGAGTTGTATGGCATTGAAGCTCGTCTCGTGGTTAGTTAACACAGTGTCCAAAGAAGGGCCAGAAGTATACAGAATGGTGTCGTCTGCGAGGAGGTGGATCAGAGAATCACCAGCAGCAAGAGCGACATCATTGATGTATACAGAGAAGAACGTCGGTCTGAGAATTGAACCCTGTGGCACCGCCATAGATATGTATGTTTTCATGGAAAACAAGGACATTTCTAAGTGACCCTTAACTTTTGAACTGTAGTGTATGTGGTAAATAAGTAGTGAAACAATGTATTATTAAGTAGAACTTGTAAGGTACTGATGAATATTAAGTTGTTGTTTTTTCTCATGAGGTTGTGGTGATATACTGCCATCTGATGGCAACTAGAAACAATGGCAAAATAAGAACTATTACAAATTGATGTTCCTTGAAAATAAATATTAGTGCTTGGAAATGTCATTGAATTTGACTTGCCCCTGTAGGGAACAAACCCTGGTCTGCTTATTAACTACTGACAGGGCAAGGCTAGTCTGGAATCCAAACTAATTTGCTCGGTTTCACTTGGTCAAACAGAGGATTACATCTTATTTTTCTGTGACCTTTATTTAACTAGGCAAGTCGGTTAAGAACAAATTCTTATTTACAATGACGGCCTACTGAGGAACAGTGTTTTAACTGCCTTGTTCAGGGGCAGAACGACATATTTAAACAAAAATGACCTTGTCAGCTCTGGGATTCGATCCAGAAACCTTTTGGTTACTGGCCCAACGCTCTTGGGATATCAGTTAAGATTTCAGGCTAGGAAACTGTTAGACTATCTAAAATACATTAAGACCCGTTGGCTCTTGGACATTCCCCCTTCCTTCCTTCCTACAACTCTCATACTGACTGCTTCAAACCTCCACCCACTCCATTTCCTTTGCCTGGAAACAACATTTATATACTGCCTTTCTGCTTTTTTTAGTGGATGGTTCTTCAAGAAGAAACCGTCCGTCCAGTGGTAATTTGATAAATTTATACAGTGGCTTGCTTTTAATATCTAACATCTCACTAAGATTATATATTCTATAAAAGGCTTCTCTACTCTGCTCTCTCTGCAGTTCTGGATGACGCTGCACCTGGTTCCCATGACGTCGGAGACCCCTCTACAACTAACTTATATCTCGGAAACATCAACCCACAGGTAAACCTTTTTATGGCTCATGAATGTTTTATATGCTTATTTATGCAATATGTTACATGCCTAATTGCCTATATTAATGGCATATATCCTACTGATATATTACATTACAATGTAAAATGACACCAATAACACCAAATCCACATGCCCCGCTCCCTCCCTCGGTTGCTGTGTGTAGATGAACGAGGAGATGCTGTGTCAGGAGTTTGGGCGCTATGGCCCTCTGGCCAGCGTGAAGATCATGTGGCCGCGGACAGATGAAGAGAGGGCCAGGGAGAGGAACTGTGGCTTTGTGGCCTTCATGAACCGGAGGGATGCGGAGAGAGCTCTGAAGAACCTCAACGGTATTAAAGCCTTAGTTATCATCATCATACCACTGACCGACCACAATTCAACTTTACTCACATTACATCAAATAATGTTGTAATGTCAAAAGGTTTTAGTGTTTTTTGTCTAGCTGTTCTGCTGCTTGGGCTTTCCTTTTGCTCTCTCTGTGGGACATGATACTTGTAGAGTTCACCAGCATGTATCACATGTACACTACCGTTCAAAAGTTTGGGATCATTTAGAAATGTCCTGGTTTTTGAAAGAAAATGACATTTTTGTCAATTTTTTAAATAACATCAAATTGATCAGAAATACAGTGTAGACATTGCTAATGTTGTAAATGACTATTGTAGCTGGAAACGGCAGATAAAAAAACAAAAAAAAAACGAATATCTACAGAGGCCCATTATCAGCAACCATCACTCCTGTGTTCCAATGGCACGTTGTGTTAGCATCCTGGAGTCACCTCTTCACTGTTGACGTTGAGACTGGTGTTTTGTGGGTACTATTTAACGAAGCTGCCAGTTGAGGACTTGTGAGTCGTCTGTTTCCCAAACTCTGGTTAGAGCCTATTTGCGCTGTTCTGTGAAGGGAGTAGCACACAGCGTTATACGAGATGTTCCGTTTCTTGGCAATTTCTCGCATGGAATAGTCATCATTTCTCAGAACAAGAATAGACTGACGAGTTTCAGAAGAAAGTTCTGTTTCTGTCCATTTTGAGCCTGTAATCGAACCCACAAATAATGATCCTCCAGATACTCAACTGGTCTAAAGAAGGCCAGATTTATTGCTTTAATCAGCACATCAGTTTTCAGCTGTGCTAACATAATTGCAAAAGGGTTTTCTAAGGATCAATTAGCCTTTTAAAATGATACACTTGGATTAGCTAACACAACGTGCCATTGGAACACAGGAGTGATGGTTGCTGATAATGGGCCTATGAAGATATTCTATAAAATAAAATCAGCCGTTTCCAGCTACACTAGTCATTTACAACATTAACAATGTCTACACAGTATTTCTGATCAATTTTATGTTATTTTATGGACAAAAAATGTGCTTTTCTTTGAAAAACAAGTACATTTCAAAGTGACCCCAAACTTTTGAACGGTAGTGTAATGAAAGGGGCTGGTTATTCATCGGCAATGTATTTAGCAGCACAAACTGGTTATAGACGGCCAAACAGGACATCAATGTTTTATTTTATTTGCAACATCAACATAACGTATTGGCATTCTTAGTGTATTCAAAACAGCAACTGATACAGTATAATTGGTAGTAAGATCAGATGAGATGCACAGTAATAAAAGGCAAATAGGCTGCTTGTGGTTTTTTACGTTTTTTCACTGTTTCCAGCGAAGATGATCATGAACTTTGAAATGAAGCTGGGCTGGGGTAAAGGCGTGCCCATCCCCCCTCACCCCATCTACATCCCCCCGTCTATGGTGGAGCACACCCTCCCCCCGCCGCCCTCCGGCCTGCCCTTCAACGCACAGCCCTGCGAGAGGCTGACGAACCCCAACGCCGCCCTGCTCCCTCCGCCCAAGAACAAGGAGGAATTCCACAAGGTAACTCTCCATGTCATGTCTGGGATGCTGCTGTGTACTGTATTAGGCCTGTCAGTTGTACCATGTGTATTTCTTAGGCATAGACCTAGTTTAGGCTATTTGTCATGTAGTGAATATTTTGCTCATATCTTCTGCTAGTCATGGGTTTACATTTATTGACCAAACTATGCTAGATTTAGCATTTTGTGAGGTGTGTTTAGTGTATATAAAGAAGCAGTGGTAAGTTGTGTGGGAATTTAAGAACTGTAATCATTTGACCTGAAACTGACAGCAGTAGAGGAAAGTACTTTTTCATATGATGCAGTTTTTAATGCATTTAATATTTTTCACCTGTTGCCTTTTAACAATACTCACATATTCTATGTTTATTATCTGATGTGACTTCATATACAGACTCTGTCGCAAGCCATAGTCAAAGTGGTTATCCCAACAGAAAGGTACATGTTTTTCTTTTTTAAATTGATGTAAAACGTAGAAAAACATCCCATAATGAATAAACCCCAATTTTAAAGTTTGATCAATTGGATCACTGCATGCTACGGGGGGTCGTTCAGTATGGGTGAGCAATGGTTGAGACAAGCAGACGTAGGCTTATAACCCCATCAGGTTCCTGTTAGTAGACTACAAGATACTCATTCCCACAGCCCAGCTTTTTGCTACCACACAGTATCTATGTTTTTCCTTTCACACATTCATTCCAACACTCCCTCCAAACATCAATACAGTCCACGGACCACCAGGCCATTACTCGTCTGACGGTATAGAGGACATCAAAGGAATTTTTACCACCACTTGTCAGTCGTCACATGTAGGCTAATAATACCCATGTTATGATGCTAGCTACATAACACAGTCACATGCCATACATACCGTGCTGGCTGTGATTAGGTTGTTTAGACCGGTCTTGCACTCTGACTATTGCTCACTCCCACCGACACGCCCCCTTGGCCTCTGTCACCTAATCACGGGCTCAGCAACACCTGGCCCCAGCTCAGACCTCCAATCCAAACTTCCCGTTAGTCTCAGTGACCTTTTGACATTGGCCTTGGTGAGCAGCACAAGTTGAACTGTCTGCGGCAGCGAGGGACCTGAAAGCATCATGGGATGGATTGGGAAAGTATACAGCATTTTACCCACCATGCATTGGTACGATCGGCTCCAATACTATATGGTAAATGTGATTTGCGTTGTCTACATATAAATGAAAGACATCCTTTGTTGTTGTGTTGTCCCCTTTAGGCTAATTTGTTCAACATGCTCCAATATTAGGTCGCTGTAAAATGTTCCAAAGGAGCTTAGGCCTAATTCCCCCCCATTTGGACATTTTGTGTTTATTCATACATCATTATGTAGTAGAATCATATGACCAGTAGAGAGCCTTTTGTTATTTAGCCTGTTTAGGCCAACAATCCTATAGTGCTTTGGTTCTTCATGAGAGTCAGTCAAGAAGAGTTGTCAGGCTGGCTTTGACAGGCTCTGTATGGGCTGATGCGTCACTCAATACAGAGTCACTCAAACCTCTCTCAAACATGATTTATCTTATCCAGCTTCACTGTCCTCCCTTCCTTATACTCTGTACTGCGGGGAGATGGTAGTTAGCATTGTCTTGACTTACAAAGATCCATACACCATTTTTTTAACTAGTAGAAGTACTAACTAATGTTAGTTTTAGGCAGCTAATGGCTCTTAAAATTGGTGTTAGGTGCTCTTAGCATTTCTGAAATGATAAGGTTGGAAACATTTAGGAAGATGTTTCTTCCATCATTCTTACAAATTAAACATTTTAACACATTAGATTAGTTAAGCTTATCAAACACAATGTAGGAAATAGTATAGTAGTTCCATGTGTCTTACACCTTCGTGTGTTGTGTTACTTAGTGTATTTAGACCCAGAGGCTGTACTAGGTCAGGGCAGCAGACAGACAGGCTTTGCCTTGGGGAGAAGAAGGGTCGCCTGCTCTGAATCCGTTTGTTTTAACTGTGTTTTTCTTCTAGGAATTTGCTCTCTCTCATCCACCGAATGATCGAGTTTGTGGTGCGTGAGGGCCCAATGTTCGAAGCCATGATCATGAATCGAGAGCTCAGCAACCCCATGTACAGGTACGTCTGTCTGTCTCTGTCAGTCAGTCAGTCTCTGCATCTTCTCGTCTGTCTGTCTCTGTCTGTGCACGTGTTTGTGTGATCACTTTTTCAGTTGACAATGTATTGTAGTACAATAAGTTGACTGTCATTGTGTTGCCTCTGTTGGCCAGGTTTCTGTTTGAGAACCAGAGCCCAGCACACGTGTACTACCGCTGGAAACTCTACTCCATACTACAGGTCAGTATGGACCAGCCATTGTCTGGCATCTTCTCCTGCATCACATTCTTAGACCAATTTTATCCTCCCTTTTTTTACTTCTTCTTTATCACCTCTGTTATCTGTCGCCTCTCGTGACTGGTTAGCTAGAAAGCAGTATAGATCAAACACGTCTGTCCTCTTAATATTGTCACATTTAGAGGGGGGGGGGGGTCTGTGAATGCATTGTTGACATGCTGCTATTTGATAGCCTGAACACATGACAATGGGGCTCCCGAGTGGCGCAGTGGACACTGCATCTCAGTGCAAGAGGCGTCCCTGGTTCGAATCCAGGCTGCATCACATCCGGTTGTGATTGGGAGTCCCATAGGCGCACAATTGGCCTAGCGTTGTCCGGGTTTGGCTGGGGTAGCCCGTCATTGTGAATACAAATTTGTTCTTAACCGACTTGCCTAGTTAAATTTAAGAAATGTTCTCGTTAGAGAATAAGAAGGTTGTCTAATGTGAATGACATAATAACTTGTCCCCACAGGGAGAAGCACCAACAAAATGGCGGACGGACGACTTCCGCATGTTCAAGAACGGCTCGCTGTGGCGCCCTCCTCCCCTCAATCCCTACCTGCACGGCAACTTTGAGGAGGGGGAGGGGCCTGAGGAGGAAGAGGAGGAGCCTGGGAAGAAAGGCTGCTTAAAAGAAGAGTATGTTCCCTGTTTATAATACCATTACCATGGTATTAGCTTATGGTTACTGTCACCCAAACACTCTCAAGTCTCTGCGATAGACTAGCATCCTGTCCAGAGGGTTGTACTTGTACATGAAGCTGCCTCACACTACAGAAACAGATGGGCTCCTGTTGGGCCAAGGTTACTAACTTTTACTTTTAACATTATCTATGCTCAACTCCTCTTCTTTCTTATCACCCCTCCCTCCCTCCAGAGAGCGTGATCAGCTGGAGGAGATGTTGAGGGCTCTGACTCCTAGAAAGGGGGACATAGCCGAAGCCATGCTGTTCTGTCTCCTGCACGCCGAGGCTGCTGAGGAGATCGTAGAGTGTGTCACAGAGTCCCTCTCCATCCTCAAGACACCACTCCCCAAGAAGGTAAATAACATAGAAAACACCATACTATGTTCTATAGAGAACTTTCTTTCTGCCATGTTATATTGCATGTATATAGTGTATTGTTTTTGTGCTGACCTCACAAAAGGAATTTTCATGTAAATGGCCAATAAATAAAAAGTATTGTATCACAGTCCAAAACTTAACAAAACCTGCTACTTATCTTTTACCTTCTCTTGAGTTTGTTGCTTTCGTAGCCGGTTTTGCCTTGTGTTATTTGGTTTTGGAAAGAGCTTTGAGTGGCACGTGTAAATGTGCAGTCAAATAAATTATTTGTATTAATTATTCAGTTATTCCGTTCTATCAGGGAGGACTGGCCAGTTTGTTGGACTGTCTGAAAATAATTCCTTGTTTTTCAGATTGCACGGTTATATCTTGTCTCTGATGTGCTGTACAACTCATCTGCTAAAGTAGCCAATGCGTCGTACTACAGAAAATAGTAAGTAGTCGAGTTTGGGTTCAGGTGTTGTGATGTTTGCTTGTGACTGACTGACTGACTGACTCACTGGGTGTAGAGGACCCTGCTTGTTCATGGATTGCGTAACTTTTCAGTATACATTATTTGCATTATTAAAGATGTTTTCCTGCATAAGTGAATATGTTAAATTTGTCCCTGACACAGCTTTGAGACCAAGCTTTGCCAGGTCTTCTCAGACCTCAATGCAACGTACAAGACGATACAGGGTCACCTGCAGTCTGAGAACTTTAAGGTATATTCAATTGTATACATTTTCCGATCACAATTTGAATCATGATACCTACCCCTATCTTTAAGAAATACACAATTATTTCACGAAGCATCTGAGTAGAAGTCCTGATCTAGGATCCGTCCATACAATCATAGTCATTATGGTCTAAAAGGCTAAACTGATCCTGAATCAGCACGCCTGCTCTGAGATGCTTTGTGTTTAGGGGCTAGGGATTGCTTCTGGACAGGGTATTACCGTTTTACCTGTCTAATGTTGTATATCCTCTTGTCCAACAGCAACGAGTGATGTCGTGTTTCCGTGCGTGGGAGGACTGGGCCGTGTACCCAGATCCCTTCCTCATCAAGCTGCAGAACATCTTCCTGGGTCTAGTCAACCTATCAGCTGATAAGGAGGCTCCCGCTCCCATCACAGTAGAGGTCAGCTAGCATACTCCCTTTTCTTTTCCGGTCTTTCTCCTGATGCTGCTACCTAACCTTGTTGTTAGATAATGAGTTGAAAATGTGTGATGATTTGTAAATGGTGTGTGTTGATTGGAGAATGTTGTGTGATGGTTGGAGAATGTTGTCATCGTTTGAACATGTCATGGATTGAAAATGTTGTCTGAAGGTTTGAAAATGTTGTGATTTGATCATGTTGACAAAGTGTAACATTGCCCACGCAGCACTACTGCCCTAATACATGTTGGAAGCTTATTTTCTGAATATATGTATATATATATTCCTAAACCACTCCACTTCTCCTTTCAACAGAAACCATCAGTTGAACACCTGGCCCCTGGTCTACTGGCTCAGCCTGAGCCAGCAGAGGACATCGACGGGGCCCCCATCGGGGAGGATATGGACGGGGCCTCTCTGGAGGATGTGGATGGGGTCCCTATAGGGCTGGATGGAGGGACCATGGTGGACGGAGCCCCCCTAGGCTCTGCCCCCCTTGACGGAGCCCTGCTGGGGATGGATGATCTGGATGGAGTGCCCATCAAGGCCCTGGAGGAGGACATAGACGGAGTGCCCTGTGAGTGGCCTTATGACCTCTATACTACCACATCCTCATAGGAATTATTAAAGGGATACTTCTTCCCCCAAATGACACTAACATATTTGTTTCCGTACCTTGTCAACAGTCTATTGACTAACCCTGACCTTAGAATTGGAGGACATTTTTCTAACCTTGTTCTCCTTGTCTTTTAGTGGATCATGCTGCGGCCAAAGCAGCATCCTTTAAAGTAGCACCTTCAAAATGGGAAGCAGTGGATGAGTCTGAGCTAGAAGCACAGGGTGAGTGAGACCACAACTACAGCTAGTTTCTACCAAGCTAGGATTCCAATTTAAAGTGTCCTAAACCTGTTTCTATGGTCAGTTTCTATCAAGCTACGATTCTGTCCTAATTCTGTCTCCTCCTCAGCCGTGACCACCTCTAAATGGGAGATCTTTGAGCAGCCAGAGGAGAAGAAGGACGAGGATGACAGTGATGATGAGGACACCAAGAGTTCCCGGTCAGAAGAGCCTCCGAGTTACCCCAACCCCAACCCCATCAGAGACGACTTGGACTCCAAGACCAAGCACTCTGAGATGAATGAGGACAGACGCACCAAGCTCCGGGAAATAGAGGTAAACTAGTCAGCATTTTACTGGAATCACAAAGTACACAACAGGTTATTTAGACGTCTGAAAATAAACAAGCACAGCTCTGAGTTGTTTGTATATTTTTATTTCTTTGGGCTAAATTGGTTCAAAGAAGTTTGGTTTACTTCGCTTGTTCAATGGCCACACCCTGAAAGTTGATCCTGTTGTATTTATATCTAAATTTTAACATATTTGTTTTGTTATATTATTATTTTCTTCCAGGTCAAAGTGATGAAGTTCCAGGATGAGTTGGAGTCTGGGAAAAGGCCCAAGAAGTCTGGCCAGAGTCTCCAAGAGCAGGTGGAAAACTACAGAGAGAAACTCTTACAGAAGGTATTACATACTGACTGTCCTCTTGGTTCCTGGAGGAACATGGGGCCTGTACTATTGTTTTCCAACATTAGATTCATTAAGGTCATTGCTATTGACCTTTTATATTCAGCTGTTAGACAGTACGATATGTGGAACCATGCTGTTTATCTGATGAAATACGGTCATTGCTGTTTACCTCAATATCTAAAGTATCCTCTTGAAAATGTTTTTAAGCTATAAACTTCAGTTTATATTAAGGTATTATCACACAACTACCTTGAATACAGTGGAAGTTGTTACTGAGTGGACTATTGTAGCGAAATAACCAAAAATTAAGTGAATTTGGATAATGTTGGTTTACATTCAATAATATAAAGTTGGCGCCTTGTCTTTTTCTTTTGCAGGAAAAAGAAAAGGAGAAACTGGAACGAGAGAAAGAGAGGGAGAAAAAGGACAAGGAGAAAAGCGAAGCTCGCTCTAAAGACATCAAGAAGGAGAAGGAGGAGTCTACTCCGACCAGGAAAGACAGGTTAGTCCCTCATACATTGTGACACATTCATTAGAGACATGATGGCTGTGTGTGGTTGGATAACAGGGGGAAACTCTGGTAGAGCTGTGTAAATGGGATCCTAGGAAATGACTTAAACAAAGGACTCCAACTCATGATCAGGTTTAAAGTTCATGCACCCTTGAAATACAGGGGCAGTTTAGGGCTCCTTTAAAAAGAGATTCATGTATCAATGGGATTCACCTAATGAAAACAAGCGTAGACCGTTGTAACATCATCGCTGACAAAAAAATATATTTAATCCGCCGATGTCGTCTCTGACAGGCGTGGCCTGTCTCCTGTGGTTGCTAGGAAACGGCGCCACAGCGGCTCACCCGGCAGCCCCCCACGGAGCAGCAGTAGACGGGTGCGCTCCCCATCCCCTCGCTCTGAGAGGTCAGAACGCCTCTACTCCAAGGACGTAGGGTCATCACGATCCCGCTCCTCCCACAAAGACTCCCCTCGAACCACCATCATCAAGAAGTCCTCTAAAAGGTACTAAATCATCTAGATGTGTTTAAAACATTCTAAAAGTAACATTTCTATACTTTATTATGCTGTCCCTGGCCTTTCTGGCTCCACTGTTTTGAGAATAGTGCTGATCTTCTCTTAACATTGGAGAGGGAAATAAACTTAAGTGGATTTGTATTTGATTGACATAGTCTTTGTGGTGGGCTAACTTCCTGTAACTTCCCCAAGACCATTGCAGTTTGGTTGTCCTGGTGTCCCTCTGACTGTCCGGTCTGTGTTTTCTCTCCCCCAGGTCTCCCTCGTTATCCCGCACGCCCAAACGGTCCCGGAGGTCACGCTCCAGAACACCCAAGAAATCCACCAAAAAATCCCGTTCAAAATCACGGTCCCCACACCGGTCCCACAAGAAATCAAAGAAGAGTAAACACTGACAAATCACCAACCCCTCGTTCTGAACCTCCTCCCTCTCCATCCCTCTGCTGTGATGTATAAATAAAAGAATGAACAGTGGCAGCTCAGTTCCCTGCCTGAATGTTCCTGTGAAGAAGAGGATGATTAAGATGAGAAATGGTTATGCACAGGTTGCCATGTTGAGACTCAATGGATTGAGCAATGTTGCCATGTAGGGTCTACTCTAAATGGATCCTTCCGGGTTGCCATGTTGGGTCTAAATGGATCCAGCGATGCTGTTTTATATTGTAAATAAATAAGTGTCCTGTCCACTCCCCCCACCGCCCAGTGGGATTCATCCTCGTGGTAGACCACACCTGTACCCAGTGTGAAGATGACTAGTCTTATTTCCATGCTGTAGTTTTCTTTTTTGTAGTTCACAATTAATAAATATGATTCATTATATTATCTTGTTAAACTTTTTGCATTGTAAATCCAAAATGAAAGCTTCAGACAGGCCCTGGAAGTCCTCCCCCTGCTGTTTCAGTCCATTTTCCTCCATTTGGTACCTAATGAACGCTGCCCAGATCTGTTAAGCACTGGTATTTATTTAACACATGGCTGTAATGGTAGTGAGTCCTATGTTTTCACAGTTGTCAAGCTGTGGTGGAGACGGAGGGAAACTAGAAAACATTTGCGGCTCTGAACTGTACGTGACAATACTGAAAATATAGAACCCCAACTGTTTCAAATGTGTCATGGTGAGATTGTCCTTTGTAGAAATAAACGTACTATATGTTTATTGTAACTTAGACTACACAAATCTTTAAAGCAATAACAACCATTTGAACGTTTGAAATTATGATCACAGTGCGTTGAGTTCACTCCATGCTGGGTGTAGAGACCCTAGACCTGTCAGTGGTTCGACTATGGTGGATATATGGACACTCAATCACGTTGAACTCTGAGGGGTTAGATGTCTTGATAAGTTGCCATGGTCAACAAGTAAATTGTATAAATATTATCTACGTTGCTTACACTTGAGCAAACAGGGATATCATGAGTATTGCTACAGAACTTTTACTAGCCACTAAAACACATACTTTTTTTATTATACTACATATCCACTAGATGTCAGTAAGAAGCTTTATAGTTCAGATATCTAGAGACTTCTGAAAATCCTGTATTTTGTCATTCATTTGTATGTTTATCTTTGAAGTTTGCCTACATCAACGTCTCGAGCACAGAAGGCAAGCCATCAATCCTCAGTCCCTCTGACGTGTTTCTGGGAAATAATAGATGTATAATGTGTTATGAAAGGGATCGCTTACACATTATCTCTCACTCGCTCTCTCTCTGGGGTTCCTAGAACTGTAATTCATCTAACATATCACTCACTATTTGTAGTGAGAAAGAACAATGGTCTTTGCCAGGATAGGATATGGGGTGTTTGCTGTGTAACTGTCCCACAGGGGGAGCCCCATGCTGAATGAATGATGTGCTGTCTGTTTCCCTTGGCCTCTATCTGGAATAGAGTCCTTGCTTGTTTAGAGCCCAGCATCTGTCCTCACAGATCCTCAGTGGGGTTTAGACCATGATACAATGGGAAACTGTCTCCATGATGTCGGATGTGTTGGGTCCCATCCATGTATACAATACAGAGGGCGGGAGAGAGGAGAGTGTGTCCTGCTGAGACACTGGCCATTAATGCTGTCTTTTGACAGAAGGCTTGGATGAGTCTCCTCTCAGGAAGTGCGAATCAAAAGCACAGATGTGATGATCTATAGAGGATGGCCCCATAAAGATAAGGGAAGACAGACTGTGCTTGTTTGTGTGGCCCCTTGGATAAAAACATGGGGACAAACGACTGATTCATACAACTCATTGGTTTGGAAGGAATAGTAAACTACAAAGGACACCTTTTAAAGCCTCTGATGTCTTGAGGTTTATGGAAGTATATAGACCCCTTGGAGAAGCAATTAATTACTGTTATATTGATACCTTGTTTTGATGAGTGAATGGTGGTGATATGGCTGTATGGTTAAACGTGTATGATCTAGACTATGATCTATAGACCCATAGGCTAGACCGTAAAGCACCTGATATAAGACACATTGATGGAGTTATCGTTATGTTTTTACTTATATAAGTCATAGGCTACTTTGGAAAAGTCACATAACTTCTTCCTATTTATAAACATGCAGTAAATACTGTACCTTGGCATCTACCCCTCTCTCCCGCCTCTACGCATTCCCACTCTGATCGAAAAAACACGTGCGCTCAATGTGGATTCCGATAACATTTGAACGCAGAAGCTAAACTAATTTACCCAAGTAGCCTATCTTTATTTGCGCAAATTACCCACTAGTGGTAATGTGTTTGTCTGAAGAATTAGTTCGGCAAAAAAATAACGCTCGCGCTTGGAAGCTGGAGTTCTACAACCGCACCTCTCCGTCTCGCGATCAAAGCTCTTGTCGCCTCTGCTCCCAGTAAAGGCGGTTGAAGGTCTTTGACGGGTAGGCTATTATGCCGCGTTCATGTACTATTGGAAACTCGGAACCTCAAAGCAAAAATGAACGTAAGTTATTTGCGTGGAACTTCCTATTGGTTGGTTCTGATAGCCTACTTCCCAAGCGGGAAACTCGAGAATGGGATCACTTTTCTACAACGAGTTGGCAAGTTGAAAATGTCCGAGTTTTCTAGTTCCGACAAGCATATGAACGCGGCAGACCGGTGTTGTGGTTTCCCAGTGCGCTGTTTACTGAACAGTGCGCCACAGTCTCGGTTCGGCCTCGCGACCTAGGGCTGTTTTGTAACTGCTTTGATGTTTGCATACAAAAAGTATGACATGATTTGCTGAAGGTTTTTCATAGTTCAAGATAATACAACTTTGTATCGTTATGTTGGCTACAATAATCATCATGTTGACAGTTTAGGAACTAGTCTACATGTGCGGGCGCAAGGTGAGACTTCGTGGAACGGGGAAATCGAAGGCTGCGCTATCCCCGAGACAGTTGAAAACTTAATAGAATACTACAGACGAGGAAAATGGATGATAACAACAATGACAACGCTCGCTGCAAGTCGTCTGAGGATAACCACCGCGACTCACCAGTTGGTAGCGGGGCAACAGGCGATGTTGGAGCTGGAGGTCTGGAAGAAGTACAGCTGCATCTCACGTGCCTACCGGAGCGGTACATGATGGCCAAGTTCACCTTATCAGCCTATATGCTCTGCTGGGCAGCGCTGAAACTCTACCAGGTAAGATGGTCTGACTGAAGCTTTCTAAATCACAATACAGTGGTGATGACCTATACACTCTGTTGCCCTTTTAGTTTATGAAAATCAAATCATTTTGAAAGGCCTATATGGTCGTTTTATTATTGCCCACACCCTCTGAATAATATACTGTACTTCTGAACTATATTGAGCCACTGGAATAAAATGATCCTAGTCTTTGCTTATACAAACCTCTTCAAAGTGTTTTGCAAAATGTATCCAGTTTCATGTTCTCAAATATGACCGCTGTATATTTTTCCTGGAGGCCTACGTTGGTATTGTTCAAACATGTCCAATTGCCGTGTGAGAAAAGCCTACTGGTGTATGGATACTTTCATTCACCATTCATACCGATAATGTTGAAGAAAAACAACAAGCCTATTCATAAACCAGATATCAATCTAAAATCTCCTGCAAGTGATGTCTTGTGTTTTCCAGTATTTCTCCCTCTTTTATATTAAGTACCATGCATTCACACTCATAAAATGTGTTGCTATGGAAACTCCCTTTGGTTGGTTTTGCTGGGCTTCTGCATTCTGTTATTTTAACACGGGCCCCAATTATCAATGCATGGGAACGTTTCACAATTATCAATACATGTGATCGTTTCACTCTTAACTAAGCCAACCCACTGAAACCCCCACACTTACCACAGTGAAGGGCAAGAGTATAAAATGTCCAAATATTTGGTTAGAGATTCTACATGGCACATTACAGTGTTATCTCTCTTAAATCTTAAAGGTTGGTGAAAAGCCATTCAAAGTACCATTCCAGGCTGCCAAAAGATTTCAATCAAAACCAATTAAAACCCGACAAGGAGCAACAGAGAGCTATGTAAAGTCCTGCCTTGACAAAGTAGTGATATATTGATAGTTGAATCATTGATTGATTAAGAGATTCCTAATTTTCTAGTCTTTGTCATGTTTGTCCCTGTCACTGGATAGAGAGAGAATCGTATTTGTGTTGGCTTTTCAGTGCAGTTGGGTTACAGGGCTGCCAGAGCAGACAGCTGTGGAAGTGAACTAAAGTGTCTCATGTGGGTTCCTCGGTGCTGTCCTGCCTGCCAACCCCTCAGCTTAACTGGCTCTTTAGACAGGATGCCAGTTGTCATGGTTGCAGTGCTAAGCAGCAGCATATAGGCCCTCATAAGCACACAATCCCATTCACCCAGGGGTAAAGCTATTAGGGTGCGTTCGACGTGGCATCCTATTCCCCTAGTAGTGCACTACTTTTCAACCACAGAGTAATGTACTATATATGGAATAGGCTGCCATTTGGGACGTAGACATAGGAAACACAACATAGAAAACACAACATAGAAAACACAACCCATAATAGATGTTTATCATGCAGAGTTAACACACACCACTTTTATTAGAATACAGCTATATTTTTAATCATGCAGTACCTGGGTTTATCCAAATAAAGTCACATTTTTCCAGAAATGTAATCATGGTTGGGTGTTATGGAGAAGTGTGATGCTTTTAACTATTTTCCATTTTGTTCTGTTTTGATGTCGGTGTTATCAGCATGACAATAGTGATATGTACTTACTGTATAGGACTGTATCCCAAATGACACCCTATGCCATACAAAGTGCACTACTTTTGGCCAGAGCCCCATGGGCCCTGCCAAAGTAATGCAATATCAAGGGAATAGGGTGTCATTTGGGATGCATTCATAATGTTGGTCTGGAACATTTCCTCTGTCCCCAGGGAGGGGCTTGGATCCAGTTTGTCAGGTTCTTGACATTTGCATCGGTCCATTACCCCTCTCAAATACCCTCACAGTGACTCCTAGTTTATTAAAACGTTGTCAGCAGCCTTCTACTTCTGACTTTTGCCGTGTGATCAGCCCTGTATTGGTTACTAAAGTGTATCAGAGAGGAATGCTCTGGAAAGGAGTAACAGATCCACTGCACATCAGGTTGACACAGCAGTTAGTCTTATAATAACACATGACAGTCAAAGGGTGTGTCAGTGTCAGGAAGGGATGGAGGCCGTAACACTTCTCTCCCTTCGGTGTAACTAACGTCACTGTGGATTCGCCCCCAGATTCCCCCTGTATCAGGGCAAGCAAAGTCTTGTCCCAGAAGTCTCCCTAGGGCTCCCTCTACCATTCCTCACGGTGCAAGGAGTAACCACGGACACCAAGCCCAGACAAACACACCACGCACACACACACACACACACACACACACACACACACACACACACACACACACACACACACACACACACACACACACACACACACACACACACACACACACACACACACACACACACACACACGCACAAAAAACACACACACACACACACACACACTAAGGCCCACCCCAGAGCCAGTCTCATCTCAACTCATGCACAGATTCAGCTCTTCTTATCACATCAAACTCTTTAGTTCACTTTGAACTGGCTCCTCCCTGAATTCCTAAGGTTATTATGGCTATGAGATATGAGATATGGTAATTGGGCAGGTGTGCACTGCGCATCGCTTAATTCACTGGTACGATCTGTCAAAATCAAAGGTATATGAATCAGGGTTTTTTTGGTACAAAAAATATATATACAGGACAGGTAATTATAATTATGTAATAATACAGGTAACTGCCAAAATAAAGGAAACACTTGAGGAAATGAGAGATAAAAAGCTTCCACACAGGCTTAGTTCCTAAGTTGATTAAGCAATTAACATCTCATCATGTTTTTTTTATTAAAAAAATATATTTTACCAATTTTTCTCCCCAATTTCGTGGTATCCAGTTGATAGTTACATTCTTGTCTCATCGCTGCAACTCCCGTACGGACTCGGGAGAGGCGAAGGTCGAGAGCAGTGAGTCCTCCGAAACACAACCCAGGCTTAGACCACTGTGCCACTCAGGAGGCCATCCCATCATGCTTAGGGTCATGTATAAAAATGGCCAGTTGCCCATTATTTTGGCTACCATGGCTAGAAGAAGAGATCTGTGTCTTTGAAAGAGGGGTCTCAAAGGAGTATAGGGGGGGGGGGGGGGGTAAAAGGTGTGTGTGTGTGTCTCAGTCACCAGATCTCAACCCAATTGAACACTTATGGGAGATTCTGGAGTGGTGCCTGATACAGCGATTTCCACCACCATCAACAAAACACCAAATGATTGAATTTCTCATAGAAGAAGGGTGTCACATCCCTCCAATGGAGTTCAGACACCTGTTGAATCTATCCCAAGCCACATTGAAGATGTTCTGGCGGCTCGTGGTGGCCCAACGCCCTATTAAGACACTTTATGTTGGTGTTTCCTTTATTTTGGCAGTTAACTGTGTATTTGTAATGTACACATATGAAGTGTTTGTGCCTTCTTGCTATGGTGATGGCCTACCTCCTTGCCCAAACTGCCGAGGTTAAAGCCCCTCCCCCCTGCTGTAGTCAGGGCTGGTAACCCGGCAAGTCCAGATGGTTCTGGAATGTGTTGGTTTGATTAGAAGGTAGGATTCAGTTTTAAAAAGCCACTATAGGTCCCAGTCTGAGAGGAGAGGTGGTGTATCCCAGGTCACACATCTTAGTGCCACAACATGCCCTCTGTGACATAACAAGCTGGGAGAGGTCAGAGGTCAAGAGTCTTGTGACCTTGTCTCAGGTCTGCTGTTCTCATAAACTCTGTCAGTTAAGGACACACACACACACACACACACACACACACACACACACACACACACACACACACACACACACACACACACACACACACACACACACAGAGGGTGGCCAGGTAGGTCAAAACACACACACATGTTAATTTTTTATAGTCACTTGACATAACGGGCAGTAGCCCATATGTTAGCAACCAGTCAGGAAACAAGGACTTGATAATCACCTTTGATGGTTTGGGTTCAGTGGCAACAATGGTATTGATGTCATCCTTCTGGAGGTCATATATGTCATAAGGAAGTACTTCAGGCAGGCACTTCCTCCTACACACCAGTGTTGTGGCGACGGACAACGTGATTTTAATTTACCGGCCATTTGAGAAATTTTGCGGATGCATATGCATTGGGTGCATAATCTATTAGAGCATCCACCCACAGTGCTCAGAATGACAGAAATGATCACACCCTGATCTGTTTCACCTGTCTTGTGCTTTTCTCCACCCCCCACCAGGTGTCTACCATTTTTACCCATTATCCCGTGTATTTATACCTGCATTTTCTGTTTGTCTGTTGTAAGTTGGTCTTGTATTGTCAGGTCGTCCCAGCGTGTTTCCTGGGTTTCCCTGCGCTCTAGTTTTTTGTTTCTAGCTTTTCCTGTTCTGACCTTTCTGCCTGCCCTGAGCCTGCCTGCTGTTCTGTACCTGCCTGATTCTGATGTGGTTTATGAACTTCTGCCTGCCCTGAGCCTGAGCCTGTCTGCTGTCCAGTACCTGTCTGATTCTGATGTGGTTTATGAACTTCTGCCTGCCCTGACCCTGAGCCTGTCTGCTGTCCAGTACCTGTCTGATTCTGATGTGGTTTATGAACTTCTGCCTGCCCTGACCCTGACCCTGAGCCTGTCTGCTGTCCAGTACCTGTCGGACTCTGATCTGGTTACGAACCTCTGCCTGTCCTTGACCTGCCCTTTGCTCTCCATGTTATAGTAGATCCCAGATCTGAGAACTGAACCATTCGCCTCCTGTGTCGGTATCTGGGTCTTTACCTGAGTTCTGATAGAAATCACATTTAGATTCTGGTAATGCATCTTAACAGAACATGCAACTCATGTAATGAAGCAGCCAATAAAACATCATTTTCAAACATCTGCCAAAATGCAATTTGTGGGAAAATGCCATTCCTAACAGCGCACCTGGGAAAATGCCATTCCTAACAGCGCACCTGGGAAAATGACATTCCTAACAGCACACCTGGGAAAACGCCATTCCTAACAGCACACCTGGGAAAACGCCATTCCTAACAGCACACCTGGGAAAACGCCATTCCTAACAGCGCACCTGGGGGAAAATTGCCATTCCTAACAGCACCACCTGGGAAAACGCCATTCCTAACAGCACACCTGGGAAAACGCCATTCCTAACAGCACACCTGGGAAAACGCCATTCCTAACAGCACACCTAGGAAAATGCCATTCCTACCAGCACACCTGGGAAAACGCCATTCCTAACAGCGTACCTGGGAAAACGCCATTCCTAACAGCGCACGTGATAGCGGTTCCATATGTGACAGAAATGGAAATCTCTGTTGGAAACTTAGAGGGGGAATCTAAAGATTCAACCAGTAGGGTTGACTAGGATTGTTCATTTGGCTTCTGGACAACGAAAATAAGGTATGAAAACCAATAGAACAGGAGAGAAATGGCATAGCGGTGGGTCCAATAGGGAAGTAAATGGAAATACATTAGCCAGAATTATATAATTACTCCTGTCTATACAGAAATACATGAAATTATTCAATATACTTCACTAGAAAGCATGACTTAGCCACAGCTGAATCAAGGATCATTAGCTTCTTTAAATATTTTTGCTGTGGATTGTTTCAAATCACAAGCTCGTAGGCCTATGGCTATTTGGGAAGCCTGCAATTTGGGCAGTGTGTGTGGCAAAAGGCCTTGCTGACTATTGAGGTGCGGCTGTCAGTGAAAAGCATCTAAAACATGTGTGAAGATAATGTGTCTTGAGTATAATTTAAAATGTTACGGCAAGGGGAGGTGTGGCGAAGATATAGGAAAGTCTCTCTCCAGAATGAATCAGCTGTCTCCCGTCAATTCTAGTGCATTCATTATTTCATTGAGTGAATTGTTTGCCCATAGATTTTACATTTTGATCAATTCCCCATTACATATGTCACCGGTAGTAAATGTAACCATTAATGCATGTCATTTGGTTACTTACATTTATGTTAATGTATGTATTAATTGCAGTAATTTCTCATTCTGAAACTGGAAATGTTGTTTGCAGCGTTCACAACCTGCTACACTGGTGAGAAACATGTTTTGGTTTATTTCATAACCATCATTTAAGTGATTTCTTTTGTTTGGTGTACTCCATGTGAGCAATGAGCATGTGTCTGGTTTCTCTGTCCTGATAATGTTGAGGCAGCGCGCTCGCGAGAGGGCTCATAGATTTACCTGGCCTGCTGCAAATTATTATATACTACAACTATAGTTCCTCACAGTAAGCTATTTGAAAAATATTTTCAACAATCTCTCACTCGATAATCACCAATCCTCGGTGTGAAAGAGCAAGTTGTAGGCCTACAGGCTATGAGTTCCATGCGCTAATTTCTTTAGCCGCCAATCGGATCACAGTGTATCATTGTGTCCATATGACAGAGGCTGGTGATCTTGCATTAGTTGATTTTTCTCATTTTAATTCAGATATTTATGATTAACCGCATGACAATGATTCTGAAAAACTAAAACTTTATTATTGATATGAAACTGTTCCATGAAAATGTGCATATGAAAATCATAACTGGCACACAGAATGGTAGAAATCGTGGAATAAATTGTAAGCTTCTCCAAACTTGGGGCGGCAGGTAGCCTAATGGTTAGAGTGTTGGGCCAGTAACCAAAAGGTAGCTGGATCGAATCCTCGAGCTGACAAGGTAAAAATCTGTCGTTCTGCCCCTGAACAGGCAGTTAACCCACTGTCCTAGGCTGTCATTGTAAATAAGAATTTGTTCTTAACTGACTTGCCTAGTTAAATAAATAACTTGAAACTCACGCTCCTCCTATGAAGTCTTTATAAAAGAATTGCCTCCATGTTTCTATGATTTTTCCTATAGGCTACTTTGAAGCAAGGTAAGACATGCCTCATAATATGAAATAAAACATTCAAACAATTAAGTATGTTTTCAAAATGCATACTGCTTCCAGCTCACATTGTAAAGTGGTGGGTAAACACGCTGATAGCCAGTTATCTGCACTTGAATGGTGAATGGGAGGTGACCTTCAATTACCAGTTGAGAAATAAAAATAGTATCTCTTTTTAATCGTGCACCAAAACTGTTTCGAACATGCAATTGCATTTAGAATTGTTGTGTAATGAATGGGCTTATAATAGCTTGTTTTACTCCAGCAGCAACCAGCTGAGAAGCTGCAGGAGAAATCCCACTCAAAATAGTATGCTGTGCGCAGGTGATGGATAAGATACAACGAAAATACACACAATGTATTTACATCGACTGGTATTTCCATCAATGAATAAAAAGCATTAAAAGCATTTTGCAAGGGGATTTTTCTTCTCCCGGTCATTTTGGCCGGCAGCAGTTTTATTTATCAGCTTTTCACTTTTTTTATTGGCCACAAGCCGGCAATTGCCGGATAATGGAAACCCTGTTGCACTCACATGCAAGCACGCCGGCCCCCCACCACAGAAGTTCTATGCAGGTTTGATGTGCAGTAGCTGTCTGCCTCTCTGGTGCAGCATGGGAAAGCCCAGCAGGGAAACAACTAGTTCTCACTGCAGCATCATGAAAATGCAAAACATCCCATCAGAATTAAATGAATGCCTATACACTCCGGATGTATATGAAGTTAATCTTTATTAGGCAGACTGAAAGATCTTTTTGTTGGGCTCTGTCTGCCATTTTATGATTCACTGCGTGGAGTCCTACTCAGCTGCTTCATTGTATGGCACCCTATTCCCTACATAGTGCACTACTTTTGACCAGAGCCGTATGGAGCCTGGTCAAAAGTAGTGCACTATAAAGTGAATATGTTGCCATTTGGGCCGCACACATTGTGTGAAGAAGGATACCTCAGGCCTGTTTTACTGAGACAGACTTCCCTCAGCATCAAAGTGGCAGTAAACGCAACATATGCTACGGTTAGTTTAGCTTGTCTTCTGAAGTGAGATGATGAGGTTTATGTGCAGTTTTTTTATTAGGCTACCCACTTCTCCTTCTAGCACTTCTGAAAGGTCAGGGATGCTAACTGAAAGAACAGACATAACCTACTGTATTTATGACGCCATAAGTAACTGGCCTGGCAGTGTACCAATTTCATACTCATGCATGTTGCTGTTGTAGACAAATGACTAAACCTAAGGACCACTGGGCAGCGCACAACCTCTAATGCGTTGTTCTCTTCTACCTCTTCATAGAGACTACGATGCACTCCTGCCACTCAACAGGTGAAACAGGTAAGGAATACCATTTTCATTTGATTTGGTTTTATAGATATTAACATCCATTTCAATGGACATCTTCCTGTTCCCCCACATAATGTATGCATTCTAAAAGGTACCCTATTCCCTATATATTGTACTACTTTTCACCAGGGCCCATAGGGTTCTGTAGTGCACTATATCGAGAATAGGGTGTCATTTGGGAAGCACCCAATGTAAACCCTTTTTGATTGCACTTTTACGGCAGTGGGCTAAATCAGAGTCTGATTCTTGGTAGTCTTAAACAAATCTACTTTGAAGCAAAAGTATACACCTCACACACATGGTTATGGGCTTAGAAAAAGAAGACACCTGTACCATGTCAGATATAGACTTGAAATCTATTCAACTTTGAGTTTTTATTGCAATATTCCACTTTATATACATCACAGAAGACTGAAAAATAACTAAACGGTTTGACATAGAAATGCTGGATTTTCGGCTTTAAAAAATGTGTTTATTCATTAAGAAATTATGAAAAATATTAATACCATTCCACCAATGTTACCTTAAACATTTTTTGGCACTAAGCAAATTTCAGGTCTGCTGAGTGCAAACTTCTCTGCAACTTCTCTGCAACTTCCAGCACATGTTTACTGTGAACACTGAGGCTGTATCCACCTTAAGTTACAGTTTTAACAGTGGTTAACCTGTTTATCCACTTGTCATTCAGACAAGGAGGTGACTGAAAATGTTGTTGTGTTGTTTGATGCAAGAAACCACTTTACAAAATAAAATGCATTATTGTAACCTTACCGCTATTACAGAGAATCAGACAAATTATGATACCCTCAGCCTATTGCCTACTTAGCTTATTCAAGCCTGTCTCAAAATACAACACTGCCCCTTTAAGACAAAAAAAAGCTCTTCACCTGACTCGCTTTTCAAAGATGTCTGGAAATGTACACGTTTTGTGCTATTGTAGGAAGCAATCACTCCCTCATTGTTGACTACAAATGATCTATAACTGGGCTAATAACTCACTAACTAGCAAATGATATGAACAAATGTGCACACGTGGCTACATGCAGCTCTCGTTTGATCTCAAAACAAGTACATCTACTCACGACCGCTCATGCTGTAAACACAGTTCAGTTCAAGGTGAATGGTAATGATCCATATATGGCAATGGTCTATTTGCATATAGGCTTACTGCAACTCTGATTGGTTATGCAGTACAGGTCTGTGTAGAGTACGGGCGTCCGTGTCATTGCAATAGAATCCTACTCCAATGTGCTCTGCCTATAACAAAATCTCTTGCATAGTTAGTTTTGCATACTAAGTCTGGCATAGTTTGCGCCCGCAGGCGCACGCAGCTTAGAGGGAACATTGCATTCCTCCCATGAGGCCACTAGAGGGAGCTTTGATCATTCGACTGCAGGAAAGGGGTCTACTAAGGTCTGTATCTTCAGTATGAACAGCTCTGGTATCATAAGTATTGGAACATTGAGATGCTGGTGAATGTTTTGCTTCAGAGTACAGCACACAAAGAGATCAGAGGTGTGTTTGAATAGTGAATGTAATGCGTATAAAAGGAAGGGCTGGGTTACTTATTGATGACTTCTAGTCAACTACACTCTAGCTATCTTGGATGGGAAGTCTACAATTTCAAGTTCTAGCTTGTTTGTTTGTCTTGAGCTTGTGTCATGAAATATCCGTGTTAAACTAAATATGGTATCGACTCGAACTGGAAGGATGGAATCATGGCAAACACACACACACACACACACACAAACCACACACACACACACACACACACACACATCGCACACACACACCCACACACACACACACACACACACACCACACACACACACACACACACACACACACACACACACACATGGCTTTTTCACACCCCTTTTCACCTCAACCCAGGAAGGAACAGGTTTCTTCAGACATTTGTTTCTAACTGCTCACTGTTCTCTTTTGTTTATAAAAACAACATTCACCCGTCCCAACAATCACCCGTCCCAACAATCACCCGTCCGAGAGAACATTGGATGGAAGGGATTTGATTTCACATATTGTCAGCAGACACCAGCCTGTTTGGATGTACTGAAAGTATTTGTGTTTTCTCTCTACCTGTCTGTTTGCTGGATCTTTGGCTAATGCCTTCTAAATGCCGACTTCAAAGACTCACGTGGCTTCAAATAGCCACTGCATAGTTAGAACCATATGCTTACAGTATTATGCCGGTCTGAGATTTTCATGCTGGGGCGTTTACAGTATTTAACCCCTTAATAAATACTGAAGCAAGGGGTTTGTATAATGAGCTCCCAGTAATGTTCACAGGGGCTTTGCCCTCGTGGAGATCTGAAAAAGCCAACTCTTGTTTCATAGTACAAGGTACAAAGTGGAGAGAATTCAGTGAAATTGGCTTTTATAAGCTCTCTGAAAAGGAACATCCTATTGCCCTTTCTCTTTGTTGCCGAGGCACCTTTGCTGAGCAGAGCTGTACAATCAAAGTGTGTGTGTGCGCGCTGTGCTGAACGAGGGGTTGAAATCGGCTCCAGTAACCATGACCCAAAGCTGAACCTAAAACTCTGAAATCTGTCAGCAACCGTTCCGCTTGCTAGCAGTCTTCCGGGGACATGGATTTACCGTGCCAACGCAAACCAAAGCCCGGGCAATGCTTTCAAAGGACCGTTCTGGGTAAAACGTGGAACCTGTGTAATTTACACTGTCATGGCCCAGTGAGGGAGCTGCTGCCGGGGAGACAACTAGGGGTTAAATAAATTCCACCACAATGCTCTCAGATGCTTTCTGAAACTACACCACAGCTATAATAAATACTCTCAGAGCACCAATGGTCACTCTTTGTACACATTGATGTTTGCGATTCATCAGTAGACTGCTAGGCTCTGGGGGCTTTGGTTCTGTAGAAGGATTACTTACTGAGGTCTCTTTTCTCTGAGCCAATTAGTCTAGCTTTTAAAACCAGATCAAACACTGGCTTTCAATGGCTGTTAATTCTTAGAAACTATTTACAACCCTAACCTTAGCCAGGCAACTCCTATGTCACTTTCAAAACTTTCTAGCTAGACTGCCTTCAGAATTGAAGAAGCTGACATGTTTACTTCGCTAATGTTCGCCACACAGCTTTGCTTGAACAGTAGTTGTTGTTCACATGGCTGCATTCACTGGGTTATTAGAGGGGGGAAACTGAAATAACACAGCCATCTGAACGCTGACCGACTGGGCCAGTCTTCACCGTCTGCTGCCAAGAGCTTCCCTTTCTACCCAGTAGAATGACACTTTACTTTTCCAGACTGGCATGCCCCCCACCTCTCTCTCTCTCTCTCTCTCTCTCTCTCTCTCTCTCTCTCTCTCTCTCGGCTGGGAGGGGGGGATCTGGACTCTGCTGGGAGGTTTATAGTGGGGCTTCAATCAGTGTCCATCCCAGACACATTGTCCAAGCTAGGCCGTTCCTGCCACTGCCAGCAGTCAGCAGTACCCCCACTGCTTTTCTCAAGGGAATCGGATCAAGTTTGAGCTCTATGCATTTGGTTAGCTGCTACAGTCTAAGCCGTTTACAGGGGCACAGAACTGAGCCTCTGTGTCAGCCAGCCACATCAAGCCCCTACAGAGCCAACTAAACTTGAATGGACACTGAATTGACCAATAGAGAGCAAGTTTACTGGAGGTGCCCTTACAATCAATGGCCCTGATTGGTGAAACAGGTGCAGGTCTTGGTCTTTGGATGTCTTCTGTCAGAAAACAGTGTAAATGTGTCTTGGTAATGTACAATACCACTATTCCGTCCTTTATGTTAAGGTTGATGAGGACAGATATTTCCACATCCTTCCTGGTAGACAGGCTGAGTTTGCACTTTCCCTTTAGTCTTCAAGAGGAAAGTAGTAAGTAGTCTCTGGAGAGTCACCCACCTGCTGCTGTATCTTACAGGCGCTAACAGTCTCTCACCTGGATCTGCTTCCAGTGTGAGAAAGGGAAGTGACACACACACACACATACACTGACCCACATACTATCACCCACAAAACCAGCTGGTCCTCTTCTATCCTGCAAACTGCTTTTCTCAGAGACTTAATTGCTGGCCAGCCTAGCCTCCACCACCAACCCTCCCTCCCTCTCTTTTTTCCCTCTTGTGTTTCTCTGGGGTTGGGCTCGCTGCCTCCGGAGACGACACAGGCTGTAGCGTTAGTGCTGCTGTCTGTTTGTGTGAGTTTGAGCTGCCTCCGTGCCGTGAGAGGGACTGTCTGTCTATCTGCTGGAATGAATGCTCTGCTTGGGTGTGTTGGAATTCCAGAGCTAGCCTAGCGACCTTGCTAGTAGCCACCTAGCCTCACGTTTCCCTGTGTCTTGCTGGCTGTCAAAGGATGTCACAGCAGCACTACTATGGCTCAGGTGAGAACACTTTCACAGAACAGCTGGCTTCACTCAACTCAGGAAAATGGAGGGAATGTTTAGAGCTGTGGAAAGAAGGAAAGCGGGTTTATTTGGGGATTTAGTGAACCCTGTTCTCCTGAGAACAGAGGGAGCTGCTGAAGTTCTGTAATATCTTGTTAGTTCCAGGTGATCGGTGTTGTCATAGTGGGATGGTTTAAAGCAGTCCAGGGTGACTTTGTGTGTGGCTGCGGAGCTCAGAGTACTTCACTAAGTCAGCCAGGCTTTTGGGTTCCGTCATCTACAGTCATTACATCTTATGATGATCTAGATGTTAAACCTTTCTTATTAATAATATCAACAGCTGCTGGTTTCTTTTGTGTGTGGAAAGTGTTATAAATGAACTAATGTGCACCTGTGTTTGAGTGAGAGAGACCGGCCTGTGTTAGGTGTGAGTTCAAGGTGGTGGGATGCGTTGACGATGTTGTTAGGTGGTCCGTATGTTTTTTCCTCCTCGCCTGTGATGCTTAACTATGTGTGTGATGTGTGTGTGGTGTTCTGAGAACTCTGTGTGCACTTACTTACACACTGTGATCGTTAAATCACAGTCCAGAGGCGAATCCCTCACATTCCTCTCATACAAGAGGGTCAAGGGGGTGGTCTATTGGCCATGCAGGCTTTAATACTGTTGACACAGGGCAGATATCCAGGAATTGTTCAAATTTCACTTGCAGTAGAAGGCTCAGACAAGGAGAGGATGGGAGGACTGCTGGACAGAAGTCTGTGTCCCATGCTTTCAACCATCATGCCCAGGTGTCTGTGTGTGTGTGCGTGTGTGCGGGCGTGTGTGTGTGCGTGTGTGCGTGGGTTCTTCTATCCTTGAGGGGATCTAAAATCCCCAAAAGTATAGTAAAACAAGGAAAATTCTCCCTTGTGGGGACATTTCCCACGTCCCCATGCGGACAAAGCCTATTTTAAGTTTAGGGGTTAGGTTTAGGGTTAGAGTTACAATTAGGGTTAGGGTAAGGGTAAGGGCAGGGGTTAGGTTTAGGGTTAGGAGTTAGGTTTAAGGTTACGGGTTAAGTTTAGGGTTAGGAGTTAGGTTTGGGTTTGGGTTAGGGTTACGGGTTAAGTTTAGGGCTACGGTTATGGTAACGGGTTAGGATTAGGGGTTAGCGAAAATAGGATTTTGAATGGAAATTAATTTGAGGCTAGAAGAACATAACGTGTGTGTGTGTGCATGCGTGTGTGTGTTGTGTCTGAGACTGTGTGTTTGTGTGGCTCAGTTGGTAGAGCATAGCGCTTGCAACGCCAGTGTTGTCGGTTTGATTCCCATGCGGGACCAGTACATAAAATCATGCACTCACTACTGTAAATGGCTCTGGATAAGTGTCTGCTACATGTAGTGTTGAGAAGTTCATGTTAGCAGAATATTTGGATGGTAGTAAAGCTGTGTACATTCATGCTGTGTGTTGCTCTGCCCATATCATTACTGCCCTTTAAAGTCAAGAGCTCCAGGTTCAAATTCTGGTTTTATCCACATAGAATATCCATCTTCATTATGTCATATTAAATTACTTTAGAATAGCTTCACAGAATAACATAGGTGAAATAGAGACCTGAAGAATACTAATACTAAAGTAGATACCAAGAAAAAATACCAAAGCTAATTAAACATTTCCATGTGAGTTCCAGGACTTGGGCAAAATGCTGGCTCATCTCCTTGCACAAACAACACACACACACACACGCACACGCACACTAGGGCTGCACGATATGGGCAAAAAAATCGAATTGCGTTTTTTTAACCAAATATCACGATTTCACTTTCGATATAGATCAAAACTTTTAGGTGATTGGTTGGAATCATAGAAATAGATTGATTGATATTAAGAAGCAAAGTGGGAAGCAGCATCGTTCTGTTGACTGCATTGGACCAAACAGAACAGCATGCAAACTTTTAGTGAATCACAGAGGAGGAGGAACTGCAGCTGCTTGAGTGACAGGGGGCGGAGCTTGGTGTGTATGTGGGAAGCAGGAGAGAGAGAGAGAGAGAGAGAGAGAGAGAGATGGGGGGGCATGCCAGTCTGGAAAAGTAAAGTGTCATTCTACTATAAAAACTGATGTGACATGAGGCTAAGTGGTGTTTCAAAATATTGCTATATGGAGATCTCTTGATATATGTATATTGTACATGTCAATAATGCTGCCCTAACATACACATACACACACGCACGCACGCACGCACGCACGCCACTCACAACACACCACACACACACACACACCACACACCACCACACACACACACACACACACACACACACACACACACACACACCACACACACACCCAACCACATAACAACACAACACCTCCCAAGTGATTTGTGGTCCAGTGGTCAATCCCTTAGGTGTGGTCACTGGCGCGGACAGCGGCTCATGGAGCTGGCACGGTCACGGGACCGCCTGGCCAAGTATGACATCACCCCACCGGTTACTGGGGTCCGCTACCGCGTCAGCCCAGCACTGTTGAGCTGTCAACAGGGAGGGGGGAGGCACCAGGGGTGAAGGAGAGGGTCCGGGATTACATCTGTCCCAGGCCAAGCTGTGGAGTAGGTTACCTGGGGTGTCTAATAATGCAGAGACCCTCCCTCTCCACCTATGGGCTTTCAGGTTGGATAGCATGTGCTCATGAACCCACTATGCATGGAAATTGGGCCACTCTGTTCCCAACGTCTGAATGTACTCAACTTTCCATTTCCTGTCTGTTTGATTTGATTTATTAGAATCCCATTAGACGAAGCCAATGGCAACAGCTAGTCTTACTGGGGTCCGACACATAACAAAAAATACATTACAGACAAAAGATTTTACAATTTGCATGCATTTCTCTCTATGTTGTTGGTCAGGGTTAGGGGTCAGATGTCAGGTTAGGAGGCGGAGGTCAAAGGTGACAAGGCCAAAGCAGACCAATGACATCACTGCATGAAGAACACACCACACACACACACACCACACACACACACACACACACACAACACACACACACACACACACACACACACACACACACACACACACACACACACACACACACCACACACACATACAGTTAAGTCAGAAGTTACATACAACTTACCCACATACACAACTCAGTTTTCACAATTCCTACATTTAATCCTTGTAAAAATACCCGTCTTAGTCAGTAGGATCACCACTTTATTTTAAGAATATGAAATGTCAAATAATAGAAGAGATAATTATTTCTTCAGCTTTTATTTCTTCATCACATTCCCAGTGGTTCAGAAGTTTACATGCACTCAATTAGTATTTGGTAGCATTGCTTTAAATTGTTTAACTTGGGTCAAACGTTTCGGGTAGCCTTCCACAAGCTTCCCCAATAATTGGGTGAATTTTGGCCCATTCCTCCTGACAGAGCTGGTGTAACTGAGTCAGGTTTGTAGGCCTCCTTGCTCACACACGCTTTTTCAGTTCTGCCCACACATTTTCTATAGGATTGAGGTCAGGGCTTTGTGATGGCCACTCCAATACCTTGACTTTGTTGTCCTTAAGCCATTTTGCCACAACTTTGGAAGTATGCTTGGGGTCATTGTCATTTGTGACCAAGTTTTAACTTCCTGACTGATGTCTTGAGATGTTGCTTCAATATATCCACATAATTGTCCTCCCTCATGAAGCCATCTATTTTGTGAAGTGCACCAGTCCCTCCTGCAGCAAAGCACCCCCACAACATGATGCTGCCACAACCGTGCTTACACGTTGGATGGTGATCTTTGGCTTACAAGTCTCCCCTTTTCCTCCAAACATAACAATGGTCATTATGGCCAAACGAGTTCTATTTTTTTTCATCAGACACGAGGACATTTCTCGAAAAAGTATGATCTTTGTCCCCATGTGCAGTTGCAAACTGTAGTCTGGCTTTTTTATGGCGGTTTTGGAGCAGTGGCTTTTCCTTGCTGAGTGGCCTTTAGGTCATGTCGATGTGGACTCGTTTTAATGTGGATATAGATACTTTTGTACCTGTTTCCTCCAGCATCTTCACAAGGTCCTTTGCTGTTATTCTGGGATTGATTTGCACTTTTCGCACCAAAGTACGTTCATCTCTAGGAGACAGAACGCGTATCCTTCCTGAGCGGTATGACGGCTGCGTGGTCCCATGGTGTTTATACTTGCGTACTATTGTTTGTACAGATGAACGTGGTACCTTCAGGCGTTTGGAAATTGCTCCCAAGGATGAACCAGACTTGTGGAGGTCTACAATTTATTTTCTGAGGTCTTGGCAGATTTATTTTGATTTTCCCATGATGTCAAGTAAAGAGGCACTGAGTTTGAAGGTAGGCCTTGAAATACATCCACGGGTACACCTCCAATTGACTCAAATGATGTCAATTAGCCTATCAGAAGCTTCTAAAGCCATGACATAATTTTCTGGAATTTTCCAAGCTGTTTAAAGGCACGGTCAACTTAGTGTATGTAAACTTCTGACCCACTGGAATTGTGATACATTGAATTATAAGTGAAATAATCTGTCTGTAAACAATTGTTGGAAAAATTACTTGTGTCATGCACAAAGTAGATGTACTAACCAACTTGCCAAAAGTTGCGCGTGTTTGTGTGTGTATCTGCATGCATATGTGCTCTGCGTCTGTGTGTGTGTGTGTGTGTGTGTACGTGTTTGTACAGTCACACAGACTAACTGGTTCCCACAGGTCAGTGTGAGCCTACATCACAGTAGCAATGGTCTGGTCTCCTCTGCTTCCTCCCTCTCCCCTATACTGTACCACTAATAGCAGACCTGTTCTCTACCAGGCCTCCCCAAGCCTCTACAGCTTCAATTAAACCGTCCCTCAGGGGTCAGAGGTTAGGGTAGACTGTGACCACACTAACCCTACAGTCACTGGGCTGCCTTCACTACCCTTTGTTTTATTTTGCCTCCGTGCTATTTCAGGCCTGTGTATGGCTGTATGATTGTATGTTAATGGGGCCTGACCAGGAAGTACCAGAGTGTAGAGTTATTTTCTACTGTTAACTCCTAACTGACAATAAATCTCTCGCTTTTACATGGAAATGATGGGGAAACAACTTCAATTCAACCAGTTGTTGACCAGTGGGCTGCCTCTTCCCATGGTCTTGTTCTCACAGATTCTAGCTAGGGAGGCAAATAGATGGAAGCTGCACCTAGACATCCAACAGGCATTATTACAATCTAGCTATCCCATGTAAAACATCTCCTTACTGTGGCCTAGCCAGAAACTCAGCGGTTTGTGGGCCTGCAGAAATTTAGGTGGGCAAAAAAAACATACAAAACATCCCGGAAGAGTGAATGTCATTCCAGTCCATCTGTCCTGTTATATTTCATCCAATCTGACTAAGCCAGTGCACCGCTTGCTATGAATGATTTGTTTGCGTGTTAGGTAAAAAGACAAATAATGTCCTGTTTGGAACACTGACAATTAAAGAGCATAAACATAAATCAAAATTCAATCTGATTGGGTTGGCCTAGCTCCCCAGTGGGACCACCCAGGCCCACCGTGCCAACGTCCATATCTCCTGGGTAGATAATGAGATATCAGACTTGTATAAACCAGCTCTCCTTCCGCTGCTTCAAACACAGCCCCAGGTCACAATACACCTCCCAACCGGATTTACCTCAGCTGTCTGAAACAGGGCATGCAGGACAGATGGTGGTTGTTTGATTGCCCCAATTCCCTTTGTTGGGGTTTGATTATTTGGGGTTATGTATGGTAGAAAGCAGCGAGTTAAGTGAAACCAGTTGAGTCTGAAGAGAGAAGCGAGTACAGTGAACCTGGTACTGGCTGAGCCAGGGGGCTGATTCTTTTCTCGCCATGGAAACGCTTGGTGGAGTCTGAGACTGGCTCCTTCTCCCTCTATTCCCAGCCGACACTGGCTAACACTGAGCCTTTTAATAGAGGACAAGATATATTTTTTAGGTGGATGGGAACTTTTGAAACTGTAGTATGTTGTCAAAGGTTGAAGATTAGTAGAGGAAGTGCACAGTGTGTGTGTATGTGCGTGCGTGCGTGAGTGAGTGTGTGTTTATGCGGTGGATGAGAACGGGGTGTACCCTCCCCTCTCCTCACCCGGGCTCCCCCATCCATCTCTCTGCACTGAGGTGAAATAGAGAGTGGTAGAGAGGTAGTGAGACAGGCAGGAAAACATTCCAGGTTCTCCACATCCTTGATGTTCCAGTCAGAAGGCTCGTGGCCATGCCAAGGGCTGAGGAGGAAGCCAAAGAAAATTCATCTGGAAAGTATTCCTTACCAAGGAGGACTAAAGGTCGGGAAGAGGCAGAGGCAGGGATACAGAGGTAGAAATAGAGGCAGAGGCGGACAGAGAGAGGGAAGCAGAACGATGGTTGTTATGAGTGAATCCTCTTTCTTTTCTCTGTCTAGTCCTGTGGTTTGTCTGTTTCTCTGTCTAGTCCTGTGGTTTGTCTGTTTCTCTGCCTAGTCCTGTGGTTTGTCTGTTTCTCTGNTCTCTGTCTAGTCCTGTGGTTTGTCTGTTTCTCTGTCTAGTCCTGTGGTTTGTCTGTTTCTCTGCCTAGTCCTGTGGTTTGTCTGTTTCTCTGTCTAGTCCTGTGGTTTGTTTCTCTGACTGGTCATTAAGTTTCTCTGGCCTCCCCAGCTACGGACATGTGGAGGATGGCTTTGTGTGTGTGTGACAAAGAGAGTAAAAAGAAAGAGTCTGTTTGACACAGTTCAGCGGTGTGTCCCCACCCTGTACAATGCACAGACACCTATTTTAGGACTGACAGGCCTCTTTCAGACGCCTCATGTCCTTTCAGTCCAGTGAAAGAGAGGAATGTAACTCCATTCTCATTGTCTTGGGAAGACATGGTGCTATATGTCGTTGTAAGGCGCTGTGCTCCACTGACTTCTAACACTGCCTTCCAGAGTACATGGGACAACAGTGTGTGTGTGTGTGTGTGTGTGTGTGTGTGTGTGTGTGTGTGTGTGTGTGTGTGTGTGTGTGTGTGTGTGTGTGTGTGTGTGTGTGTGTGTGTGTGTGTGTGTGTGTGGTGTGTGTGTGTGTGTGTGTGTGTGTGTGTGTGTGTGTGTGTGTGTGTGTGATGTGTGGTCATGTGTGCATTGTATGTCAAGTGTGTTTGTGCGTTGTCATGCCACTTTGGACCCTCTCCATCTAACACTACAGGGCTAAGGAACAACCAGCCCGAGAGCATACCTTCCCAGTCATCAGTGCTTTCCATGGAAGACAACACAGACACAACATTAAACACAGACCAGCATTAGCACTCTGCCTGGTTCTATCACCATGCACGTCTCCTGCTACATTGAACAAACCGTCTCAATGAGTCGACTAGTCTACTTCCTCTCTTCCTCTTCCTGCCTCTCTGGACCCCAAGTAGAGAGGACTTTACATGGTGTCCTTATGAAGGAGGCTTGTACATGGATAAGACTTTGAAGACATAGTGTATTTTTATTGGGCACACCGTAGCTAAATGTTGCTAAAGGAAAATTAATGTTTCTTATTGGACAAGCTCAGGTAGTCCCTCCCTGTTTCAGTCTGTTCTCTTCCGTTTGGTGACCTAACGAACATGATCCTGTACTTATCAACCCAGGACACGTCCCTAACCTCCCACTGAATAGAAAGTCTCCTAATCAAATTTTCCTAGGGAGACACAGTCAGTGTTAAGTGGGTGCTTGGAGACCGGATGGGAAGGACAGGACGGGTGTGTGGGGGATTCTTTATGCACAAGTGCTCGTGTCTTTAGGAGGTTGGGAGACGAGGCATTTGTGATGCAAATGAAGAGCGGATGCATGATTATGTCCTCCGTTAGGATGGGTTACCGTGGAGATTCTGAAGGCGGGACCTTTCAGGGAGATGAGTAGAGAGCGAGGGAAGAGAGAGAGAGAGAGGCAACATTCTCTGTGTTCTCGAGGACAGTTGTTAGTTTTCTCTCCTCCTGTACTCTTGTGCCCCTCTCAGTTTGTGTTTGTGTGTGTGTGTGTGTGTGTGTGTGTGTGTGTGTGTGTGTGTGTGTGTGTGTGTGTGTGTGTTGTGTGTGTGTGTGTGTGTGTGTGTGTGGTGTGTGTGTGTGTGTGTGTGTGTGTGTGTGTGTGGGCATGTACGGTGCAGTATGAGTATTGAACTTCAGGTTCTGACAACTTTGACTTCTTTGCTTCATTTGTTCATAACAAGATCAGCTGGGAGGGGCTGCTTCTCACTCTGTCCCCTGTAGGATTGGAAAGTGACTGTATTTTCTGGAAAAGTGAAGAAAATAATGTGTCAGAACAAGGTTCAGCATTGCCTGGCTGTAATTATTTGGAGTTAGACTGTGTGGAGCTCTCTTGCCTGTAAAACAAAGTGTAATTGTACGTAAAAGCAGCAATGTTTCCACATTTGAGAGAGCTACATTGTTCAGTGTGTATAAACACAGTGTAAAGTTTTAGTGTTCTTTTCAGCTGCATGTGGGTGGTAACACGACGCGTCGGACCAACACATGGCCCATGAACATATGCACGTGTGTCCGTGTGTGTATATGTGTGTGCGTATGCATGTGTCCGTGTGTGTATATGTGTGTGCGTATGCATGTGTCCGTGTGTGTATATGTGTTGCGTATGCATGTGTCCGTGTGTGTATATGTGTGTGCGTATGCATGTGTCCGTGTGTGTATATGTGTGTGCGTATGCATGTGTCCGTGTGTGTATATGTGTGTGCGTATGCATGTGTCCGTGTGTGTATATGTGTGTGCGTATGCATGTGTATGTCAACTAAATAAGTCCATGTCTAACATCAACCATGATC
>NC_036854.1:36204621-36208636 GCF_002910315.2 Salvelinus sp. IW2-2015
CTTACTTCCTCCTCTCCTCTTCCTGCCTCTCTGGACCCCAAGTAGAGAGGACTTTACATGGTGTCCTTATGAAGGAGGCTTGTACATGGATAAAGACTTTGAAGACATAGGTTGTATTTAAGGGCACACCGTAGCTACAAATGTTGCTAAAGGAAAATTAATGTTTCTTATTGGACAAGCTCAGGTAGTCCCTCCCTGTTTCAGTCTGTTCTCTTCCGTTTGGTGACTAACGAACATGACCTGTACTACAAACCCAGGACACGTCCCTAACCTCCCCACTGAATAGAAAGTCTTCCTAATCAAATATTCCCCTAGGAGACACAGTCCAGTGTTAAGTGGTGCTTGGAGACCGGATGGAAGGACAGGACGGGTGTGTGGGGGGATTCTTTATGCACAAGTGCTCGTGTCTTTAGGAGGTTGGGAGACGAGGCATTTGTGATGCAAATGAAGGAGCGGATGCATGATTATGTCCTCCGTTAGGATGGGTTACCGTGGAGATTCTGAAGGCGGGACCTTTCAGGGAGATGAGTAGAGAGCGAGGGAAAGAGAGAGAGAGAGAGGCAACATTCTCTGTGTTTCGAGGACAGTTGTTAGTTTTCTCTCCTCCTGTACTCCTTGTGCCCCTCTCAGTTTGTGTGGGTGTGTGTGTGTGTTGTGTGTGTGTGTGTGTGTGTGTGTGTGTGTGTGTTGTGTGTGTGGTGTTGGTGTGTGTGTGTGTGTGTGTGTGTGTGTGTGTGTTGTTGTGTGTGTGTGTTGGCATGTACGGTGCAGTATGAGTATTGAACTTCAGGTTCTGAACAACTTTGACCTTCTTTGCTTCATTTGTTCATAACAAGATCAGCTGGGAGGGGCTGCTTCTCACTCTTTCCCTAGGATTGGAAAGTGACTGTATTTTCTGGAAAAGTGAAGAAAATAATGTGTCAGAACAAGGTTCAGCATTGCCTGGCTGTAATTATTTGGAGTTAGACTGTGTGGAGCTTCTCTTGCCTGTAAAACAAAGTGTTAATTGTACGTAAAAGCAGCAATGTTTCCACATTTGAGGAAGCTACATGTTGTTCAGTGTGTATAAACACAGTGTAAAGTTTTAGTGTTCTTTTCAGCTGCATGTGGGTGGTAACACGACGCGTCGGACCAACACATGGCCCATGAACATATGCACGGTGTGTCCGTGTGTGTATATGTGTGTGCGTATGCATGTGTGTCCGTGTGTGTATATGTGTGTGCGTATGCATGTGTCCGTGTGTGTAATGTGTGTGCGTATGCATGTTCCGTGGTGTAATTGTATATGTGTGTGCGTATGCATGTGTCCGTGTGTGTATATGTGTGTGCGTATGCATGTGTCCGTGTGTGTATATGTGTGTGCGTATGCATGTGTATGTCAACTAAATAAGTCCATGTCTAACATCAACCATGATCAGTAGCTAAGGGGATAGTGGAAAATGCCATGTGTGCTGTGGCTGGATCCATACCTGGCAGACACCATTAGTGTCTATAATGGTTGATGATTGGCTATAAGACCTGGAGAGAAAAAAACATCCTCATTGAGTGAAGCCATCCTTCCTCTGCTCCATTGAGGACTGAAGAGGCACCTCTCCTCTCCTTTCTTCTCCTGTCCTCTCTTCCCCTCTCCTCTCCTTTCTTCTCCTCTTCTCTCTTCCCCTCTCCTCTCATGTCCTCTCTTCCCCTCTCCTCTCCTGTCCTCTCTTCCCCTCTCCTCTCCTGTCCTCTCTTCCCCTCTCCTCTCCTGTCCTTTACTCTCTTCCATTGAGGACTGAATAGGCTCCTCTCCTCAACAGAGAGAGAACAGTCCATGGCTTTGTTTATCACTGAGGGGGAAGGAGGAAGGATGAAGGTGGAGGGTTATGGAGTGGTTTTCTCACGCTCTGAGGTCCGAGCAGGTCTCGTTTCTCACGAGAGAGCAACACACAGATTGAGTCCTGGCTTTGGCCTTCTACACACACATCACATGACAATCTAAGTCCACACTTAATCCTTCTGCTTTGATGGCTTATAAGACACTGCTAACAGCTAGTCACGCTCCGTGGTCCTCCAGGGCCTGTCTGTCACGTGTGCTTAGTATGTAGCATTAGCATAACAATACATTGTTGTGTGTGTTGTGTGTTACGTGCAAGGTTTCTATCCTGCGTGAGTAGGAGTGGCAGTCGAACAGCTTCTAGAACAGCCCATGGTGTCCCTTTCATTGACAGCGGCCCTCGAGGCCATGAAAGAGAGAGCTGCAGCAAACAGCCTTTCAGCAAGCCAGCGGCATCACGGCTACATTACCCAGTAGTGCTGAAACGATGACATCATCTGTTTAAGGGCTCCTGTCTTTGTACCAGGGGTTTAAACTTTGACCTCTGTCTGTACTGTGTTTTATATGACACCTTGTTATGTTTGAGTTCCGGGCTATGAGGGAAGAGAGGGAGCTAGCTAGCCTACTTAGAGCAGGTGCTTCTATTCAGGACTGGGCTGAGCTGGATTAGCCTGGTCCCAGATCTGTTTGTGCTGTATTGCTAACATCTTTGTTCATTGGCAAGACAGCACAAACTGATCTGGGACCAGGCTGGAGCTGTATTACCAGGCTGCAGCCTTGTGTTCCCTATTGGTAGATTTGTCTGGGCAGACAGCTCCTGTTGGGCTACTAGAGAGAGAGAGTTACTAGTGAGAGACTGGTAAAGCTGGATGTCTAACTGTCTGGTGTCCTAAAAAAACTGTTCCAACTGCCAAACCCTAGATTTGAAAACAGGATTAGTCCATGGAGAGCAGGCAAGGCAACAAACTAGATTGTTTGTTGTTTCACAAATGGGAATTTGAGCAACTGTGAGGTACTGTCTCTCATAATTTTTTTTGTCTGTGTTCAGGGGGGATAAACAGATAGGCCTACATCTAAGATTCAGTTGGACATCATACTACAGTCGTGGCCAAAAGTTTTGAGAATGACACAAATATAAATGTTCACAAAGTCTGCTGCCTCAGTTTGTATGATGGCAATTTGCATATACTCCAGAATGTTATGACAAGTGATCAGATGAATTGCAATTAATTGCAAAGACCCTCTTTGCCATGCAAATTAACTGAATCCCCAAAGAGCATTTCCACTGCATTACAGCCCTGCCACTAAAGGACCAGCTGACATCATGTCAGTGATTCTCTCGTTAACACAGGTGTGAGTGTTGACGAGGACAAGGCTGGAGATCACTCTGTCATGCTGATTGAGTTCGAATAACAGACTGGAAGCTTCAAAAGGAGGGTGGTGCTTGGAATCATTGTTCTTCCTCTATCAACCATGGTTACCTGCAAGGAAACACGTCATCATTGCTTTGCACAAAAAGGGCTTCCCAGGCAAGGATATTGCTGCCAATAAGATTGCACCTAAATCAACCATTTATCGGATCATCAAGAACTTCAAGGAGAGCGGTTCAATTGTTGTGAAGAAGGCTTCAGGGCGCCCAAGAAAGTCCATCAAGCGCATGGACCGTCTCCTAAAGTTGATTCAGCTGCGGGATCGGGGCACCACCAGTACAGAGCTTGCTCAGGAATGACAGCAGGCAGGTGTGAGTGCATCTGCACGCACAGTGAGGCGAAGACTTTTGGAGGATGCCCTGGTGTCAAGAAGGGCAGCAAAGAAGCCACTTCTCTCCAGGAAAAACATCAGGGACAGACTGTTAATCTGCAAAAGGTACAGGGATTGGACTGCTGAGGACTGGGGTAAAGTCATTTTCTCTGATGAATCCCCTTTCCGATTGTTTGGGGCATCCGGAAAAAACTTGTCCAGAGAAGACAAGGTGAGCGCTACCATCAATCCTGTGTCATGCCAACAGTAAAGCATCCTGAGGCCATTCATGTGTGTGGTTGCTTCTCAGCCAAGGGAGTGGGCTCACTCACAATTTTGCCTAAGAACACAGCCATGGAATAAAGAATGGTACCAACACATCCTCCGAGAACAACTTCTCCCAACCATCCAGGAACAGTTTGGTGACGAACAATGCCTTTTCCAGCATGATGGAGCACCTTT
>NC_036854.1:36209475-36223391 GCF_002910315.2 Salvelinus sp. IW2-2015
TACCGTTCCCTAATGTCCTGGGATAGGCCTCTCTCTGTGTGTGTGCGGGTGCGCACGTTCGCGTGTGGTGCACACGTGCATGTGTGTCTGTGTCTGTATGTGTGGTGTGTGTGTGTGTGTGTGTTTATTCCTCACAATAGTGTCACTTGACAGGAGAGTGTATTGCACCTCGAAGAACTAGAGTGTGATGGCAGCCATTACAGCTATGTACATCATTAGTTTAATGATGTAAAATAACATCTCAGCTTGTGTTCCTACAGTTGTCACGTTCCTGACCTGTTTTCTGTTGTTTTTTGAACTTTGTTTAGTTGGTCAGGACGTGAGCTGGGTGGGTAGTCTATGTTATGTGTTTCTATGTTGGGTTAAATGTGTTGCCTGATATGGTTCTCAATTAGGGCAGGTGTTTGACGTTTCCTCTGATTGAGAACCATATTAAGGTAGGCTGTTCTCACTGTTTGTTTGGGGTGATTGTTCCTGTGTCTGTTTGCCACCACACGGGACGTTTCGTTTGTTCGTTCGTTTGGCTAGTCTTTCCTGTTCGTGCGTTCTTTGTGTCTATGTAAGTTCTCAAGTTCAGGTCTGTCTACGTCGTTTTGTTGTTTTGTTTCTATTCAAGTGTTCTTCGTATGTTCGTCTTTGCTTTAATAAATATTCATTGTGTCTACATACCTCGCTGCGTGTTGGTCCGATCCATGCTCCTCCTCGTCCGAGGAGGAGGAATATGACGAACGTTACAGAACCACCCACCTAACCCGGACCAAGCAGCAGCAGCAGGAGAGGCTGCAGCAGACAGCAGCAGCAGCAGCAGGAGAGGCTGCACTATTTGGAGGAATGGACATGGGAGGACGAATTAGACGGCAAAGGACCCTGGCAGAGCCAGGGGAATATCGCCGCCCCAAAGAAAGCTGGAGGCAGCGAAGGCGGAGAGGCGCTATTATGAGGCGCTAGCACGGCAGAGCGGGCTGGAGGCCCGAGAGGCAGCCCCAAAAATGTATTGGGGGGGGCACACGGGGAGTGTGGCAGAGTCAGAGAGTCAGACCTGAGCCAACTCCCCCTGCTTACCGTAAGGAGCCGGTCAGGCGGAATTGGAGGTGAGCGACGCAGAGACAGTGAAGGAGTTAATGGGGAAATTGGAGGAGAGAGTTATGAGGGAGGTGCTGGTTTTGGTGCATGAGGCACGACATCCGCCCGAACTGAACGTGTCGGGAGTTGATGTCACCGGGAACAGCTTCCATACTCGTCCTGAGGTGCGTGCTAGCCGTCTGGTTAAGACTGTGTCAGCCTCACGCACCAGGCCTCCTGTGCGCCCTCCCTAGCCCTGCACGTCCTCTGCCAGCTCGGCGCTACAGCTCTCCCAGCCGTGTTTCCAGTGGAGAGAGAGGGCGTCGTACGGGCAGGCACCGTGTTATGCGGTGGAGCGCACGGTGTCCCCGTGCGTGTGCTTAGCCCGGTGCGCAACATCCCAGTCCCCACATCTGCCGGCTAGGGTGAAGATCCAGCCAGGGCGGATGGTGCCAGCCCTGCTCTCAAGACCTCCAGTGCGCCTCACGGTCCGGTCTGTCCAGTACACCAGTGGCCTACACCACGCACCAGGTTCCAGTGCGTCTTCCAAGGCCCAGTTCCTCCTCCACGCACTCTCCCTGTGGTGCGTGTCTCCAGCCCGGTACCACCAGTTCCGGCACCACGCACCAAGCCTCCTGTGCGTCTCCAGAGCCCTGTACGCACTGTTCCTTCTCCCGCACTCGCCCTGAGGTGCGTGCCCTCAGCCCGGTACCACCAGTTCGCGTACCACGCACCAGGCCTATAGTGCGCCTCGAGATTCCAGTGTGCCCTGTTCCTGCTCCCCGCACTAGCCTTGAGGTGCGTGTCTCCAGTCCGTACCACCAGTTCCGGCACCAGGCACCAGGCCTACTGTGCGCCTCAGCAGGTCAGAGGCGGTCATCTGCCCAGCGCCATCTGAGCCATCCGTCTGCCCAGCGCCGTCTGAGCCATCCGTCTGCCCAGCGCCTTAGCCTGTCTGCCAGCGCCATCTGAGCCATCCGTCTGCCCAGCGCCATCTAGCCTCCGTCCAGTCAGGAGCTGCCAGAACCGCCAGCCAGTCAGGAGCTGCCAGAGCCGCCAGCCAGTCAGGAGCTGCCAGAGCCGCCAGCCAGTCAGGAGCTTCCCAGAGCCGCCAGCCAGTCATGAAGCTGCCCTTCCAGTCATGAGCTGCCTTCCAGTCATGAGCTGCCTTCCAGTCATGAGCTTGCCTTCCAGTCATTGAGCTGCCTCCAGTCATGAGCTTGCCTCCATCATGAGCTGCCATATAGTCCGGAGCTGCATCTAGTCCGAGAGCAACCATTCAGTCCAGAGCTGCCTCTCTGTCCGGAGTTGCCCCTCTGTCCTAAGCTGCCACTCTGTCCTGAGCTACCTCTCTGTCCTGGGCTACCTCTTTTCCTGAAGCTACCTCTCTGTCCTGAGTTGTCTCCGCTATTTAGAGGGGGCCTTGGTGAAGGTTCCTGGACCAGGATCGGTGGGCGAGGGTCACCACTCAAGGGACAGCTAAGGGAGGGGGACAAAGACAATGGTGAGTGGGTGTCCTCGTCCTGCGCCGGAGCCCGCACGTCGCGGACAGATGCCCCACCCAGACCTCCCCTTGAGTTTTAGAGGTGCGCCCGGAGTTCGCACCTTGAGGGGGGTTCTGTCACGTTCCTGACCTGTTTTTCTGTTTGTTTTTGAACTTTGTTTAGTTTGGTCAGGACGTGAGCTGGGTGGTAGTCTATGTTATGTGTTGCTATGTTGGGTTAAATTTGTGTTGCCTGATATGGTTCTCAATTAGGGGCAGGTGTTTGGACGTTTCCTCTGATTGAGAACCATATTAAGGTAGGCTGTTCTCACTGTTTGTTTTGTGGGTGATTGTTCCTGGTTCTGTGTCTTTTGCACCACAACGGGACTGTTTCGTTGTTCGTTCGTTTGGCTAGTCTTTCCTGTTCGTGCGTTCTTCGTGTCTATGTAAGTTCTCAAGTTCAGGTCTGTCTACGTCGTTTTGTTGTTTTGTTTCTATTCAAGTGTTCTTCGTATGTTCGTCTTTGCTTTAATAAATATTAATTGTGTCTACATACCTCGCTGCGTGTTGGTCCGATCCATGCTCCTCCTCGTCCGAGGAGGAGGAATATGACGAACGTTACAACAGTCCTGAATTTATTTTTCATTTTTGGAGGCTCAGACCACAGGTATTGATTTGGTTTGGTCTTTGACTCACAGTTCTTAGGAAGAATGTGAAAGTATGTAGTGCATCCTACTGCCTGGTTATCCCTGCACACAATCTCTGTTGGTGCATGTAATGACACACAGTGAGGACCCCGAACCAACCCCGCTCCACTAAGCCCACTCACAGCCACTAGTCGGCCTGAATTACCCCACACACTCACTGGCAAGTCACCTGTCACCACACACACTAGTCACCACAGGAGCTGTCATCTGGCTGAGCCGGTTCAGAGGAGAGGGGAACTCGGACACACTCAAGGGCAACCACAATGCTCTGAGAATGAGCAGATGAGGCCACACACACCCTGACCTTGAGGAATTGAGGAGAGTATAAAGGAGAGGAGAGCAGGAGAGGAGAGGCGGAGGTGAGATGGGGGAAAGAATAAGAAAAGGGGATAGGAAAGTAGTGGGGAGGACAGAATATAGAAAAAAGGGAGATTACAGTAAAAGCGAAGGACCTAGCCACTCATGACAGTGCTGGTCCCAAGCCAAGGCACTCTACTGGGCTTCCATAATAACCGAGAGGCATTGTACTGTCCCTGGGAAGAGACTGGAACAGAGGGGAGTGGAGGGAGGGAGAGGAGAGGCGCTGACTGACTGGACACACTGAGAACACAGCAGCTGAAGTGTTTTCCTCTGTGGTTCAAATCTCTGGAATGAATGTAAATACTGTTAGAGGAAAGGGAACAACTCATTGTAAGACCGAAACTTCATAGTGATGTAGGGTATTCCCTCAAACTTAGGTATGTTGTTGTTGTCTGTGGTGAGTCGATGATACAGTTGAGAATGTCACTGCTAGCAACAGCAGTTAGCCACGTTTAAGGCCATGCTCTCTGTTTAGCCTTGTGATTTGGGTTTCCCTAGCTGTCTTGCCAAACACCAAACTTGGTATCTTTGTTGTTTTATTAGGATCCCCATTAACTGTTGCGAAAGCAGCAGCTCCTCATCCTGGGGTCCACACAAAACATAGAACATGACATAATACAGAACATTAAGAAACCATAGCCTACATATCAATACATACACCCAAAATATCTGGGTCAAATAGAGGCGAGGCGTTGTGTCGTGATGTTGTTTTTTTTAAACCAGCTCTGCAGTTCATTTGAGCAATATGAGATGGAAGGAAGTTCCGTGCAATAATGGCTCTAGGACCAGGCTAAAGGGCTTCGGCTTTCACATTACATTTCGGAATTCTCTCTCTCTCTCTCTTCTCTCTCCTTCTTCTTCTCCTCTCTCTCTCCTCTCTCTCTCTCTCTCTCTCTCTCTCTTCTCTCTCTCTCTCTCTCTCTCTCTCTCTCTCTCTCTCTCTCTCTCTCTCTCTCTCTCTCTCTCTCTCTCTCTCTCTCTCTCTCTCTTCTCTCTCTCTCTCTCTCTCTCTCTCTCTCTCTCTCTCTCTCTCTCTCTCTCTCTCTCTCTCTCTCTCTCTCTCTCTCTCTCTCTCTCTCCTTGTCCTCTCTCTCTCTCCTTGTCCTCACTCTGAAGCAGAGGCCTCTGCCATACGTTCTTCTCTGGTATTAATTCAACCAATCAACATTCCTTCTCACAAGCATTCCTGTTCCCCATCTCATTCTCCTTTTCTCTTCTTCTCTCCTTCTCTTCTTCTTTTCTTCTCCCTCTTTCCCACAGAAAATGAAACAAAAGCCAAATGCAGAAAAAAATGTTGTCTGAACCTGCCAGTGCAGTACCAGCCAGTCACATCAGAGTCACTGCCATCGGTAGAATAGAGGCTGGCCCTGGCCATGGCATGGAACCCAGAGTCTCTCTTTTGTTGTCCGGGTACCTAAGGCAAACCTGTAAACCTGTATAGCAGACACACAATAGCCAGGCCTGTTTTGAACCAATAAGCAATAAGACCCAAGGGGGTGTGGTATATGGCCAATATTCCACTGCTATGGACTGTTTTTATGCACGACGCAACTGGGAGTGCCTGGACACAGCCCTTAGCCGTGGAATATTGGCCATATAGCACAAACCCACGAGGTACCTTATTGCTATTATAAACTTGTTACCAATGTAATTAGAGCAGTAAAAATAAATGTTTTGTCATACCCGCGATATACCACGGCTGTCAGTCAATCAGCATTCAGGGCTCGAACCACCCAGTTTCTAAATGAGTTGTTATAATATTCTAGGTCGGCTCTCATGAGAGGACATTAACACTTCAACCTGTTCTAATAAATAGAAGGATGTTTTTGATTATCATATTAATATGGCCCATGGGGCCCTGGTCAAAAGTAGTGCACTGTATAGGGAATAGGGTGCCATTTGGGATGGCAAGCATGCCTCTCCTCTGTGAGGTTATATAAGGTTATAGAGGTTATATAGGGACCACAGACAGAGGTAGCTGCTGGCATTGGCCTAACTAACCTAAGGATGTGTCACTCTGTGGACTGGTGATAGGTTGATAGCTGAAGGGTGGACAGGGACATACATGGATGTCTATGTAGGATAGTGGAGTGGATCCTTTGTAGATGGAAATATTGCTAACTGGACCCCATATGCTCTGCTCATATGCTCTGCTCTCAGAATAGACTGGAAGCCCCCTGTTAAACACACAAACACACACACACACACAGCCTTGGTGTCATCCCATCTATAAATGGACCACTGATGATTCAATGCGTAAAACTGTTCAACAACTGCTATTAAACCAGTAAACATGCCATGCAGAGCCAAGGGGAATTTGGGGGGATGACTACCCAGCAAACCAGGAACATTCCCAGTACATTAGTTAACATTCCCATTAAGTTCTCTGACCTAAATAGCTGTAGCATCTCCCTCCGAGCACATCTGGTGTTTGGGTTAAAGTTAAAGATAAGATGTACCTTTGGCATCAGGATGTCAGGAGCTGCTCAGAGAAAGCAGTTGTAAGCAAAGCCTCAGTAGAGTAAGGACATACTGCTCCATATGAAATGATAGTCTGCTCAGCTTACTGAGGTTAGCAACGTTTTATTGAAGAGTATGAAAATGTATTCTTATTTTGTGTGTAACTGGTGGATGCTGCTGGGTCTGAGTGTGATGCGGGGAATGAACATTGAAATGCAAAACAAGTTTATGAGAACCGGAGGAAACTCCATAAGAGAACTGGCGGAAACTCCATAAGAGAACTGGCGGAAACTCCATAAGAGAACTGGCGGAAACTCCATAAGAGAACTGGAGGAAACTCCATAAGAGAACTGGCGGAAACTCCATAAGAGAACTGGCGGAAACTCCATAAGAGAACTGGAGGAAACTCCATTAAAGAACTGGAGGAAACTCCATTAGAGAACTGGAGGAAACTCCATAAGAGAACTGGAGGAAACTCCATTAGAGAACCGAAGGAAACTCCATAAGAGAGAACTGCGAGGAAACTCCATTAGAGAACCGAAGGAAACTCCATTAGAGAACTGGAGGAAACTCCATTAGAGAACTGGAGGAAACTCCATAAGAGAACTGAAGGAAGCTCCATAAGACAATCGGAGGAAACTCCATATCAAGGGGATTTTATTACATCCCAAAAACATTCAAATAATGTTTTTGATAACAAAAGCTTATTTTTTTTCAGAAACATGTTTTTTTGTGTCCACAACATGTGTTACAACCACCACACAGAACATTCCTCCAACATTCTTATTAGGTTTCCAGGTAATGTAAGAACAAACCTGAACAGTTTGTGTGTTATTATAACTTTTGAGGCAACCTAATGAATGTTCTGGAACATTCACACAACCAATTTTGGTTTGCTGGTTGGTCTCATTCTGTGTGGTCAAGTGAAGTGACCACATTAAGAACTTGTCCATATGGCCATATGGTGTTCTTGTCCCAACCTGGGATCGGTTACAGTCATGACACAGTGTGACCTTTTATATTTCACAATAACAGGAAAACTGTTCAACCAACCAATGAGAATCACTTCCTGTTATTTCTACCTCTTCTGATGTGTCATCATGGAGGTATGATCCATCCAGATCAGTCAGTTGGTCAGATGTTACAATCCACAGCAGCTTAGAAAAAGGCTCAGCCCATTCCCTCAGTTCTAAGGGCTGAGCTGTGTAGCCAGGGAAGCTGTGTAGCCAGGGAAGCTGTGTAGCCAGCACATATCCATTTTATTTCAGTCCTTCTGGGAAGAGGAGCAGGCCAGAGCCAGAGTTGCCTGAGAGAAAAGGCTGAGTCATCATGGCCTACAGCTCCAGCTCCGGGAGGAAATGTACTGTTTTCTTCTGTTACTGCTGGCTCTCAGCTCTATCTGAAACACAGAGCAGCACGGCTGCAGAACCCATTAAATATGCTTTTATTTGACACGGATGATAGGTTCAATTCAGAGTGTGCAGAGACGCATGAGGTGTGGAGGGGGGGGGGGGGGGGGCGGGAGATGTGGTGGTAGGAGAGATGGTGGGTGTAGGGAGAGATGGGTGGGTGGTAGGGAAGATGGGGGTGGTAGGGGGGAGGGAGTGAGAAAGAGAGAAACAGAGAGTGTTGGAGGGAGGGAGGAGGGAGAGGGAGAGGGAGGGAGGATGGGAGAATGAGAGAATGAGGATGAATTGACATGGTGTAATGACATGTTGACACAGCAGAGGGCGATGTGTATCTATGTTCTGTCATTTTTGCGGGCATTGAGATTAGCCACGATAACACAGGTATTATTTTACAGGTCTGGTTGCATTGAGAACAAATGAAAGCAATATGCCAATGTAGGGACCGTATGAGAAGTCTGTCAATGTATGACATGTGCACCATTTCATGAAAATCAAAGCCAGCGTTTAGATTTGCTCTTCACCGCAGTCCCAAAGTATACATTCAACATGACCCTTTATAACACACAAATACCTGTAAATGCATCTTTCACATTGGAAAGATTCTCCCAAGTTTGTATCACTCTCCTGTCTCACTTCTCTTAATAACAGCATTCCCCCTGTGCTGTTTTGGCTAGTTCCGTTCCGTTCCGCACGTGCCTGTTCCGTTCCTTTCTGTTGATATACAGTGTTTACATGGCCAGTCTCTGCACTATGTCTGGTATCCCCTATCCCTGTCCAGAGTGCATGGATCACCACAACTGGGACTGCGTAAAGATGACATGTTAGATGTGTAAATCAAATCAGTTCAAATAGTCTTCTGACCAACTTTGTCTGCCTTAATCATGCTGAAAAAGTGTGTGAGTTGCATGTGGTTGATTAAGCTCTGAGTAATGTTAAAGATATCATTCATCTGTTGAGTTACAGTACCAGTAGTGACACTGTACACCTTTGCTGTTGATTTGTACAGCTGGATATGTTGCTGAAGCAGTTCATGACACCTGTGTTAGAACCCGAACCAGACCTCCTAGAACTCTTAGAGTTACTATAGATCCTTCAAGTGCTGAGCTCCTCCTCTAGTGTAAACCACTTGGAACACCACTTTTGTGGGCTCTCAGAAAATACTTAAAAACGGCTTGCCTGTAACGATCTCGCTCTCTCTCTTTGGGGTGTACGAGCCATGTGCGGGAAACATTTAGTGAATGTGGGGGAGGTATGCAGTTCTCTCTTAAACACTCGTAAGTAACACTAAAGTGTGGACATTAGAGTGTGGACATTAGAGTGTGGACTACAGGCTGCTTGCTTATTGCGGCACAATAACTCCTTTAACTCCTAAACACTTCCAGAGTAACACTAGAGTGTATAACTAGACTGGAGGCTGTGCTGCTTATTGCTTATTGCAGGCACAAGGCCTCCTATGTTGCCCTGTGGTGATTAGCTCTCATTGTTATGCAACTCCTTAGCAGCATAAGCTTCTGGCATGGCTCCTTCCTTCCCTCCCTTCTTCCCTCGTTCCCTGTCTTTTTTTCTCTCTCTCTCTCTCTCCCTCTCTCCGCTCCCTCCCTGTCCAGCTCTAAGTCTATTTAAAATAGCAACAGGTTGAGTGAGCATGAGGCTAGGAGAGCTGCCAGGACTACAAACCCTGCGCCGGAGCACGGCCTGGGAGTAGAGGAATAAGAGGGGGAGAGTAGAGGAAGAGAGAGGGGGAGAGACGAAGGGTCTCTCTCCTCCACCAGCACACTCTCAAAATGCTGAGTGTTATGTACTTCCTCCGCTCTTTCTTCGAGGTAAGGGATCTTCGGTTTCTTTCTTTGACTCTCTGAGGTAAAGGGAGCACTGTTTTCCTTTTCTTTCTCGCTCTCTCTCTATTCCCTGTTTCTTTCTCTTACAGGAACTTTTGTTTTTGTCTCTTAGTTTGTTCCCACACTGGGAGAGAGAGGGAGTGGACTAGCTAGATTTACTGAGTGCTAATTTCACGTTTGTTGTCATGAGGTGGTTCTCTCTCATGCAGAACTCAATGGCAGACAGAAACTCCTACCTCTGCTGTTAACCGTCAGTAAGCCAGAACAAGATGTCAGTTGTCCTGTTATTGTGTTTGGTTGTTTGGAGTGTCAGGTGACATGGTCATTGCCAAGATTGAACCACACTGTATGCTCATTTCCCAGTATTGTAAACTTGCCTCTTCTGTGTGGAAAATGTCTTATTGATAGTCATGTGAGGGCAGTTTTTATCTGCCATTCAGATTGAAATGAGCACCTGGGTTTGCTTTGTAAATGTTTTCTCTTCGTGTTAGTGCTCCATAGTTCTTCTAGGTTTAAAAAAAAGTTTCTGTGATCTAACTGCTCAGATGTTGATGGATGGTTGGACCTGTACCATGATGCCTGTTGGATCCTGTCCCTATTCACACACACACACACACAAACACCCCACAAACAATGGGGCGTACTGCTTTATGCAGGAGTGAAAAAAAAAGGAGAGAGGGAGAGAGAGAGAGAGAGAGAGAAAGAGAGAGAGAGAGAGAGAGAGAGAGAGAGAGAGAGAGAGAGAGAGAGAGAGATAGAGAGAGAGAGAGAGAGAGAGAGAGAGAGAGAGAGAGAGAGAGAGAGAGAGAGAGAGAGAGAGAGAGAGAGAGAGAGAGAGAGAGAGAGAGAGAGAGAGAGAGAGAGAGAGAGAGAGAGAGAGAGAGAGAGAGAGAGAGAGAGAGAGAGAGAGAGAGAGAGGAAGAGAGAGAGAGAGAGAGAGAGAGAGAGAGAGAGAGAGAGAGAGAGAGAGAGAGAGAGAGGAGATTGAGAGATGTTCCCCCAGTAGCTGAAGCCTCGGCATGAGGCTGGCGGTAGAGTCAGGAACAGGCTATTATCGCTATTATCAGCTTTACCAGGAGGCTTTGAGGCCGGCTGGTTTCACCTGTTGCTGATTACAACACTTGTCCTGTTCTATCTCCTCCATGGAGACACTGAACTGGTTTGTTGTTTAGATCATTATGGGATTTAGCTCTCTGTGCCTGGGATGCATGGCAACCGGCCGATCAAATGTCAGAGGCAGGTCCTTATGCAGGAAGCAGGAATTTTAAGTGTATCTAATTGGTTGAGTGGCGTGGGGGGGGGCTCACTTTGATCATCGTAGTCCCGTGTGGCTCAGTTGGCTAAATGACTAAAAATGTCAACGGAATTGTGTGGCAAAAACCACTCATATCCAATCCCTCACATTCCTTAGTGGTGACAGACTGGAGAACACCAGCCATACTATAGGGATGTGACAAACGGAAGACATTTCTTAACATTAAAAAAAAAAAATTGAGGGGGGGTGGGGGTTCTGTTAAAATGATAAGAAAAATGTATTAAATTTCATATGAGTTCACAATGCAGCTGCACTGCTGCCAGCAATGGTTTGGGTCTCACAGTGTGTCCCTTTCAGATGGTGAAGCATGGCACATGTACTCCCATTACTGTACCTCAATTCCACCTTGCAAAGTTTGCATTCTCTTCTCATTTAACTTGGTAAAGTATTGCCATACAGGACTTGGCTGCTGTCGCTTGCCTTTCTCTGCCATTTTTCCAACTGTTAACGACAATGATTTAGTGGTGGAAAGTCGACTCCAAAAGAATTCCTGAGATTCAGTATTTTTGGAATGAGGAGACTGATTATCTGCCATACTTCCGAGAACACAAACACTTGCATTTTTCATAGCGAGCTAGCGAGGGATGGAGAGAGAGGGGAGGGGCACCGTATAGGCAGGTCAGCCACCAGGCAGACAGAGTCAGGGTGTTTTCACATATAGTCCTCTTTAAAAGAACCAATGTCAGTCCTCTTTAAAGTGAGCTCTGGGGTAAAAAATGCTAAAGAACTTTGTTCTCTTTGTATTCACACTGCCCTTGCATTTGAATGAGAAATCAACTCTTCTGCCAGTTCATGTAACCGATTTTGTGGTCCGAGTCCTTTTTGCATTCACATTGCTATATTTAGAAGAGAACCAAGATATTTTTCCAACATTCACTCAATGCACTCTGAGTTTTTACAAATACAGGACAAGCCATTCAATCAGAATGTGTTTTCAGACAGCTAGATATACCTACTTACATGTTGAAAGCTAATAGATTGCATTTAATTAAAGGATGAGAGATAATACTTGTAAACAGAAGATACTATTAACATGTAAATATTATTGGTAACAGAATAAATAGCAGAAGAAAGACTGTAGAACTGTAGATTAAATAATGCTGTAATTTAAAATTGTACACACAATGTAGGCTACTGGCCCTTTAAGAGCTAGAATAGATTTTGATTCTCACCAAATATGTTGGTGACTTCTCACACTATTCAAACCCCACAATCGAATAAACAGCTGATGAATCTCTCTTTGCCTATAGATTACATATTGCAAATAAAGAATCTGAACTAAAAACTGTATTTTGGAATTTCTGTGCATCCTTGACAATCAATAGTCAATCTCTTAAAACAGCACACATATTTTTTCTGCGGGCTGCAGTTGCATACTATTGGAATAGAACCGTGGTGTGCATGTCTTGGTAATCTGAATCTCGCAATGTCGTGTCCTGCATGACTCACAAATTCACCAAAGTATCCTAAAGTTCTTCCTCTCAGGTTTGATATAAATGACACAGCTTTGCCTAGGTCCAGTTGGGCTATAACACGGAAAACAATATGTTTAGGGTTTTTTCTTAATGTTAAGGATCCCAATCTCATTTAAACGTTCACACCCATAACCCATACTGGTGTCTCGTTGATGTTGAATGTTCTAGTGCCGTTGGTGAAAACTTGACAAATACCCTGGGAGTTTACCACAATATGATCTCAAGACACAAGCAGCGTTATTTACGGTGAAGTAAATCAATCTAAGAGGTAAACAAAGACATAGTCCTCCAAATATCCTGGCTGTTCGTATAGAGGAGGCCTAGACAGTACAGTAGAAACACGTGTTTTAGTAGTGATTCAGTCCAGAGGTATGTAAGTGGACCTCAGAGTTGGATTCCAGTGTGTGATCCCACCCTCTGACTGGGTCCTCTCTATTGCTCGATCTCTATCTCTCTCTATATCACCATACTGCTACTAATACTGCTGCTGCTACCAGTTCTGTCCTCATCCATACTGCTACTAATAATGCTGCTGCTACCAGTTCTGTCCTCATCCATACTGCTACTAATANTGCTGCTGCTACCAGTTCTGTCCTCATCCATACTGCTACTAATAATGCTGCTGCTACCAGTTCTGTCCTTATCCATACTGCTACTAATAATGCTGCTGCTACCAGTTCTGTCCTCATCCATACTGCTACTAATACTGCGCTGCTTACCACGTTCTGTCCTCATCCATACGCTAACTAATACTGCTGCGTGCTACCAGTTCTGTCCTCATCCATACTGCTACTAATATGCTGCTGCTACCAGTTCTGTCCTCATCCATACTGCTACTAATACTGCTGCTGCTACCAGTTCTGTCCTCATCCATACTGCTACTAATACTGGCTGCTACCAGTTCTGTCCTCATCCATACTGCTACTAATACTGCTGCTGGCTACCAGTTCTGTCCTCATCCATACTGCTACTATACTGCTGCTGCTACAGTTCTGTCCTCATCCATACTGCTACTAATACTGCTGCTGCTACCAGTTCTGTCCTCATCCATACTGTACTAATACTGCTGCTGCTACCAGTTCTGTCCTATCCATACTGTACTAATATGCTGCTGCTACCAGTTCTGTCCTCATCCATACTGCTACTAATACTGCTGCTGCTACCAGTTCTGTCCTATCCATACTGCTACTAATATGCTGCTGGCTACCAGTTCTGTCCTCATCCATACTGCTACTAATAATGCTGCTGCTACCAGTTTTCCTCATCATACTGCTACTAATACTGCTGCTGCTACCAGTTCTGTCCTCATCCATACTGCTACTAATACTGCTGCTGCTACCAGTTCTGTCCTCATCATACTGCTACTAATACTGCGCTGCTACCAGTTCTGTCCTCATCCATACTGCTACTAATACTGCTGCTGCTACCAGTTCTGTCCTTAATCCATACTGCTACTAATATGCGGCTGCTACCAGTTCTGTCCTCATCCATACTGCTACTAATACTGCTCTGCTACCAGTTCTGTCCTCATCCATACTGCTACTAATAATGCTGCTGCTACCAGTTCTGTCCTCATCCATACTGCTACTAATAATGCTGCTGCTACCAGTTCTGTCCTTATCCATACTGCTACTAATAATGCTGCTGCTACCAGTTCTGTCCTCATCCATACTGCTACTAATACTGCTGCTGCTACCAGTTCTGTCCTCATCCATACTGCTACTAATATGCTGCTGCTACCAGTTCTGTCCTCATCCATACTGCTACTAATACTGTGCTGCTACAGTTCTGTCTACGTGTATTATCA
>NC_036854.1:36227000-36247735 GCF_002910315.2 Salvelinus sp. IW2-2015
TTCACGCATCGCGCCGACAGAAACATACATCTTTCTGGTAAGAAGAGGGGCGGGGGTGTATGCCTTATGATTAACGAGACGTGGTGTGATCATAACAACATACAGGAACTCAAGTCATTCTGTTCACCTGATCTAGAACTCCTCACAATCAAATGTCGACCGCATTATCTACCAAGGAAATCTCTTCATTATAATCACAGCCGTATATATTCCCCCCAAGCAGACACATCGATGGCCCTGAACGAACTTTATCTGACTCTTTGTAAACTGGAAACCACACACCTGAGGCTGCATTTATCGTAGCTGGGGATTTTAACAGGCTAATCTGAAAAACAAAACTCCCTAAATTCTATCAGCATATCGATGTGCTACCAGGGCTGGTAAAACCTTGAATCATTGTTATACTAACTTCCGCGACGCATATAAGGCCCCCCCCGCCCTCCTTTCGGAAAAGCTGACCACGACTCCATTTGTTGCTTCCAGCCTACAAACAGAAACTAAAACAACAAGCTCCCTCGCTCAGGTCTGTTCAACGCTGGTCCGACCAATCTTGATTCCACGCTTCAAGACTGCTTCGATCACGCGGATTGGAATATGTCCGCATTGCGTCCAACAACAACATTGACGAATATGCTGATTCGGTGAGCGAGTTCATTAGAAAGTGCATTGACGATGTCGTACCCACAGCAACGATTAAAACATTCCCAAACCAGAAACCGTGGATTGACGGCAGCATTCGCGTGAAACTGAAAGCGCGAACCACTGCTTTTAACCAGGCAAGGTGACCGGAACATGACCGAACACAAACAGTGTAGCTATTCTCTCCGCAAGGCAATCAAACAAGCTAAGTCCCAGTACAGAGACAAAATAGAGTCGCAATTCAACAGCTCAGACACAAGAGTATGTGGCAGGGTCTACAGTCAATCACGGATTACAAAAAGAAAACCAGCCCCGTCGCGGACCAGGATGTCTTGCTCCCAGACAGTCTAATAACTTTTTTGCTCGCTTTGAGGACAATACAGTGCCACTGACACGGCCCGCTACCAAAACCTGCGGGCTCTCCTTCACTGCAGCCGAGGAGTAAAACATTTAAACGTGTTAACCCTCGCAAGGCTGCAGGCCCAGACGGCATTCCCAGCCGCGTCCTCAGAGCACGCGCAGACCAGCTGGCTGGCATATTCAATCAATCCTTATCCCAGTCTGCTTTCCCACATGCTTCAAGAGGGCCACCATTGTTCCTGTTCCCAAGAAAGCTAAGGTAACTGAGCTAAACGACTACCGCCCGTAGCACTCACTTCCGTCATCATGAAGTGCTTTGAGAGACTAGTCAAGGACCATATCACCTCCACCCTACCGGACACCCTAGACCCACTCCAATTTGCTTACCGACCCAATAGGTCCACAGACGACGCAATCACAACCACACTGCACACTGCCCTAACCCATCTGGACAAGAGGAATACCTATGTGAGAATGCTGTTCATCGACTACAGCTCAGCATTTAAACACTATAGTACCCTCCAAACTCGTCATCAAGCTCGAGACCCTGGGTCTCGACCCCGCCTGTGCAACTGGGTCCTGGACTTCCTGACGGGCCGCCCCCAGGTGGTGAGGGTAGGTAACAACATCTCCACCCCGCTGATCCTCAACACTGGGGCCCCACAAGGTGCGTTCTGAGCCCTCTCCTGTACTCCCTGTTCACCCACGACTGCGTGGCCATGCACGCCTCCAACTCAATCATCAAGTTTGCGGATGACACTACAGTGGTAGGCTTGATTACCAACAACGACGAGACGGCCTACAGGGAGGAGGTGAGGGCCTCGGAGTGTGGTGTCAGGAAAATAACTTCACACTCAACGTCAACAAAACAAAGGAGATGATCGTGGACTTCAGGAAACAGCAGAGGGAGCACCCCCTATCCACATCGACGGGTCAGTAGTGGAGACGGTGGAAAGTTTTAAGTTCCTCGGCGTACACATCACGGACAAACTGAATTGGTCCACCCACACAGACAGCGTTGTGAAGAAGGCGCAGCAGCGCCTCTTCAACCTCAGGAGGCTGAAGAAATTCGGCTTGTCACCAAAAGCACTCACAAACTTCTACAGATGCACAATCGAGAGCATCCTGTCGGCTTGTTCACCGCCTGGTACGGCAACTGCTCCGCCCACAACCGTAAGGCTCTCCAGAGGGTAGTGAGGTCTTTACAACGCATCACCGGAAGCAAACTACCTGCCCTCCAGGACACCTACACCACCCGATGTCACAGGAAGGCCATAAAGATCATCAAGGACAACAACCACCAAGCCACTGCCTGTTCACCCGCTATCATCCAGAAGGCGAGGTCAGTACAGGTGCATCAAAGCAGGGACCGAGAGACTGAAAAACAGCTTCTATCTCAAGGCCATCAGACTGTTAAACAGCCACCACTAACATTTAGCGGCCGCTGCCAACATACTGACTCAACCAGCCACTTTAATAATGGGAATTGATGGAAATTATGTAAAAATGTACCACTAGCCACTTTAAACAATGGCACTTAATATAATGTTTACATACCCTACATTACTCATCTCATATGTATATGTAATACTGTACTCTATATCATCTACTGCATTGCCATCTTATGTAATACATGTATCACTAGCCACTTTAAACTATGCCACTTTATGTTTACATACCCTACATTACTCATCTCATATGTATATACTGTACTCTATACCATCTACTGCATCTTGCCTATGCCGTTCTGTACCATCACTCATTCATATATCTTTATGTACATATTCTTTATCCTTTACACTTGTGTGTATAAGGTAGTAGTTGTGGAATTGTTAGGTTAGATTACTTGTTGGTTATTACTGCATTGTCGGAACTAGAAGCACAAGCATTTCGCTACACTCGCATTAACATCTGCTAACCATGTGGTATGTGACAAATACAATTTGATTTGATTTGATTTGAACTGTGTCAGCGTGCATATGCACCCGGCCCGCCACAGGATCACTAGAGGCGCGATGGGACATGGACATCCCGGCCGGCCAAACCCTCCCCTAACCCGGATGACACTGGGCCAATTGTGCACCGCCTCATGGGTCTTCCGTTTGCAGCCGGCTGTGACACAGCCTGGGATCGAACCCGGATCTGTTGTGACGCCTCTCTGCGATGCAGTGCCTTAGACCGCTGCGCCATTTGGAGGCCCGGAGTTTCAGTCTTAGTCAAGACCCAGCAAGGCCTGGTTTACATGACCTTGTCCTTGAAGTTCTATCTGTGTGTGTGTGTGTGTGTGTGTGTGTGCGTGTGTGTGTGTGTGTGTGTGGTTGTGTGGTGTGTGTGTGTGTGTGTGTGTGTGTGTGTGTGTGTGAGAAAGATGTGTTTGTCGAGAATGTCATATAGGTGGGCACTGGGTGCTGCACTGGGCATGCAGACTGGCAGTTAAAGGAGTGGCACTGTGACTGGCCAGGTTGGAAGCTGACTGACCCTGGCATTACTGTTGGCATTGTCCTCTCTCACATCCCACCCAGATAATGGAATGTCTACTCTCATTCACACACCACTTCTCCTCTTCACCCAAAAGTCACGCTAGGTTGTCTTTAGGGAGTCATGCTTCCTCTGGTCTGTCTGTCTTTAGGAGGACCATTTACCAGCAGGGTATGAACTTATAACCTCTGACCCCTGACTTTTGGAAGCTGACCCTAACTTCCATACACTATTGAAAGAACGCTGGGAATTATTTTGACATGCAGAACACTCTTTAGTCAACCCAAATTGCACTGGTGTAAACATAAAGAATTGAACCTGGCATGTGAGTGTGGGATCCTGAGCCATTGTCAAGAGTAAAGCCCTCGGCCTAGAGAGAATATCCCAGTGTTTGTCAGTCAGGACTGGGGTGATGCTGATACTGAATGATGGTGACATGTTGGTGTGGGATAGATCATATGAGACTGAGCCGTGTGTTGGTCTTAGTGGTGTGGTATGTCTAGCTACAGGCTGTGTCTGTCTGTGTCGCTAAGCCCAGTTGGTGTCTGTGTGAGAAATGGTTTTGAAAAAAGAAGTCAGGCAGCCATGAGACCATGCAGAGCTAGAGGGCAGGGCTCTTAATGTAAAAATGGAAACAAGCGTTTAAGAGGTAATGGGACATAATAAGTGGACACTCCCTGGTATAGTGAGGGTTTGTGTTTCCCTACAGCTATGCTGCAAAGTTATTATTACACTGAACTGACTGACTAAACACTTTGAATGTGTGTGTATACTGGCTGTGTGTGCGTGTGTGTGTGCGTGCCTCCAGGGATACAGGGCAGGGTTCCCCCAGACTCACACTGGCCTGATAGACAGCTTCGTTGTCATGGCATCCATTCAACACAGCATGTCACTCAATGACACAATGCAAAGCAGCTTTATTAAACAAAGGAGTTCCTTCCTTCTATGTCAAGGTTGTGTTATTATTAATGAAACAGGCTGTGGAGTCTAGATCTACTCTGGGCCTTTGTGACTTCAAACCAACATGTTTAAGCCTCTATTGTTAACCAAGAGAAAACTAATTAAGATGGCTGTGGTATGAGAAAATCTCCCCCGGCCTCAGGCAGGGTGTCTCCGTGTAACCCACTCCATGGCTCTGAGCTGACCTGGGTTGACCTCTCTACACTTGGACGCTGTTCTGGGACCAGTGGGAGTCTGGGTCTGGGATGTCTACTCTTCGAGATATATGGCTCGGTCTCAATTGGCACCATATTCCCTATATACAGTAGTGCACTACTTTTAACCAGGGGCCATATGGCTCTGGTCAAAAGTAGTTCACTAGATAGGGAATAGGGTGCCATTTTCAGACGCACACTTCATGTCTACCTACATCCTCCCAAAGGCCAGTGGTTTGGGCCTAGCTGGCTGGAAGCAATGAGTGGCACTGTGGGTTAGGTTAGGGTTTGGCTGGGGTAGGCTGTCATTATAAAGAAGAATTTGTTCTTAACTGACTAGCCTAGTTAAATAAAGGTTCAATTAAATAAATAAATAGAAATGAACCCTACTCCACAATTCTGTACTTCTGATACACCATAACCAGCTTTTCCAATCTGAACAGGTCCAGCTGTTCATCTAGTGTTTCACACTTTCTTTATCTGTTTGCTTTAAAGTAAGTACGCATCCTCTCCTCGTTCCCCCTAATAGACCAACAGTGCTTTCAGGACCACTGTTAATACATTTAAAAGCCTGTAGATGTCGTTAGAATGGGGGTTTATTGCGTGGTCTCTGGACAGAAGTGTTATTTACAGTGCAGGGCTGCAGGCAAGGAGAGTAAGTGGGTTGGTTTTAGCCTTCTAGGGAGTATTAAAGAGATTTTCCGGAAGTTTTGTGCAATTTAGCCAGTGGTTTTGAAAGTAGGTCTCAAGAGCCAAAATGGGTCCCAGAAAATGTGTCGGAATTATGTACAACATTGTCACATCATTGTTCTCGAGCCTCTGTAGCGTGTGCCCAAAGAGAGTAAAAAAAACTCTGTTGTGTGGATGTTGGGTTCACCCCGCAACCTCATTGAGCAATACTGGGCCGACCTGATCCCGCCTCCCACTTTAACCTTGCAACCTCATTGGACGTCATTCCATCTGCCAGTCAACATTGTCCATCAGCTTTGGTTGTTGCAGGCCAGATTCCGACTTCCCGTAGTTGCGTTCATGTTCTCATCAGACTACTATGGCAAACGAGCAAGTGATTGTGATAATGTAATTTTACTCCTTGAATGTCGTCTATTGATTATATATAGCATTCACCTATGTGATGAATGATGATCACTGGCAGTCAACTGCAGTGTTGGATTGTTATTACCCCATATCATGGAATACTTGTGTGAATGTTTATAAGGACACACATTCACCCCATGACAGGAACGAGCACTCATCCCACTTGCTTCAGAGCCCACATTCACCCCATGACAGGAACGAGCCCTAATCCCACTTGCTTCAGAGCACACATTCACCCCATGACAGGAACGAGCACTCATCCCCACTTGCTTCAGAGCCCACATTCACCCCATGACAGGAACGACACTCATCCCATCTTTCAGAGCACACATTCAACCATGACAGGAAACGAGGCACTCATCCCACTGCTCTTCAAAGGCCCACATTCACCCCATGACAGGAACGAGCACTCATTCCACCTGCTTTCAGACCCCACACTCAAAAACCCAGACAATGGTATCTGACTCTCTATCATCACTGCCGTCCACACCCACAATCACCCCCATTAATACAGGATTTCCATCGCACATTCCATTCCCTACATCGAGCTTCAGAGCACACCATTCACCATGACAAGAACGGCACCATCCCACTTGCTTCAGACCACCATTCACCCCATGACAGGAACGAGCACTCATCCCACTTGCTTCGAGACACACATTCACCCCATGACAGGAAGGCACTCATCCCACTTGCTTCAGAGCACACATTACCCATGAAGACGGGTCATCATATCCACGTGCTTTCAATGCCATCATTCACCCCATGACAGGAACGGGTGCCCATCATCCCCAAGTTCTTCAGAGCCCACCAGTTCATCTCCTATCGCACCACGCACCCACCCAGCACACCCTTCATCCCATTGCTTCAGAGCCCACATTCACCCCATGACAGGAACGGGCACTCATCCCACTTGCTTCAGAGCCCACATTCACCCCATGACAGGAACGGGCACTCATGCACTAAATGATGGCAGGTTAGAATGTAGGGATTCTGTGACTTTTTACGCTGGGAGAGGACTGTAGATCGTTTATTATGTATGAGCCATACATTGACTCGTCAAGTCCAAAACGAGAGGTTACATTATATTTATTTTTTCAATCCTCCGGAATACCTCTTTAAGGACTTGGCGCTACGGGGCTATGTCTCTGTACCTGCGTTTTCAGGTCATCTGCATGGTGTGTTCTTGGCACACACACACATGGTACTGATATGGGGGCATAGTCTAGATGTGGCACACACAATCAAAACAACACTCATGTTGGAAATGTCAGCTATGTTTGTGACCTATTAGCTGTGACAGTGACTGTGCCTAATAGTTCCTAACTGAAAACATGAACGTTAACATGCAGTGATGAGAGAGAGTATCAGACGTGTTGACCACAGTAACTAGGAAGGGTTCATTTGAGTTTTCTGATGTAGAACGTCCCATGTTATTGATTGGGCAGAAGGAGGAATGTGTTTTTGGTATCTTGAGACAGGCAACAGATGTCTCCCTCCCCTTCACCCGTCTGTCTCTGAGGAGAATACCTAAAAAACAGACAGTGATACCAGTGCCTTCTGTGCTGGGGCCTATGCCTGAGCTGGATTTTCCTCTTACTGACCAAGATGTATGGGACATGCACTTCTTTACTTCACTACACAAACATCCCTCAAACATCCTCAGGGACAGGGATTCTAGGGACATTCTGTGTTCTGAAGTTTGGCACCAGTAGATGTCTCCCATGTAATAGTACCAACTGGCTAAACATTCAACTGATTGTAATTAGGAAGAGGAATCTACTTGAAGCATTGTTGTGGTGCCGGGGCCCGGAGCCCGGGGATGTTTCTGGCTTGTTCAGTTGAACCATCTCATGTGATCTGGGAAATGGATAACTCCTCTGTGGATCTTCCTAAAGTGGTCTTACAAGGAAACACAGATAATGAAGTCTACAGGGATTCACTATGTCGTTATTCCCGGTTCCTTTTCCCACACAACGGAATGGCGATTAGTATTCTGAACCAGGCTCTCTGGGAACTGTTTTATTTCCTGTCTTTGTGCTGCGTTACCATGGTATTCCCAACTGTAGGGGAGAACAGTTGGTTTTACATAAAGAACTGAGTGTGGTGGTGGGGGGGTTGGTGCCATGTGTGTGCATACCTATGTGTTTGTGCGTGTATGTCTCGTGTTTGTGTGTGTGTGTGTGTGTGTCATTGTTGTGTCACTCACGTTTACCTGTATGTGCACAATCTGTATGCATTCAGTCCATTCACATGTTGACACAGTGGAATGTGCCCTTATATAACCTAGTCCTCTGTGAACTCTCTACCACCCTGTGTTACTCCTCCTCTCCACTCTGGGTGTCTGGGTGGTACAGTATGAGGCTCCAGGAGGGGCACCAGGAGGACAGTGTACCCAGCCTATGCCTCACCATGGGGGCTACTTACATAACCAGCCCTGCCTCATCCTCTGGAGCTCTTTTTGAGGCTGCTGTTAGCCTGGGAACCCACATGGCTCCCCCTGGGACTACCGTGATCTATCCCTGGGTTTGGGTGTCACTATCGAATGTCCTCTGTTCTCCGTCGGTGCCATTGACCTGAGCCTGCTGGTTGTTCAGGACACAAAAGACCAATGAACGATTTCTTCACTCTGTCCCAAGTGTGATAAGTGGATTCCTTTAAAAGCACTGAGGTCTTGTTCTTGCTCTTTTCATGTTATTCAGAGGACAACAGCTTGTGCACAATCAAAGGCAGCGTTGCTATGTACCCTTTATTAACTTCTCTCATTATTCACACTTTAAGGGTTGGTTGGTGCCATTACTAAACATGGCATTTAGAACCTGACACACTCTACTAGACTAGATCACAGGTTCAGGTTGTATTATGTGGAGACTTGCATGTTGTCAGACTACATGTAAACTGGAGATTGACTCACATGTCCCCTGCTACTGTCATACAGTCATCTATCATGCAGTAGTGGTGGCTGCTCTCTCTAGTCCTCCCTCCATCTAGAAAGAGCATTACTGAAATGAGGACAGTGGAGAGAGATGCTGCAATGGGACACATCCTATCTAACAGTATGCTTTCTGTCGTACAGTAAGGCGATGTAAACATGAGCCAATAAACAGAGATTGGCTCTGGGGCTCTGACCAATTAGCTTATCAGGACCCAACTGAAACCCAAAGGAAAAAGCCAGTATTCTCCATGGAGACGTTGAGCTGAAGGAATCAGTCAATTATCATGGTATTACAACTCAGATAGGGTATCAGACATGGGCCATCTTCTGACTGTAATCATATTTACTGTGAGTTGGTTCCTCTGAGGGAAAAATTCATTTGCTTTGTTAGCCGTTTTGGCTAGCTGCCCAGGCAGTGTGCTACGGGAGAATGAAGGACTGCCTTTGTTAGCGGCTAGTTCTATTTCCACAGTTAGCCTCTCTATGGACAGCTAGCAAAGCAGCTAACTCAGTTTCCATTGGGATCTGTGGAAAGTTAGTGTAGCATATGAACCGGGGTGGATTAAATGCTAAATGTTGACCTTTGCACTGACACTGAGTCCTCTGAGTAACACTGGCGCGTTGACTGACATCACGCCCGCCCACGGGCCAATCAGAACTGTCCTTACTGGCTCTATTGTTCAGGGCCTGGTGGAGGTGGTGTGCGAGGACAAGAAACAGCTGTAAACTTATTAGCATTGTCACTAACCTCCGTTGGTGTAGGGGGAGACATTTTGGGTTTCCATTGCAGTGCCAGTAACCTCCCACTCCATTGGGACATGGAAACTGTGAGTGCATGGGGGCTTGAGGTGTTAGCTGGCTTACCAGTGGAACAACAGTGAGGGAGAGGAGGAAACACTGGGCATGCAAACAATGGAACCAGCAGATTATCATTCAAATAAACGAGTTTATTCATTTGTGTGTGTGCGTTTGTGTGTGTGTCATGCAAATGCACGTAGGCTAATGCATTTGTGTGGACAGTTCAACAATTCAGTGTTTACTGTATACACCAATCCCCTTCCTACCATTTCTCTTGTCCCTCTACTCTGACACGGTAATATATAAGTAACGCACAATACAGTTATTTCAGTTGCGTCTCTCGTCTTCTCCATGTGGGAATGCCTGTGTTAATATCTCACTGTGAACTCCCTACCACACTGTATGGGCATCCCAAATGGCACACTATTCCCTACATGTAGACACAATATTCCCTACATATAGACACAATATTCCCTACATATATAGACACAATATATTTCAAAACCTACATATATAGACACAATATTCCCTACTATATAGACACAATATTCCCTACATATAGACACAATATTCCCTACATATATAGACACAATATTCCCTACATATATAGACACAATATTCCCTAACATATAGACACAATATTCCCTACATATATAGACCACAATATTCCCTACATATATAGACACAATATTTCCCTACATTAGACACAATATTTCCCTACATATATAGACACACTATTCCCTACATATATAGGCACACTATTCCCTACATATAGACACACTATTCCTTTACATATAGACACAATATTCCCTACATATATAGACACAATATTCCCTACATATAGACACAATATTCCCTACATATATAGGCACACTATTCCCTACATGTAGAACAAAACATTCCCTACATATATTAGGCACAATATTCCCTACATATAGACACACTATTCCCTACATTATATAGGCACACTATTCCCTACATATATAGGCACACTATTCCCTACATGTAGACACAATATTCCCTACATATAGACACAATATTCCCTACATATATTAGGCACACTATTCCCTACATATAGACACACTATTTCTTACATATAGACACAATATCCCTACATATAGACACAATATTCCCTACATATAGACACAATATTCCCTACATATAGACACACTATTCCCTACATATAGACACACTATTCCCTACATATAGACACAATATTCCCAACATATAGACAAATATTCCCTACATAGAGACACAAATATGATTCACCCCTACATGATAAGACACAATATTCCCTACATATAGACACAATACTCCCTACATATAGACACAATATTCCCTACATATAGACACAATATTCCCTACATATGTCACATTCCTGACCTGTTTTCCTTTGTTTTGTATTTATTTTAGTTGGTCAGGGCGTGAGTTGGGTGGGTTGTCTATGGTTGATTTTCTATGTTGGGATTTTGTGTTCGGCCTGGTATGATTCTCAATCAGAGACAGCTGTCAATCGTTGTCCCTGATTGAGAATCATACTTAGGCAGCCTGGGTTTCACTTGTGTTTTGTGGGTGTTTGTTCCTGTGACTGTGTTTGGGCCACACAGGACTGTTTCGGGTTTGTCACGTTTGTTGGTGTTGTATTTTGAAGTATTTTGTTGATTTTTCATTAAATAATGAACCCTAACTACTCTGCATCTTGGTCCGATCCATGCTCCTCCTCGTCTGAGGAGGAGAACGACTACGACAGCCGTTACAGCATATAGACACAATGTTCCCTACATATAGACACAATATTCCCAACATATAGACACAATATTCCCTACATATAGACACAATGTTCCCTACATATAGACACAATATTCCCAACATATAGACACAATATTCCCTACATATAGACACAATATTCCCAACATATAGACACAATATTCCCTACATATAGACACACTATTCCCTACATATAGACACAATATTCCCTACATATAGACACAATATTCCCTACATATAGACATACTATTCCCTACATATAGACACAATATTCCCTACATATAGACACAATATTCCCTACATACAGACACAATATTCCCTACATACAGACACACTATTCCCTACATAAACACAATATTCCTGTCACGACTTCCGCCGAAGTCGGCCCTTCTCCTTGTTCGGGCGGCGTTCGGCAGTCGACGTTACCGGCTTTCTAGCCATCGCCGCTCCATTTTTCCATTGTTCCATTTGTTTTGTCTTGTTCCCTGCACACCTGGTTTTCATTCCCTAATCACACTGCATGTATTTATTCCATATAGACACACTATTCCCTACATATAGACACACTATTCCCTACATATAGACACAATGTTCCCTACATATAGACACAATATTCCCTATACATAGACACACTATTCCCTACATATAGACACACTATTCCCTATATACAGGGATAAGGATGTTATTTGGACTCAGAAATATGTCTAATTCCAGCCATGGGGACGACCAGACCAGACAAAGGGAGTGGGCTACTCCTTTCTCAGCGGGAACCCCTGTCTCTCCCTGCCTGGTTAAATTCACACGCTCTGTCAAATGGTGTCACACACTCAGACTTGACCCAGCATCAAAGTAGACCGTAAGGGTGATGGAGAAACTGATATCACTCTGGTTACACAGGTTCAATGTAGTGCTTTCGAATCAAGTTTCCCCCCATTCTTTGGTATACTTTACCATTGTACTATGTCCTACTGTAACAATAGAATAGCTATAATAGGCTAATGGTTTAGTTTAGTGAGAGTTGAGACACAGATACATTTCTCCTAATTATGACATTAGCCGTGAGACGTTCCTGATTGGCCTGCAATTCACAGTAATCTGATCCAATCCAATTAGGAGTAATTAGCAGGGATTAACTCAATTTTTTTATTTACAATGACGACCTAACCCGGACGACGCTGGGCCAATTGTGCGCTGCCCTGTGGGACTCCCAATCATGGCCGGATGTGATGCAGCCTGGCTTCGAACCAGGTACTGCAGTGATGCCTCTTGTACTGAGATGCAGTGTCTTAGACCATTGTGCCACTCGGGAGATCTCTTGAAACAATCAACTCTTACATTTCTAAAATTTTATTTAACCTTTATTTAACTAGGCAAGTCAGTTAAGAACAAATTATTATCTTCCCTCAGAAAAACATCTTTGGTCATTTGTGCCATTTCTCTCATTCACTTTACATTTAGCAGGCTCTCTTATCCAGAGCGACTTACAAGAGCAATTAGGGTTAAGTGCCTTGCTTAAGGGCATATCGACAGATTTCACCTAGTCAGCTTGGGGATTCAAAACCAGCAACCTTTTAGTTACTGGCCCTACCTCTTAACTGCTATGCTACCACCCTACCCACTTTAGCTTGTAAATGTCCACACTCACCGAAAATGACATTTGGTAGCTACTAGCTATGCTTGTATAACTTTAGGTAAGCAATAAGTTGGCCTTTGGGCTTTTCTTGCATTTTAGCGCCCTCTTGTGTGCTATGTCGATAATTCCGTAAATCCCGAGATGAGAGAAAGACGGTATAACGATATGAAAATCTGCATACCGCCCAAGCCTAGTATCCATCCACTCTCTCTCTACAACTGACCATGACATTGGATATCTAGCTAACACAAACCCAAAGAGAGAGAGAGGAACTAGCAGCTAGTCACTCTACTTTGTCCCTTACTAATCAGAAAGCAGCCATTGTTCCCCCTTTAGTGTGTGTGTGTGTGTGTGTGTGTGTGTGTGTGTGTGTGTCAGTCCCAGTCTGTTGTAAATGAATGAACGTCTCTTGAAGTCACAGAGCTCCTCTCAATGGTCTGCTGTTACACCCCCTGCGTAGGTGACCTACAGTACACAAAGGAGCTTTAGCCTCCTCCGCTCACCAGCCACTCCACCATCCCCACCCTCACCCTTTAGTGTTACACTCCACCACACCAGCCTACTTGTGTCTGATAAATAATCCCCAAAACGCTTCCCCCTTTGGCCTCAGAACAGCATCAATTCGTCGGGGCATGGACTCTACAAGGTGTCGGAAGTGTTTCACAGGGATGTTGGCCCATGTTGACTCCAATGCTTCCCACAGTTGTGTCAAGTTGGTTGGAAGGGTGGTTGACCATTCACGCTCAACAGGAAACTGTTGAGCGTGAAAAACCCAGCAGCGTTGCAGTTCTTGACACATACCAGTGCGCCTGGCACCTGCCACAATACCACGTTCAAAGACACTTCAATATTTTCTCTTGCCCATTCACCCTCTGAATGGCACGCATACACAATCCATGTCTCAATTGTCTCAAGGCTTAGGAATCCTTCTTAAACCTGTCTCATCCCCTTCATCTACACTGATTGAAGTGACAGCTTTCACCTGGATTCACCTGGTCAGTCTATGTCCTGGAAAGAGCATGTTTCGTATCATCAGTGTATGTGTGTATACTGTATAACATCAGACCCCCAGGACTCCCCTTATACAGACCCCCCACCACCCCACCCTCGCCCTCTCAGAGTGCAGATCAGGTTACCCTCTCCATCTCAGTCTCTGAAGAGCAGAGAAAGAACAGGGGGGGACCTCAGTCAGTGGAGGGAGGGAGCAAGAAAGAGAGAGCGTGAGTGAGGCAGAGAGAGAGAGCGTGAGTGAGTGAGGCAGAGAGATAGAGCGTGAGTGAGGCAGAGAGTGAGGCAGAGAGAGAGAGAGAACCTCAGTGCCAACTGCATCCAGCCTGCCTCTTCATCCTCTGCTAGCTAACCCGAGCCACTCCTAGGAACCACTCCTGGTTTGTCATCACTACAGGTGAGCTAACATATTGTGTATGTTCCGCTGCTCCTGGCTATTTCCACTGTTCCAAACGAAGAAAGGAGTGATGAGAGAGATGGTGGTTGGATGGTAGACTAGTCTATCTATGTTAATAATTGATGCTAGCCAGATGTCACTCCTACAGTAGGACAGTGTGTTGTGTCTGTTCTGCTGTCTCTGTCTGTCCGGTCAGGCGCATGGAGACTGCTGTACAAAGGAATATTGTAGTAGTACGTATGTTATATCTTACTGTAGTTTGTTAATGTGCTTCTGTTTGTAAAACAACACTCATTCAATAAGTATCGTTGTTGCATGTGTATTCATCTCAAAGTATTGGAAGCTGTTGACTGTGGTGTTTTGGGTTAAATGTGGGTTAAATGCTCCATATGTGATTTAGGAGGTGTCATTATTACAGATGAATGTGTTTTTATAATGACTAGTGTGTTCTCTGTGAACAGAGCTCTACAGTGCTGTACCTGTATTAAGGTGTGTTGTGCAGCTCACTTGTTTCCCAATTACACTGGAAGATGACTCAGTGTGTGTGTTTTCCCCCGGCGGTTCTGCTGAGGGTGTGTGTGTGTTCCCTGGTGAGCCATGAGACAGGAATAGGGCCGGGCCGGATCCCACCTGGAGGTGCTGAGTTGGGGATGTCACAGCTCATTTGAGTGTGTGTGTGTGCGTGTGTGTGTGTGTCCGTGTGTGCGTGTGCGTGCGTGCGTGCGTGTGTGTGTGAGTGTGAGTGAGTGAGAGCCCTCTCGGTCTAGCCAGGACAGCTTGGGCTGCACAATGGGTCAGTCTCATAGTCAGCGCCCTCAGTGAGCTAGCGATCGGAGCGTCACCCACCAGCATTCTCTTCATGCTGACACAGCACCAGGAAGAGAAGAGAACGTGTAGGTGGAGTCTTCAATGGAAACTTTGCACAATGAGCCTGCTAATGGAGCTGCAGAGACTGCACTGTTGCTGGAGGAGAGAGAGAGGGAGTGAGGGAAGAATGAAAGTGAAGGGAACACAAAGAAAGAGCAGAAGTCAGGGAAGTTTCTACTCACCCGGTCTAAGGACAGGTATGTGGGGAAGAATTTGCCAAAATATCATATATAGGTCTCTCTGTGTGTGTGTGTGTGTGTGTGTGTGTGTGTGTGTGTGTTGTGTGTGTGTGTGTGTTGTGTGTGTGTGTGTGTGTGTGTGTGGTGGTGTGTGTGTGTGTGTGTTGTGTGTGTTGTGTGTGTGGTGTGGGTGTGTGTGTGTGTGTGTGTGTGTGTGTGTGTGTGTGTGTGTGTGTGTGTGTGTGATTGGCCTGTAGACAACCCGGTGAAGTGGTGAGTGGACAGGCAGGGAGGCAGGCAGGAGGGCTCATGAGATCATTAGCCGCTGTACCAGGTCTGTTACCACACTCATAACTCACGCACACAGCGTTTAGCATATTTCCTCTTGACGTACTAGGCTCTCTGTTAATTAAGCTCTGAGATAAGAACAGTACAATGGGATTTAGACGCTGATGATAAGGTGAATGCATAAGATGTGTGGCACTATTACACCCATAAATGGGATGAGGTTATCTGTTTTGTTGAAGTTGGTTGGACGTGGTGTTTGCTCTTTTCACGGGTGATGTGCCCACAGATGACACCAGGTAAATATTTGTATTTAATGTAACCTTTATTTAACTAGGCAAGCCAGTTAAGAACAAATTCTTATTTACAATGACAGCCTAGGACAGTGGGTTAACTGCCTTGTTCTGGGGCAGAACAACATATTTTTACCTTTTGGTTACTGGCCCCACGCTCTAACCACTAGGCTACATGCCGCCTCAGTTCTACAGCCTGAATTCTACAGTTTCCTCTATGACCATTGACCCCTGTTAAATAAAGGTTACATTAAATAAAACATATTTAAGAGTGCCTGTTAAATGACCTACTGTAAATGTGAACTATTAATGTAAAAATGGAAACGAGAAGGAAATGAAAGCGTTTAGGAGGTAATGGGACATAATAAGTGGACGCTCGCTGGTATAGTGAGGGTTTGTGTTTCCCTACAGCTATGCTGCAAAGTTATTATTACACTGAACTGACTGACTAAACACTTTGAATGTGTGTGTATACTGGCTGTGTATGTGTGTGCGTGTGTCAGGGTGGTTGTGGGGTATCAGGCAGTCAATCTCTGTTGTTGTGTATGACTTGAGTGTCTCCTGAAATCCCAGGAAATGTTACGAACTTTAGAACCCTCTTTAAACCTAAAATACACTACATTCTCAGGAACAAAAGAGATCCTACTTCAGTACTTACAGTATCTTCAGAAAGTATGAGTTGTTCCACATTTTGCTGTGTTACAGCCTGAATTCAAAATTGATAAAATGTATGTTTTTTCCCAACCATCTACACACAATACCCCATAATAACAAAGTGAAAACATGTTTTTAGACATTTGATCAAATTTATTGGAAATGTAATTACTAACTATCTAATTTACATAAGTATTCATAATCCTGAGTAAATACTTTGAAGAAGCATCTTTGGCAGTGATTACAGCTGTGAGTCTTTCTGGGAAGTCTCTAAGAGCTTTCCACACCTGGATTGTGCAACATTTACCCATTTTTCTTTTCTAAATTCTTCAAGCTCTGTCAAATTGGTTGTTGATCATTGCTAGACAACCATTTTCAGGTCTTGCTATAGATTTTCAAGTAGATTTAAGTCAAAACTGTAACTCGGCCACTCAGGAATATTCAATGTCTTCTTGGTAAGTAACTCCAGTGTAGATTTGGCCTTGTTTTAGGTTATTGTCCTGCTGAAAGGTGAATTCATCTCCCAGTGTCTGGTGGAAAGCAGACTGAACCAGGTTTTCCTGTGGGATGTTGCCTGGGCTTAGCTCCATTCCGTTTATTTTCTATCCTGAAAAACTTTCCAGTCCTTAATGATTACAAGCATACCCATAACATGATGCAGCCACCACTATGCTTGAAAATATGGAGAGTTGTACCCAGTAATGTGGTGTATTGGATTTCCCAAACACGTTGTATTCAGGACAGAAAGTGAATTGCTTTGCCACATTTTTTGCAGTTTTACTTTAGTGCCTTGTTGCAAACAGGATGCATGTTTTGGAATATTTTTCTTCTGTACAGGCTTCCTTTTTTCACTCTCTCAATTAGGTGAGCATTGTGAAGTAACTACAATGTTGTTGATCGATCCTCAGTTTTCTCACAGCCATTAAACTCTGTAACTGTTTTAAAGTCACCATTGGCCTCATGGTGAAATCCCCTCGCGGTTTCCTTCCTCTCCGGCAACTGACACCTGTGTCTTTGTAGTGACTGGGTGTATTGATACACCATCCAAAGTGTAATTAATAACTTCACCATGCTCAGAGGGATTTTTTTTTATACCCATCTACCAATAGGTGGCCTTCTTTTCAAGGCATTGGAAAACCTCTCTGGTCTTTGTTGTTGAATCTGTGTTTGAAATTCGACTGAGGAACCTTACAGATAATTGTATATGTGGGGTACAGAGATGAGGTAGTCATTCAAAAAATAATGTAAAAACTATTATTGCACACAGAGTGAGTCAATGCAGAGTGAGTCCAAAACTCCTGAACTTATTTAGGCCTGCCATAACAAAGGGGTTGAATACTTATTGACTCAAGACATTTCAGCTTTTCATTTTTCATTCATTTGTAAACATTTCGAAAAACATCATTCCCCTTTGACATTATGGGGTATTGTGTGTAGGCAGTGACAACAAATCTCAATTTAATCCATTTCAAATTCAGGCTGCAACACAACTAAATGTGGAAAAAGTCGAGCGGTGTGAATACTTTCTGAAGGCACTCATTGGCACTGAGGGTACAAAACATTAGGAACACCTGCTCTTTCCTTGACATAGACTGACCAGGTGAAAGCTATGATCCCTTATTGATGTGACTTTTTAAGACCACTTTAGTCAGTCTAGATGAAGGGGAGGAGACATGTTAACGAAGGGTTTTTAAGCCTTGGAACAGTTGAGACATGGATTGTGTATGCGTCCCATTCAGAGGGTGAAGGGGCAAGACAAAATATTTAAGTGCCTTTGAACAGGGTATGGTAGTAGATGCCAGGCGCACCGGTTTTTAGTGTGTCAAGAACTTCAACATTGCTGGGGGTTTTCATGCTCAACAGTTTCCTGTGTATATCAAGAATGGTCCACCACCCAAAGGACATCCAGCTAACTTGACACAACTGTGGGAACCATTGGAGTCAACATGGGCCAGCGTCCCTGTGGAATGATTTTGACACCTTGTAGAGTCCATGCCCCGACAAATTGAGGCTGTTTTGAGGCCATTGGGGGGTGCAACTCAATATTAGGAAGGAGTTCCTAATGTTTTGTACACTAAGTATATATATATATATATATATATATATATATATATATATATATATATATATATATATATATATATATATATATATATATATATATTGTGTGTGTGTACTGTGTAAAGCCACTGAGTCATGAGCTGATGAATTTCACACCTGCCTGCTGCGCCTCCATAGCAACCGTCACCCCAGCCACAAACATGAGCAGTTATTTCTGCAATCACAGCTTCTATTTCACTCATTTGTCTGAGTCTCTTTGCTCGTCTGTGTGCTTGCGTGCATTCATTCGTGCATGCATGTCAGTAATAGTGGCGATTTTAGCATCTTGGTGGGGCAAAAGAAAATACAAAAATAATGCATGCCAGCAAAGCCACTACCCAACACAACACTAAACAATACATTAATTGCACTATAACGGAGACAAACAGTGCCCACAAACTGTTAGGACCGACATAAAGCTGTCCCAACAGCAGAGTCCCAACAGCAGTCCCAACACCTTACCACTGCCTACAGTACACCTGGCTATCAGCGGACCCTTGTCTGGCAGCGAAACAGTTAATTCAGCCTCATTTACTGACTTTTTTAAAAACATAGCTGATCTGGCTGACTTGTTAAAACAAGTGTGGTTTCTACTGAGATGTACAAACTAGAGGTCGACCGATACCGATACCGATTATTGGAGGACCAAAAAAGACGATACCGATTAATCTGACAATTTTTTAAAATGTATTTGTAATAATGACAATTACAACAATACTGAATATACACTTATTTTAACTTAATATAATACATCAATAAAATAATGAAACATGTTCAATTTGGTTTAAATAATGCAAAAAATAATGCAAAAACAAAGTGTTGGAAAAGAAAGTAAAAGTGCAATATGTGCCATGTAAGAAAGCTAACGTTTAAGTTCCTTGCTCAGAACATGAGAACATATGAAAGCTGGTGGTTCCTTTTAACATGAGTCTTCAATATTCCCAGGTAAGAAGTTTTAGGTTGTAGTTATTATAGGACTATTTTTCTATACGATTTGTATTTCATATACCTTTGACTATTGGATGTTCTTATAGGCACTCTCGTATTGCCAGTGTAACAGTATAGCTTCCATCCCTCTCCTCGCCGCTACCTGGGCTCGAACCAGGAACACATTGACAACAGCCACCCTCGAAGCAGCGTTACCCATGCAGAGCAAGGGGAACAATTACTCCAAGTCTCAGAGCGAGTGACGTTTGAAACGCTATTAGGGCGCACCCCGCTAACTAGCTAGCCAGTTCACATCGGTTACACCAACCTAATCTCGGGAGTTGATAGGCTTGAAGTCATAAACAGCGCAATGCTTGAAGCATTGCGAAGAGCTGCTGGCAAAACGCACGAAAGTGCTGTTTGAATGAATGCTTACGAGCCTGCTGGTGCCTACCATCGCTCAGTCAGACTGCTCTATCAAATCAGACTTAATTATAACATAATAACACACAGAAATACGAGCCTTAGGTCATTAATATGGTCGAATCCGAAAACTATCATCTCGAAAACAAAACGTTTATTCTTTCAGTGAAATACGGAACCGTTCCGTATTTTATCTAACGGGTGGCATCCATAAGTGCTTCGAGGCCTGTGAGTGGACCTACCTCGCCAGTCAGACTGCTCTATCAAATCAGACTTAATTATAACATTATAACACACAGAAATACGAGCCTTAGGTCATTAATATGTCGAATCCGAAAACTATCATCTCGAAAACAAAACGTTTATTCTTTCAGTGAAATACGGAACCGTTCCGTATTTTATCTAACGGTGGGCATCCATAAGTCTAAATATTCCTGTTACATTGCCAACCTTCAATGTTTATGTCATAATTACGTAAAATTCTGGCAAATTAGTTCGCAAGAGCCAGGCGCCACAAACGAGCCAGGCGGCCCACAATTTCACCTGGTTAATAAATTGCCTGCTAACCTGGTTTCTTTTAGCTAAATATGCAGGTTTAAATATATACTTCTGTGTATTGATTTTAAGAAAGGCATTGATGTTTATGGTTAGGTACAGGTTGGAGCAACGACAGTCCTTTTTCGCGAATGCGCACTGCATCGATTATATGCAACGCAGGACACGCTAGATAAACTAGTTAATAT
>NC_036854.1:36250351-36288621 GCF_002910315.2 Salvelinus sp. IW2-2015
TCTAAATATTCCGTGTTACATTGCACAACCCTTCATGTTTAGTCATAATTACGTAAAATTCTGGCAAATTAGTTCGCAACGAGCCAGGCGGCCCAAACGAGCCAGGCGGCCCACAATTTCACCTGGTTAATATTGCCTGCTAACCTGTATCATCAACCATGTGTAGTTATAACTAGTGATTATGATTGATTGATTGTTTTTTATAAGATAAGTTTAACGCTAGCTAGCAACTTATCTTGGCTTCTTACTGCATTCGTAACAGGCGGGCTCCTCGTGAGGCAGGTGGTTAGAGCGTTGGACTAGTTAACCGTAAGGTTGCAAGATTGAATCCCTGAGCTGACAAGGTAAAAATCTGTCGTTCTGCCCCTGAACAAGGCAGTTAACCCATCGTTCCTAGGCCGTCATTGAAAATAAGAATGTGTTCTCAACTGACTTGCCTAGTTAAATAAAGGTGTAAAAAATACTTTTTTAAATGGCAAAATCTGCGTCCAAATTTACCGATTTCCGATTGTTATGAAAACTTGAAATCGGCCCTAATTAATCGGCAATTCCGATTAATCGGTCGACCTTTAGTACAAACTATGGCATAAGGGAACGACAAGCACATAAGAGGCAATCTGTATTTCGATTAAGACAATAATGAGCGAGCTAGGACGGACGTTGTCAATATAACTATTTGTTCAGCACTTTTGAAATGTACAGCGACAGAATTCAGAACATGGGCCGTTCTTACAGTATTTTCCCTGTACACCAAGTCAGAAGCGTAGGATAAATAACAGGGCCATATAAGCAGACAATGAAAGCTCTTGCAATATTCAATGATTACATTTCTCTAAAACAGGCTATAGGCTACATGTGCACTACCAAGTCAGAACAGTAGGCGAAAGGGGGGAAAAAGGGCCAAATTATTAGCGTGAAGCACATGGGCTACAAACAGTTTACCATATAACATACACTTAGTATTACTTTCTAAGCTACAGAATACATATCTCCCTGGCATATTACATCATTTATGCAGCAGCATAGAATACATTTTTGGACTCCTTGTTCATGCTGTGCTCACTTCCTCCCAAACCACTCATTGTTGAATTTGCAATTTCCAACTTGTGTAATGTTTGTATACATTTTTACATACATTTCCATCAATTCCCATTATTAAAGTGGCTGGAGTTGAGTCAGTATGTTGGCAGCAGCCACTAAATGTTAGTGGTGGCTGTTTAACAGTCTGATGGCCTTGAGATAGAAGCTGTTTTTCAGTCTCTCGGTCCCTGCTTTGATGCACCTGTACTGCTGCTGCGCCTTCTTCACAACGCTGTCTGTGTGGGTGGACCAATTCAGTTTGTCCGTGATGTGTACACCGAGGAACTTAAAACTTACTACCCTCTCCACTACTGTCCCGTCGATGTGGATTGGGGGGTGCTCCCTCTGCAGTTTCCTAAGGCCACAATCATCTCCTTTGTTTTGTTACGTTGAGTGTGAGGTTATTTTCCTGACACCACACTCCGAGGCCCTCACCTCCTCCCTGTAGGCCGTCTCGTCGTTGTTAGTAATCAAGCCTACCACTGTAGTGTCGTCCGCAAACTTGATGATTGAGTTGAGGCGTGCATGGCCACGCAGTCGTGGGTGAACAGGAGTACAGGAAGAGGCTCAGAACGCACCCTTTGGGGCCCAGTGTTGAGGATCAGCGGGTGGAGATGTTGTTACCTACCCTCACCACCTGGGGCGGCCCGTCAGGAATCCAGTACCCAGTTGCACAGGCGGGTCGAGACCCAGGGTCTCGAGCTTGATGACGAGTTTGGAGGTACATGGTGTTAAATGCTGAGCTGTAGTCGATGAACAGCATTCTCACATAGTATTCCTCTTGTCCAGATGGGTTAGGGCAGTGTGCAGTGTGGTTGCGTTGCGATTGCGTCGTCTGTGGACCTATTGGTCGGTAAGCAAATTGAGTGGGTCTAGGGTGTCAGGTAGGGCGGGGTGATATGGCCTGACTAGTCTCCAAGCACTTCATGATGACGAAGTGAGTCTACGGGCGGTAGTCGTTTATCTCAGTTACCTTAGCTTTCTGGGAACAGGAACAATGGTGCCTTCTTAGCACTGTGGAAACAAGCAGACTGGGATAAGAATTGATTGAATATGCCAGCCAGCTGGTCTGCGCATGCTCTGAGGACGCGGCTGGGAATGCCGTCTGGGCCTGCAGCTTTGCGAGGGTTAACACGTTTAAATGTTTTACTCACCTCGGCTGCAGTGAAGGAGAGCCCGCAGGTTTTGGTAGCGGGCCGTGTCAGTGGTACTGTATTGTCCTCAAAGCGAGCAAAAAAGTTATTTAGTCTGTCTGGGAGCAAGACATCCTGGTCCGCGACGGGGCTGGTTTTCTTTTTGTAATCCGTGATTGACTGTAGACCCTGCCACATACCTCTTGTGTCTGAGCTGTTGAATTGCGACTCTACTTTGTCTCTATACTGGGACTTAGCTTGTTTGATTGCCTTGCGGAAGGAATAGCTACACTGTTTGTATTCGGTCATGTTTCCGGTCACCTTGCCCTGGTTAAAAGCAGTGGTTCGCGCTTTCAGTTTCGCGCGAATCCTGCCATCAATCCACGGTTTCTGGTTTGGGAATGTTTTAATCTTTGCTGTGGTTATTATGTCGCTGATGCACTTTCTAATGAACTCGCTCACCGAATCAGCGTATTCGTCAATGTTGTTGTTGGACGCAATGCGGAACATATCCCAATCCACGTGATCGAAGCAGTCTTGAAGCGTGGAATCAGATTGGTCGGACCAGCGTTGAACAGACCTGAGCGCGGGAACTTCTTGTTTTAGTTTCTGTTTGTAGGCTGGAAGCAACAAAATGGAGTCGTGGTCAGCTTTTCCGAAAGGAGGGCGGGGGAGGGCCTTATATGCGTCGCGGAAGTTAGAATAACAATGATCCAGGGTTTTACCAGCCCTGGTAGCACAATCGATATGCTGATAGAATTTAGGGAGTTTTGTTTTCAGATTAGCCTTGTTAAAATCCCCAGCTACGATYAATGCAGCCTCAGGGTGTGTGGTTTCCAGTTTACAAAGAGTCAGATAAAGTTCGTTCAGGGCCATCGATGTGTCTGCTTGGGGGGGAATGTATACGGCTGTGATTATAATCTAAGAGAATTCCCTTGGTAGATAATGCGGTCGACATTTGATTGTGAGGAATTCTAAGTCAGGTGAACAGAATGACTTGAGTTCCTGTATGTTGTTATGATCACACCACGTCTCGTTAATCATAAGGCATACCCCCCCGCCCCTCTTCTTACCAGAACGATGTTTGTTTCTGTCGGCACGATGCGTGAAGAAACCAGCTGGCTGCACCGACTCCGTTAGCGTCTCTCGAGTGAGCCATGTTTCCGTGAAGCAAAGAACGTTACAGTCTCTGATGTCTCTCTGGAATGCTACCCTTGCTCGGATTTCATCAACCTTGTTGTCAAGAGACTGGACATTGGCGAGTAGTATGCTAGGGAGTGGAGCGCGATGTGCACGTCTCCGAAGCCTGACCAGAAGACCGCTTCGTTTGCCCCTTTTACGGCGTAGTTGTTTAGGGTCGCCGGCTGGGATCAGATCCATTGTACTGGGTGGAAGGCAAAACACAGGATCCGCTTCGGGAGAGTCATATTCCTGGTCGTAATGATAGTGAGTTGACTCTTATATTCAGTAGTTCCTCCCGACTGTATGTAATGAAACCTAAGATTACCTGGGGTACCAATGTAAGAAATAACACGTAAAAAAACAAAATACTGCATAGTTTCCTAGGAATGCGAAGCGAGGCGGCCATCTCTGTCGGTGCCGGAAGTAGTATGATGTTGACATGATCAGTCCAATCAAAGCTACTGTACATATAACGTGATTTGACATCATTTTATCTGTGGCCAATGACCTTGAGCCTTCTTGAATGGGAATTTTTATGTATCTCTATGTCAGCACCCAAAGGGCTAGAATCTTTGCGGTGACTTTGTTTCCCCATGAGTGACAGAACACTGAGACATTCACGGTGCAACGCTCCGTATTTTCTGCTGGCTTGCCCCACCACCACAGAAAGCACTGAGCTGGGCTGAAACACCTGCATTTTGTAGATGGCTTACTTAATAAGGATCCGCTCCTTTTTTTTCAATAAATGTTTCGCTTAAAATGACATACCCAAATCTAACTGCCTGTAGCTCAGGGCCGGAAGCAAGGATATGCATATTCTTGATACCATTTGAAAGGAAACACTTTGTGGAAGTTTGTGGAAATGTGAAATTAACGTAGGAGAATATAACACTTTAGATCTGGTCAAATATAATGCAAAGAAAAAATCTGCAATTTTTTTAGTATTTTTTAGTACCATCATCTTTGAAATGCAAGAGAAATGCCATAATGTATTATTCCAGCCCAGGTGCAATTTAGATGGCCACTAGATGGCAGCAGTGTTCGTGCAACGTTTTAGACTGATCCAATGAACAATTGCATTTCTGTTCAGCATTTTGTATCAAGACTGCCCAAATGTGCCTAATTGGTTTATTAATAACTTTTCAAGTTCATAACTGTGCACTCTCCTCAAACAATAGCATGGTATTCTTTCACTGTAATAGCTACTGTAAATTGGACAGTGCAGTTAGATTAACAATAATTTTTCTGACAGTATTAGATATGTCTATGTCCTGGGAAATGTTCTTGTTACTTACAACCTCATGCTAATCACATTAGCCTACATTAGCTCAACCGTCCCATGGGTGAGACACCAATCTGTAGAGATCCTTAAGAGGTTTTAAGAAAACAAAAAAGAGACCATGTTTGTAAAAACAAGAGACCATGTTTTTTTACATTGTTTGCAAACTGATATGTGACACATATTAATGTAAAAATAACCTGCAAAACAAGCCTCCCCCAAAATGTTTAAAATAATCATATTTGTGTGGCTCAAATGTGTGGCTCAAAACAGACCCTAATCCAGATCCTACCCATGCTAGATTACGGAGACAATTTATAGATCGGCAGAGAAGGGTGCTCTCGAGCGGCTAGATGTTCTTTACCATTCGGCCATCAGATTTGCCACCAATGCTCCTTATAGGACACATCACTGCACTCTATACTCCTCTGTAAACTGGTCATCTCTATATACCTGTCGCAAGACCCACTGGTTGATGCTTATTTATAAAACCCTCTTAGGCCTCACTCCCCCCTATCTAAGATATCTACTGCAGCCCTCGTCATCCACATACAACACCCATTCTGCCAGTCACATTCTGTTAAAGGTCCCCAAAGCACACACATCCCTGGGCCGCTCGTCTTTCCAGTTCGCTGCAGCTACCGACTGGAACGAGCTGCAACAAACACTCAAACTGGACAGTTTTATTCAAAGACTCAATCATGGACACTTACTGACAGTTGTGGCTGCTTTGTGTGATGTATTGTTGTCTCTACCTTCTTGCCCTTTGTGCTGTTGTCTGTGGCTAATAATGTTTGTACCATGTTATGTTGCTACCATGTTGTGTTGCTACCATGTTGTTATGTTGTGTTGCTACCATGCTGTGTTGTCATGTGTTGCTGCTTTGCTATGTTGTTGTCTTAGGTCTCTCTTAATGTATTGTTGTGTTGTCTCTCTTGTTGTGATGTGTGTTTTGTCCTATATTTATATTGATTTTATTTTTTATTTTTAATCCCAGGCCCCTGTCCCCACAGGAGGCCTTTTGCCTTTTGGTAGGCCGTCATTGTAAATAAGAATTTGTTCTTAACTGACTTGCCTAATTAAATAAAGGTTAAATAAGAAATGTGGGGCTCAAAACAGGCTCTGCCCACCTGCCCTAAATGACGAGTCGCCACTGGTCAGTAACATGAGACGTGTGTGAGTGTTTTCCATAAGCGCCGGGTATCGGCTAAACAGCTGATAAAAGACTCATTGTCAGTCGGGTACTTTTTTCTCGTCATAAATAAACGAATCAGAAAAATCTGTATAACCTTCTCCAGCCAAAATGAACAACATGCATCTTTTAGCAATCTATTGATAGGACATGCACCTGTCAATCACAAAGCGAGCGTTGACAGGGAAAGGCTGCTGGTTTGTCAGTCTGCTGTCTGTCCCGGCCTGTACCGGCCCTCGGTACCTGTACCGGCCCTCGGTACCTGTTATTTTCCTGTCCTGTACCGGCCCTCGGTACCTGTTATTTTTGTGCGCTGTGGTTGGCTGCAGTCAAATTTATTTTCACCGAGGAGGGAGAGCATGATGCTACTTCATCGTCTCCTGTGAGTGAATTTATTAAATCCACTTAATTATTATTTTGTGGCACATTCAGTTAGACTAATTTATTTTGCGTGTTTCATATGGCTGTTCGCTATAGCCAGCCATGGAGTTGAGGTGCTGTAACGCTCGTCGTCTTCTCCGGACGAGGAATATAAAAGATCGGACCAAACTGCAGCGTGGTACGTGTCCATGTTACATTTATTACAACTGAACACTGAATACAAAATAACAAAAGTGAAACAACGAAAATCGAAACAGTCCTATCAGGTGACACAACACAAAACAGGAAACAACTACCCACAAACACAGGTGGGAACAGGCTACCTAAGTATGGTTCTCAATCAGAGACAACGATTGACAGCTGCCTCTGATTGGAAACCATACCAGGCCAAACACAGAAATACAAAACATAGAACAAAACATAGAATGCCCACCCCAACTCACGCCCCGACCAAACCAAAATAGAGACATAAAAAAGGAACTAAGGTCAGGACGTGACAGGTGCATAGGCTATTTACTGTGCTTTGACATCCGAACAGCAAGTGTTGACAAATTTATAGAACTAGTCAAAAATGTCGAACTGACTAAATAAATGAAATCTCCTCTATCCCTTTTCTATTCATAAATCATACAACTTAGTTATATGTCCATGGTATCGCATCCGAACAATTAAACCAAATATATTTGTATTTATTCGAACCCCATGTCTACAATTGCTATTAACCAGAATAGTAGCTCGTCAGTGTAGCCTAGTGATGGGTTGTGCGCAAACGAACGGCCCTTTTTGAACGGATATTTAGGTGAACGGAACCGAATCGCATCCGTGAGAGAGCCATTCATTTGGCTCCCTAATTTGTATACTGGTAGGCTACTACTGCTTTTTGGTGATTCTCTGCAGATACATTCTGAAAACATTACAACTTTTATAAAAATGTTCCTGCATTTCTCTATCGGAATCCATGTTTACTTGACAGAACACAACCTTTTTTCTTAGGTTTTTGCCAGAATGAACTACATTGAAAGAGTAGACTAGATTTAGTTTTTGCCACAATAAATGAAATTGAAATAGTAAACTAGATTCGTTTTTCTGACTAGATTAGTAATCTACTGCCTTACCCAAAGTCCCACCTACAGTGATTGATTGACAGGTCTGAAACCCTACCAACTCTGTGACTCACAAACATCCTGCCCTCTCCCCTGACAATCCCACCCTCAGTGATTGATTGACAGGCCAAACTGTTAAAGGAATAGTTCACCCAAATTACAAAATATGAACGGTGTGGTTCGAGCCCTGAATGCTGATTGGTATATCAGCAGTGGTATATCAGACGGTATACTACAGGTATGACAAAACATTTGTTTTTACTGCTCTAATTACGTCGGTAACAAGTTTACAATACTGTAGCAATAAGGCATCTCGGGGGGTTGTGTTATATTGCCAATTTCCCACTGCTAAGGGCTGTATCCAGGCACTCCGCATTGCGTCGTGCTTAAGAAAAATCCTCAGCCGTGGTATATTGGCCATATACCACACCCCCTTAGGCTTTATTTCTTAATAACACATTGGTTTCCTTACCATAAGTGTCCACAGCAGCAGAGCCAATAAAATACAGACATTTGAAGAGCAAACATCATTGTGGAAATTCATATCTTGTAGCAAAACTGTACATGTGACTTTAATCTCGATAGAGGACAGGTTTAATGTTTAATAAAAGTTGTCTCACTTAGAAAATAGCCTATACCTAGACGATATCCAAAACAACCAATACCACACTGAATTAATACATTTTCAGTCATTTTAATTGTAAAGTAATGTCTTTCTGCTCAATACCACAACTCCTTTTACCAATCTGGGCCACCAAAATATAGTTCATTCTTCAACAACAAAATCCCAGGGGGATTTCTGTGGCCCCAATCAAGCCTGTTTTACTGCAATATCCTTCTCTTTAAGTCTCTCGTGCCAATTAAGATGTTCTGTTCAAATTCAACCATGCACAGCCAGACAGCTGCACTTTATATCACAGATTCTATCACTACCCCCCTCCTCCCTAGCCCAGACCTTGCCTATAAGAACTGAAAGGGTACAGATCTTTCCCCTCCCAGAATCCAGTGAAGCGGTACTGTGTTGGGCCGAGATGGGATCTTGGTGCCATCCCCAGATTTAGTGCTAAGAACAACAGATGTCTTTGTTTTCAGGGCTCCAGTGCCAGTTCGTGCTTTGGCTTGGTTTCACTGTGTAGCTGGTAGAGTTAGGAAGGCACACCTGAATGCAGCCCTGTCGGTGTGTGTTTGTGTGGGCCCATGTGCGTGGTTGTCGGTCTGTGTGTGTCAGTGCAACTTTGTCTGCATGCCTCAACAACTCTCCTATTGTTGGCAGAGCCCCAGCACCACACCTGGTTTACATAACTATCTACAGTACGTTCCAATGGAAGATCCCATGACCTCCCACTCAGCCATTACAACATACAGGCAGCCGTTTCTTCCCCTCCCATTTCATAATAAATGAAAGATGATCATGGACCTAGAAGAACCTCATGGCATGAGTGCTTGCAGTTGTTTCTAATCTTCAATTGTATCTTTAACTTGTGACACTTTGTCCTTTGTGTGTATTCTGTATTTTTTCTGTAATGTTTTATGGACACGCTGCTATTTCCCTGTTTTGCCTTTTTGCCAGGTCACCCTCACAAAATAGGTTTTTAACCTCAATGGGGTATTACCTGGTTAAATAAAGGTTAAATTAAAACAATAAAAAAACTAGATTGACATGACACATTCTAGAATCTAGTTATTCACATTCTGCAGTTAGTTAGCCTTGATTCTTCATCGGTCTCCAGTAGATGGACTATCTGACTTGTGGACGTCTGGTGTCCTCTCTGACGCCGCCTCTTAACCCCTCAATACACAACAGCACTTGGGTCATGACCTTGGGTCAGGGCCATTGGGAGCCGTGAGTGAGGTGATGAGGTTAGGATTCTCACTCTGTCTCTTTCTCTCACTCTCTTTCCATCTCTATCTCTCTTTCTCTCTTGGCATTGCTATGCACTGATCTTAGGTAAGTTGTAATTGAAACATTATAATGGTTAAGGGCATGACTGGTGTGTAGTTAATCTGATTTCAGATCGGTGCTTAAGGCCCCTGGTGCTCTCTAAGGTCAGTACTAGGCTGGTGTGAGGTGACAGAGGAGATTGACCCGTGTGATCTGGGACCTCCCTCTCTCACACTTTCTGGGCCCTGGAGGATTACGCTGTATTGACTGACGGTTCTGGGGACATGCAGGCCTGTTGGGCTCAATCCTCTACTCCTCTACCGATGCCAAGCAGCTCATTATGGGGCTCAGGAAAATAAACTGGGAGGCCTCTCTCTATAGGGTCTCTCTCCCCCTCCCTCTCCAGGCCTCTCTCCCCAGGCTCTCTCTCTCTCCCCCTCTCTCTCCAGGCTCTCTCTCTTCAGGCTCTCTCTCTGTCTCCCTCCCTCTCCAGGCCTCTCTCTCTCTGTCTCCCTCCCCTCTCCTCTTAGGCCTCTCTCTCTGTCTCCCTCCCTTCCAGGCTCTCTCTCTCTCTATCCCTCCCTCTCAAGGCCTCTTCTCTCCAGGGCTCTCTCTCTCTCCTCCCTCTCCAGGCCTCTCTCTCCAGGCTCTCTCTCCCCATCCCTCTCCAGGCCTCTCCCAGCTCTCTCTCTGTCTCCTCTCCAGGCCTCTCCGAGCTCTCTCTCTCCCTCTCGCGCTCTCTCTCCAGCCTCTCTCTCCCCTCCCTCTCCAGGCCTCTCTCCAGGCCTATCTCTCTGTCTCCCTGCTCACAGGCCTCTCTCTCCAGGCTCTCTCTCTCCCAGGCTCTCTCTCTCTTTCCCTCTCCAGGCCTCTCTCCCCCTCCCTCCCTCTCCCTCTCTCTCCATCCCTCCCCCTTTCTTCCCCTCTTTCTCCTGACACGCACAGAGCTCACACACAAAGATGCAGGTCACAGAATGACAGGGTTACAGGTTGCTGCTGAAAATGTTGTTGGCCTTCGTGTGTTATGAGTATTCCGCCAGCTCTTGTTGCATGTTTGTTCATTTCATTCACTTAGACGACAAGAATTTTGTATCACTAAGGTCAACTTGACATACAGCACAACATGATACAATACACCTGTGGAGCGAATGTTTAGGGTTAAAGGGAGAGTTGGCCTAATGCTCATAACTGTACACTCTCACTTCCTACCAAATATATGGACCCATCAACTATCCCTTTAATGAAAGAGACAGGAGAGAAAAGAGAAAGTGGAGTTAATTGCTGGGATCACTCAGCTCTTTCAGACTGTTTGTATAAAAGGCTGAGGACTGTCTAATATCCTTGGACGCCGTCTATCTCTTCACTCTCTGTGGCATGAAGAGAAATCTGGGCCGGAGCAGTAAGCCCTTAAGCCTTCTTAGACAGTCAACTCTCATTAATTAGAGAAGGAGAAAGAAATCACACCAACCGGACCGGACAGTGTGAATGGATGGGATGGCAGTAACTCCCTCAGACAATGACTGGACTGGGATTACCCCGGTCCCTCCCCCTGGTGGCCACTCACTGATGAGTGGATGCATATTTATTTTGTGTTTTTATTTAACCTTTATTTAACTGCTGTCTGTGGTAGCCCGGGCCGTTACAGAGAGGAATAGGGACATCCCGAATCTTCTGCTGTGGAACTTCTGCCTTATCTTTACCGTGTGTGTGTGTGTGTGTGTGTGTGTGTGTGTGTGTGTGTGTGTGTGTGTGTGTGTGTTTTCCCTGGTACTCCTGAGGTGAGCCATGAGACAGGAATAGGGCAGGGACTATTGTGCTGTTGACTTTTTGAGCTTCATACAGAGAGAGTGATTCATGGATTGTCATTATTGCAAACATGCCATTTTTGAACGTACAGTGTGTTTACACATCATGTTTGCAGAATGTAAATGTACATTGCATGAGAGGTGGTTTGAAACAGGAAGGTAAGCAGAGAGTGTATGTTTGAAAGAAAGAGAGAGAGAGAGAACTTTTAATATGGATGTGTAGCGTTTTCAGTGGAAATAGTTCTGTAGTTATATCTATTATTTGTCCTCTGTGACGTAGATATTTCCAAGTAGGGAAGTTCAGCAATTAGATAACCTCAGCTGTTTACAGAATAACATATGTTCCTCCTTTTTATGCCAGGGCTTCTAGTCAACTATTCCTTCCTGGTGTCTGACCCTGCATCTTTCTCTGATTTCCTGAATGCACTGTGTGGTATGCAGGAAGAGTTATCAGAGCCTGGACAAGATCTTTTTAACTCTGTCACACTCTTAGCAGTATTCAGTTCATCTCCCCTTCTCACCCATTCTTTCGTTGATTTATATCTCATTCACTGGTCTTTTCTCTTCTTTTCTCTCTGGACAGACCCAGGAAGCTCTTGAAGACTCGGAGGGACTCAGGAACCCAGAGGGATTCGGATTAGAGGTGAAGGACGGGGATTTGGGTGCCAGTGACTCCCAGAACTGGAGCGAGGACAGGGGGAGAACCAGGGACGGTGGGGTTGACATTACGTCATCGGAGGAGTACTTTGACTCGCGGTCGTGGCACAGTGACACGCTGTGTGACACTCTGTCAGACCTGAGCCCGGACAGCAGCGAGGACTCTCTGTCTGCCATACTGGGGGTGGAGGACGTACGCACGAGATGGAAGAACAGCAGGTACCACACCGCTGGGGACTGTAGAGCCAGACGCACAGCCGAGAGGAGCCAGCACAGCCACAGCACAGAGAACGCAGAGACTGACGTACACGGACCCAGCAAAGAGAAACACAACCAGACCAGCATAGAGACAGCACAGAGTCAGCCTTGCAACACAGAGAAGAAGCAACACAATCACAGGACAGAAACACAGCACAGCACAGAGTTGCACAATCAGCTCAGCACAGAGATACATAAGACAGGAGTAACAACCCAGCACAACCAAGGGAAAGTCAGCACAGAGGTTTGTATCACTGAAATCACAGGTAATCAGAATGCACTAACGTTAGTGCTTCACACAGAGTCACACAAACCGAATAGCTCAGACAGACACAAAATCGACATCGCACATAGCACAGAAACATTTGCACAGAGAAACAGCACAGAGGAAACTAGTGGAGAGACACGAACGCCGAGCAGCACCGAGAAACAGAGCACAGGGTTCGAAAACACAGCTAGCACAGAGAAACAGAGCACAAGCACTAAATGCACAGGGATATGTAAACAACATAGCATAGATATACAAAGTATAGATCTGCTGTCCACTCTACACAGTGTAGAGAAAGAGAATTCACAAATACACACCAGTCACCTAGAGCAGGTAAGCCTTGCCAGCCAGAATACATCTAGAGCCTATGGAGAGGAGACTGCCAATCAACACAGTTCAGAGACACACTGCATAGACACACACAACACAACAGACACACAGTGTTCGGACATATCTGGCACACACGTGACACTTTGCAGAGATACACCCAACACACTCAAAGCAGAGACACACTGTAGGCTCACGCACAACAATCACAGCTCAGACATACACTTATCTGACACACAAAGTGAACTTATCCCGGAGCATCCCACAACAGTCACGCACGGTACAGAAACACACACCACAGAGACAATCTGTACGGACACACAACCCACAGAGACAATCTGTACAGACACACAACCCACAGAGACAGAGAGGAGTAGCACACCCAACACAGAGACAGAGAGGAGTAGCGCACCCAACACAGAGACAGAGAGGAGTAGCACATCCAACACAGAGACAGAGAGGAGTAGCACACCCAACACAGAGACAGAGAGGAGTAGCACACCCAACACAGAGACAGAGAGGAGTAGCACACCCAACACAAGAGACAGAGAGGATAGTAAGCAACACCCAAACACAGAGACAGAGAGGGAGATAGGGGCACAAACCCAACACAGAGACAGAGAGGAGTAGCACACCCAACACAGAGACAGAGAGGAGTAGCACACCCAACACAGAGACAGAGAGGAGTAGCACACCCAACACGGAGACAAACAGCCCAGTCCCACACACTTTAGAAACCACAGGGACCGTCCATTCAGCCAGTCCATGTGTGGGTATCCTCAACGGACCTGTCACAAAGACCCAGCCTCAGGCCTGCCTCGGTGCTACAAAGCTCCACATTGAGGCATGCGTAACGGGTGTCCGCTGCCATGAAGAGCACAAGGTGTGTGTCACCACCAGGAACTCAGCAGAGCCGACTGAGCCGTCAGATACGGTGAACGGGATCTGTCCAATCATATCGTCCGTGGAGGCTGGACTTCCTTTAGAGGCGGGACTTACTGTAGACGTGGGACTTCCTGAAGAGGCGGGACTTCCTTGCTTGCTAGATGCCCGTGTGCCTATACCTGTTCCCGACCCGTATCTCTCACCGTCACTAGACAGGAAGGGGATCAACCAGTCAGAATCCCAGTTAGCCTCACCTGTCCTACCTACTGGGCTAGAGAGTGGAGGAATTACAGAGACACAACAACCACAACAACAACAAGCACAGCGCTCCAGTTCACGACCCCAGGAAAAGGAAGCCGTTCAAACCCAGGGCCTAATCCCTGAGCTCCAGGACCAGGGGGGCTCTAGCACAGAGACACCCAGGGACAGTGAGCACTCGCCTGGGGAGAATAAGTGGGCTGAGGCCTGGCTGAGGGAAGGCTCCACCTCTGTAGAGCTCAAGCCTGGCTTTGCTCATCCCCAGTCTGACACTGAGGGGGGCATTGAGGAATGCCTACCCCCCCACCCCTACTCCCTCCCCCACATAGACAGGCCGCTTTGCTCTGACAGCTTAGGGTCAGAAGACTCAGAACATTCCCAGCTGAAGACCTCAGACAGAGAGTACAGGACAGGATCAACCCATTCCCTGTCTGTGGAGAGAGAGGAGGAGGAGGAGAAAGAGGAGGAGGAAGATAGTCATGTTTACAGTCAGCAGGAGAAGGCAGTAGAAAGCACGTCCTGTCCTTATTCAACACAGTCAAACACTGTTACAGCAGAACTCTCTGACCATACAGAAACGGTTACAGCAGAACTCTCTGACCATACAGACACTGTTATAGCAGAACTCTCTGACTATACAGACACTGTTACAGCAGAACTCTCTGACGCATCCAGTACACTGTTACAGCAGAACTCTCTGACTATACAGACACTGTTACAGGCAGAACCTCTCTGACCATACAGACACTGTTACAGCAGAACTCTCTGCATACAGAAACTGTTACAGCAGAACTCTCTGACCATACAGACACTGTTACAGCAGAACTCTCTGACCATACAGACACTGTTACAGCAGAACTCTCTGACTCTGACCATATTGGGCTGCCAAGCACAGAGGAGACAGAGGATGCTATAGTTCCCGTCAGCCCTACAGGAGTCTTCATAGAGATCACCAGTGATCTGCGTGTTGACCTCAGCTCACAGGGTGTGTCTAGTGACATAGGCCAGGGGTCAACCCAACCTACAGAGACTGAATCTCTTCAGGGAGACAGCACACAACCCTCTGCCATAGATCAGGAAGCCACGCCGCTGAGGAGGATAAAGATTACCGTGGGAACAGACTCTACTGTGTGTAACAACGAGGTCCAGAGCCAGCTGAAGGAGCTAGAGATCCATCACAGCATCTCTGGGCCTGAACCCTCTCCCTGCACCGTGCCACCCTCCATCCTGTCTCTGTCCTGCCTCTCTGACTCCAACAACAACACCAAGGCCAGCGAAGGGTCGGTGTCGGGGTCTCCCAGTACAAGGGGTAAGGGGCCAGAGCAGTGGTCCTCCAAGGTAGAGGTAGCCCCCCAGAGCAGCTCAGAGGAGGGTGGGGATAAAACCCCTGATGAGTCCCCTTCACTGACCGAGCCCTCCACGTTTACCTCTGACCTCCTGGGGGAGACCACAGAGACAACAGACAGCCCCTTAGAATGCCCCCCTGAGGACTCTGAGGAGTTCCTGTCCTACCTGGCCTACAAGCACTACTGGAGCAGTGAGGACTCAGCCGTGTCCGGGTTGGGGGACGAGTGTCACTTCAGCTTGGCTGAGGTGGAGGAGCTAGAGAGGCTACAGGGAGAGGGCCTTGGAGACGTCCTTTATCAGAACCATACTGCAACTACAGGCTGTAGGAGAGATATCTCTAACCATACAGACACTATAGGCTGTAGGAGAGATATCTCTAACCATCCAGACACTATAGGCTGTAGGAGAGATATCTCTAACCATACAGACACTATAGGCTGTGGGGAGGTTGTAGAGGGGGTAGTTAATTCTAATTGTGCTGCTAACAGTCCTTCAGACCTCTCTGAACCCTTAGCTTCCTACCTGGAGACCAGAGGCCTGCTATTGAACAGCGCGGAGAAAGAGGAGGTGCAGAAGTCCAGCCCCCACCAATCCCCTAACCCTCCCTCAGAGGGAGACAGACAGGACTGTAGCAAATCACCTGGGGCTTTAGGATTAGAAGACAGTTTGTTTGCTGAGGAGTCCAGCTCGTACAGCTCCTACCTCCAGACCAGCTCTCACCCTGCCCTCCTGCAGCAAGATCGTGGGGTGAGGATTGTGAGGTACCCCTACTCCGACGTCAGTCTCAACCTGCTGTCCCTCAGTAGCCTCGAGCCCATCCTAGAGGCAGACTCCGACCGCTCCCTGGACAACCCTAGTATTGTGGAGGATGTGACTGGAGTAGAGGAGGAGGAGGAGGAGGAAGAAGAGCAGGAGGAGGAGCGAAGACAGAGTGTTAGGATGAGGCCCACTGCGAAAGACAGGGACAGTGTTGTCCTGTCTGGTGACATCATCCTGTCCAACTCCACCTCCAGCCTTAAGAGCCCGTCGTTGTGTCTCCCCGAGGACTCATCCAGTATCGAGTCATCAGAGCACCAACTGGACTCGTTGACCTTTGACCCCGATGACCTCAGGGTTATGACCTTACCAAACGACAGGGACCATGCAAGCAGCGAGAGACGCTCCAGTCCAACCCCCACCTCTGTGTCCTACGACTTTGATACCACCAGCACTAACAGTGAGGAGATGGAAGAGTCCATCCTGCCTGTCTCGGGGGGGAACACCAACCTCCACAAACCCATGAAGAGCAAGTCTAAAGGCAGCCAGGCAGGGAGGTCCAAGAGCTCCAAGTTCTCTGTCTTTGCCAAGATGCCTTCTTTCAGGAAGGGGAAGAGTCTGAAGAATGCCAAGGGGGAGGACTTGCCCCAGGACTCACCAGACCTGGGCCTGAGCAGGGATATGGGGGGAGGACAGGTGGGACAAGGGGGAGACACCTCGGATGATGACAATGTTTTCTTGAAGGGGGACATCCTGAACCAGACGGTTCAGCAGTCCTTCTCCTCCGGTCTGGTTGGTCGCTACGAGACAGAGCAGGAGGATAACGGCTTCTTCCCCTCCACACCGCGCACCCGCCATGTCCGCCTGCTCTTCAGGGATGGGCCTGGGGACACCCCCCTGACCTCCCAGCCCGGAGGTCTCAGACACAACCAGACCGGGGCCCCCGAGGGCCTGCACGGCTACAAGAGGAGCAAGAGCTCTGACAGCCTCAACCTTCGCATGCGCTTCGCCCAGGCCCACAAGTCCCTATCCAGCCTGTTTGAGTCTCGCTCCATGGACAAGGAGAACGAGGAGGAGCAGGTGAACATTGAGACTGGGAGCGAAGGGGAGGTGGGGCGAGCCAAACAGTCCTGGAGGAGGCTAAAGAGAGAGAGGGCCAAGGAGGCGGAGCTGCTGAGGAGGACCCTGTCTGTCCCGGTCGGGGACGGGGACAAGGGAGGGGACGGTGAGGATGGGGGTGTGAGGACGCCCAGACAGATCCATAGTGACTATGCGTCCCGCTCTGCCTTAGTGCTCAGTGTCCCTGGGTCCCCCTCCTCTCTCAGGGCCCTGTGTCTCACCGACCCCCTCACTAAGAGGGGCTTCCAGGACAGTCACAGCGTGGCCGAGGAGAACACCCCACTGGGCTGCAAGTCAGAGGGCCAGAGGAGGAAAGGGAAAGTCCTGCCCAACGGCCTGTCAATAAACTTCTCTGACTCCGGACCGCCCTCCTCGGACGACTCTGAAGCCCCACCCACAAACGATTCCAGCCCCCTGTCGCCCATGAGCCCCGCCTCCCTGTCCACCCTAGCCAATCAGCTGTCTTGGTCCAGCTCCAGGTCCCCAGGAGGAGCCTTTGAGAGCACAGCGTCTAGCATGGCAGCAACACCAGACACCCCAGTGAGACCCATGAGCCCCAAGCCCCACAGCCCCAGACCGGCTGCCCAGCACAGGCCCTTCCGCTACCCCCACTCTGCCTCAGCCCGGGCCTCAGCCCTGTCCCTGGTCCTCATGGCCCAGTCAGCCAGTGTAGAGGGCTTGTCTGACCCACCAGAGAAGCCCAAGACCCTGAAGCCCAGAGCGGGGCCGCTAGGCTCCTCCTCCCTCAGTCCATTGGAGGACAGTGGAGTGGACAGCCAATCACAGATCAGCCTGCTTACACCTATGTCCATCAACCAGTTTGAGGTAAGACACAGCTATATGATAACAAGCTAATAATGCCTCATTGTTATCATTCGTCTGAAGAATTGCATTTGTTAAACAGCCCCAAAAATGTAATCTATTGAACAAAAATAAACAATGTATTCTCAGCTAGCCATCCATACTGTGTGTGATGACGCTCACCCAGGGCCGGTCCATCTTTGATTGACATGAGTAGGTTGTGTGAGAGAACAGTCTTCACTGGGGTCTGCTGTTCCAACGTTTTGTCCCCATTGTGATATAATGGCCTGACTGTTTGTCTGTTTAACATCATGATAAAGCAGCCTTGTTGACCAATCTATCAAGATGTAGAGGGGAGGCCAGGCAGGGTGCACCATGGGATAAAGTGTTGACTCTGTCTTTCACTGGCCCTGCCTCAGCCCAGCCTCGGACTGAATGTAAATAACAGCCTGGGCCTAGGGCACTTCATCCATCTCGCTGTGTGTGTATGTGTGTGTGTCTGCGTGCGTGCCTGTGAGAGATTCTGTGTGTTTATGTGTTTGTGTGTGTGTTTGTGCATGTGTGTTCGTTCAGATGAAATGCAGAACAAGCCCCTCTTTATCTCCCTCCCTCCCTCCGCTCTCCTCTCCTGAAAGAGAGATGAGGAGGAGTGAAACGGCAGAGTCAGCTCTTTCTTTCCTCCGCTGTGCTCTGCTGTCACTGGCGTGGCGTGGTGCATTTCCATTTTGTGAGTTAGTAGTCTGCTCCCGTCCCATCCCGCATGACAGCTCTGAAACAGCCCAGCCAGCCCAGCCTTACACAGCAGGCAGCTGGGAGGCGGACTGTGTGTTTTAGCCCCCCCTAGTGGAGCCTGCAGGAAGCACCTAGCATGCAGCCAAGCAGGGAAAAAGAAGCTAATCCACAGCATGATTACAAGTCATGTGACTTAGCTCAGTATTTATGCACACAGGAACTAGAAGGAGCTATTTTAATCAGTGGAATTACCTGTCAAGGTGCATCAGTTACATCAAGCACACCAATAAGACAATTTCATACACCTGTTACATCATACTTATCAACCCTCCATAACAACTGTTTACAATCATGTACCAGTAAGAATGATATGATGTCATGTACACAGAGAGACGGCATATTAGTTCCATAGAGGCCCGGTACTATAGTCGGGAGTGAAAGTGACATTGCCAATCCCATTAACCAGTTGACTATGCACCTAAAGACTCAGGGTGGCTGTAGACCCACCAGCCAGGCAGGAGGAGAGAAGAGGCTAGCAGAGCTGAAGACTCCTGGGTCTGGACTCGTCACTACTGCCTCAGCCCTCAGACCACCACCAGGCCACAGGCCGAACAGGGAGAGGGACAGGGGTCCAAGACGCCACCGCTGCTCCTCAGACGACCTGTGGATCGAAGAGGAGAAGAGACGGAAGCGGAAGCTGGCCCGAGTCGTGAGGGGCAGCCTGGGACAACTCAACACCCACTGTCCTGAAGATCTGGAGAAAGTAAGACTCCACCATGCTTACCGCTGCAAAGCAACTTACAGCCTAGCAGAGAGGGAACCTGTCTCTCTCCTCCTCCTCCTCTTCTCCTCCTCCTCCTTGCTCCTCTTCGTCTACGTACTGTCTCAAGGAAGTGTGTTCTCCTCCATCTCTTCTCTCCTTCGCCAGCTGTTTTCTCCCTGGAGTCTTGGCATCTGTCCTTTGTTTACATTTTTTCTCTTCTGTCTTTTTTGGATGTCTTTCTCGCTCGCTCATGTTTCTGTGCCAGTCTTTCTCAGCGCCTACTCTTAGCCTAAACCTGTATGAACCTTCAGGTCAGTCTGTTCTGGACAAACATATTATTACTATTGCTATAGTATTATTACATATAATACACACACAGTACCAGTCAAAAATGTTAACACACCTACTCATTTTTCTTTATTTTTAATATTTTCTACATTGTAGAATAATAGTGAAGACATCAAAACGATGAAATAACACATATGGAATCATGTAGTAACCAGAAAAGTGTTAAACAAATCAAAATATATTTTAGATTTTAGGTTCTTGAAAGTAGCCACCCTTTGCCTTGATTACAGCTTTGCACACTCTTGGCATTCTCTCAACCAGCTTCATGAGGAATGCTTTCCAACAGTCTTGAAGGAGTTCCCACATATGCTGAGCACTTGTTGGCTGCTTTTCCTTCACTCTGCAGTCCAACTTATCCCAAACCACCTCAATTGGGAGGTTGGGTGATTGTGGAGGCCAGGTCATCTGATGCAGCACTCCATCACTCTCCTTCTTGGACAAATAGCCCTTACACAGCCTGGAGGTGTGTTTTGGGTCATTGTCCTGCTGAAAAAATATATATATTCCCACTAAGCGCAAACCAGATGGGATGGCGTATCACTGCAGAATGCTGTGGTAGCCATGCTGGTTAAGTGTGCCTTGAATTCTAAATTAATCACAGACAGTTTCACCAGCAAAGCACCATCACACCTCCTCCTCCATGCTTCACTGTGGGAACCACACATGCAGAGATCATCCGTTCACCTACTCTGCGTCTCACAAAGACACGGCAGTTGGAACCAAAAATCTCACATTTGGACACCAAAGGACAGATTTCCACTGGTCTAATGTCCATAGCTCGTGTTTCTTGGCCCAAGCAAGTCTCTTCTTCTAATTGGTGTTCTTTAGTAGTGGTTTCTTTGCAGCAATTCGACCATGAAGGCCTGATTCCACACAGTCTCCTCTGAACAGTTTGAGATGTGTCTGTTACTTGAACTCTGTGAAGCATTTATTTGGGCTGCAATTTCTGAGGCTGGTAACTCTAATGAACTTATCCTCTGCAGCAGAGGTAACTCTGGGTCTTCCTTTCCTATGGTGGTCCTCATGAGAGCCAGTTTCATCATGGCACTTGATGGTTTGTGCGACTGCACTTGAAGAAACGTTCAAAATTCTTGAAAGGTTCCATATTGACTGACCTTCATGTCTTAAAGTAACGATGGACTGTCATTTCTCTTTGCTTACATCTTTAAACTATACCACTTTATGTTTATATACCCTACATTACTCATCTCATATGTATATACTGTACTCTATACCATCTACTGCATCTTGCCTATGCCGTTCTGTACCATCACTCATTCATATATCTTTATGTACATATTCTTTATCCCTTTACACTTGTGTGTATAAGGTAGTAGTTGTGGAATTGTTAGGTTAGATTACTCGTTGGTTATTACTGCATTGTCGGAACTAGAAGCACAAGCATTTCGCTACACTCGCATTAACATCTGCTAACCATGTGTATGTGACAAATAACATTTGATTTGATTTGATTTGACTTGAGCTGTTCTTGCCATAATATGGACTTGGTCTTTTATCAAATAGGGCTATCTTCTGTATACCACCCCTACCTTGTCTCAAACACAACTGATTGGCTCAAACACACAGAAGAAAATAAATTTAACAAGGCACACGTGTTAGTCACCTGGAATGCATTTCAATTATCTCATGAAGCTGGTTGAAAGAATGCCAAGAGTGTGCAAAGCTGTCATGTTTAACACTTTTTTGGTTACTACATGATTCCATACGTGTTATTTCATAGTGTTGATGTCTTCACTATTATTCTATAATGTATAAAATTGTAAAAATAAAGAAAAACCCTTGAATGAGTTGGTGTGTCCAAACTTTTGACTGTTACTTTTCAAAAAAAGAAAGGTAGGGTCTTAACATAGCAAGTTAGCAGTACACTGACTACTGTACACCAATAGACTGCTAAGAGGTAGGCCTAGGCCTTGTTGGATCCCAAGCCTCGATTTTTTTCCTCCTCCCCACAGGCACGGGCTCGAGTGTCCCTGTCGACCATGGAGGAGTTCTCCGGGATTCCCCTGAAGGCCCACTGCTTCTCCCAGAGCACCCCCATCGGACTTGACTGTCTGGGCTGGAGACGACGCATCTCCTACCCCTGTGAGTAGCTCCTACCTCCCTTTACATCCTCCTACCCCTGAGAGTACTGCATACTACTGCACACTGCTGGCTCTCTCACTCGCTGTGCCTGGGTTGGTTCCAATACTCTAAAATGGCTCCCTTTCCTCATGATGACCACTTACAGTGCTTTCAGTAAGTATTCATACCTCTTGACTTATTCCACATTTTGTTGTATTACAGCCTGAATTCAAAATGGATCAAAACAATTACTTCGCCCATCTACACACAATACCCCATAATGATGATGCAATTTTTTTTTGCACATTTATTTACATAAGTATTCACAAAATATATGGCATGACTTGAAAATGGTTATGTAGCAATGATCAACAACCAACCAAAGAATTTTGAAAAAAATAATTTTTGCCCATTATTTTTTTCAAAATTCTTTGGTTGGTTGTTGATCATTGCTAGACAACCATTTTCAAGTCATGCCATATATTTTCAAACAGTCAAAGAAACTGTAGCTCGGCCACTCAGGAACATTCACTTCTTAGTAAGCAACTCCAGTGATGATTTGGCCTTGTGTTTTAGGTTAACGATTACAAGCATACCCATAACATAAATATGGAGAGTGATACTCAGTAATGTGTTGTGTTAGATTTGCCCCAAACATAACACTTTGTATTCACGACAAAATGTAAATTTGTAGCAAATTTTTTGCAGTATTACTTTAGTGCCAGAATTACGTCTTGGAATATTTGTATTCTGTACAGGCTTCCTTCTTTTTACTATGCCATTTAGGTTAGTTTTGTGGAGTAACTACAATGTTGTTGATTCATCCTCAAATTTTTCATATCACAGCCATTAAACACTGTAACAGTTTTAAAGTTACCATTGGCCTCATGGTGAAATCCCTGAGTGGTTTCCTTCCTCTCCGGCAACTGAGTTAGGAAGAACGCCTGTAACTTTGTAGTGACTGGGTGTATTGATACGCCATCCAACCTGTAATTAATAACTTCACTATGCTTATTTTGTTTTACCCATCTACCAATAGGTGCCCTTTGTGAGGCATTAGAAAACCTCCCTGTTTGTTGTGGTTGAATCTGTGTTTGAAATTCACTGCTCGACTGAGGGACCTTACAGATAATTGTATGTATGAGGTACAGAGATGAGGTAGTCATTCAAAAATCATGTTGACCACAATTATTGCCATGCAACTTATTATGTGACTTGTTAAGCACATTTTTACTCCTGAACTTATTTAGGGTTGAATACTTTTTGACTCAAGACATTTCAGCTTTTCATTTTCAATTCATTTGTAAAAAATTAAAAAAAAATAAAAAAACTTCTGCTTTGACATTATGGGGAATTGTGTGTAGGCCAGTGACAAAAACATCTAAATTGAATCCATTTTAAATTCAGGCTGTAACACAACAAAAAGTGGAACAAGTCAACGGGTGTGAATACTTTCTGAAGGCACTGTAGTAACTTGAATCTAAGTCTGTGTGGTCTTGGCCCCCACCTCAATCTCAGACTCCAACTCCAAGCATAATGTCTTTCCCACGGCCGTAGCCAGTCTCTGAGTTTTAGTGCTGTTACTCTGTTCATTATCTATCCTCATTGCCATGTCACTTTTACCCCGACCTACATGTACATACTGTATTATCTCAACTCCTTGTATATAGCCTCGTTATTGTTCTTTTTGTGTTACTATTTTCTATTTTTAACTCTGCATTGCTGGGGAAGGGCTCTTAAGTAATCATTTCAAGGTAAGTATACACTTGTTGTATTCGGCGCGTGTGACAAATACAATTTGGTTTGAGTTTCGTGTTTAAAATTATGTACTCACCAAATCCTGGATTAGCCCGGCGATATCATGCAACATCTGTTGTGAAACAGCAACTTTATTTTGGAGCTAGGTCTCAGACTAGTCTCTGAGCTTTGGCATGGGCAGAGTATTGTTGTAGTTCCGCTTACCACCAGCAGAGGTCACCGCATCCTCTACACGTCAGTGGTCCCACAGTTTGTTTGAGCTAGTAAAGGCATTGTACTATTTGCATTGACAGACCCACTTTATCCATTTGTATTGACAGTCCTTCGGGATGAGAGCCAGTGTCGTCATAGGTTTTAAATCCCGGGCAATGAGGTTCTCTGGGAACAATATAGAAACACTGTGTTTTCCACAGTGATTAGCCTCTGTAAGGTATGCTTGGTCATGAACTGGTGTCTCCAGACAGATCTTATTTTGCATTGTCTTATCAGTCCTTTTCTAAAACCAGCCATCACTTAGTGGGAACACAAAGTGCTCCTGGAATGTGTGTGTGTGCGTGTGTGTGTCAGGCTGTCTGTCAGGCTCTTCTCTTTGTCTGAGAGGCATGTAGGAAGTGGAATATGGTGTGAGGGAATGGTTTAGGAAAATATCAGTAATTCATTATCTACTAATTTTAAGCTTTCTTTCAAGGCAATTTGAAAAAAGAAGGCACTATGAGTTAGGTCTGACTGTGAGGGTGCCTAGGGTAGCCTAGCCTACTACTCAGTGAAAGGTTGGGGTCACTGAACCAGTTTGATATCTTTGGGGTATGAAAGTGGTGACTGGTGATGGGTGGACATCAGGCTAGTGCTGAAACTGTCTCTTATACACATCTAGATGTGTATAAGAGACAGCCCACGCACACACACACACACACACACACACACACACACACACACACACACACACACACACACACACACACACAGAGGAGGCAGATTGCATGCCACTCAAAGTGAGGTCAGTGCTCTTGCACCAGATGCCTTCCGTGTAATTCGATTCATTTGAGTTAATTGAATTGAATGATGAATCAAAAGGCAAGTGTAATGGCAACCTCTTTAGCTGACTGACTCACTGGGCTGTGGATCATAGAAATATAATTACTAGAATGGGAATTCCCATTTAAGTCAATATGTTGATTGTGTAATTATATTTCTGTGGTATATACAGTGAGGGAAAAAAGTATTTGATCCCCTGCTGATTTTGTACGTTTGCCCACTGACAAAGAAATTATCAGTCTATAATTTTAATGGTAGGTTTATTTGAACAGTGAGAGACAGAATAACAACAAAAATATCCAGAAAAACGCATGTCAAAAATGTTATAAATTGATTTGCATTTTAATGAGGGAAATAAGTATTTGACCCCTTCTCAATCAAAAAGATTTCTGGCTCCCAGGTGTCTTTCATACAGGTAAGGAACGGAGATTAGGAGCACACTCTTAAAGGGAGTGCTCCTAATCTCAGTTTCTTACCTGTATAAAAGATACCTGTCCACAGAAGCAATCAATCAATCAGATTCCAAACTCTCCACCATGGCCAAGACCACAAGAGCTCTCCAAGGATGTCAGGGACAAGTTGTAGACCTACACAAGGCTGGAATGGGCTAACAGACCATCGCCAAGCAGCTTGGTGAGAAAGTGACAACAGTTTCTGTGATTATTCGCAAATGAAGAAACACAAAAGAACTGTCAATCTCCCTCAGCCTGGGCTCCATGCAAGATCTCACCTCGTGTGGAGTTGCACATGATCATGAGAACGGTGAGGAGGAATCAGCCCAGAACTACACAGGAGGATCTTGTCAATGATCTCAAGGCAGCTGGGACCATAGTCATCAAGAAAACAATTGGTAACAGACTATGCCGTGAAGGACTGAATCCTGCGCGCCCGCAAGGTCCCCCCTGCTCAAGAAAGCACATATACATGCCCGTCTGAAGTTTGCCAATGAACATCTGAATGATTCAGAGGACAACTGGGTGAACGTGTTTGTGGTCAGATGAGACCAAAATTGAGTTCTTTGGCATCAACCCAACTTGCCGTGTTTGGAGGAGGAGGAATGCTGCCTAATGCCCCAAGAAAACCATCCCCATCGTGTCAAACATGGAGGGTGGAAACATTTGCTTTGGGGTGTTTTCCTGCTAAACGGACAGGACAACTTCACCGCATCAAAGGGACGATGGACGGGCCATGTACCGTCAAATCTTGGGTGAAAACCTCCTTCCCTCAGCCAGGGTATTGAAAATGGGCTGTGGATGGTATTCCAGCAATGACAATGACCCCAAAAACACACGGCCAAGCGCAACAAAGGAGTGGCTCAAGAAGAAGCACATTAAGTCCTGGAGTGCCTAGCCAGTCTCCAGACCTTAATCCCATAGAAAAATCTGTGGAGGGAAGCTGAAGGTTCGAGTTGCCAAACGTGCAGCCTCGAAACCTTAATGACTTGAAGAAGATCTGCACGAGAGTGGGACAAATCCCTCCTGAGATGGTGTGCCAAACCTGGTGGCCAACTACAAGAAACGTCTGACCTCTGTGATTGCCAACAAGGGTTTTGCCACCAAGTACTAAGTCATGTTTTGCAGAGGGGTCAAATACTTATTTCCCTCATTAAAATGCAAATCAATTCATAACATTTTTGACATGCGTTTTTCTGGATTTTTTTGTTGATATTCTGTCTCTCACTGTTCAAATAAACCTACCATTAAAATTATAGACTGATAATTTCTTTGTCAGTGGGCAAACGTACAAAATCAGCAGGGGATCAAATACTTTTTTCCCTCACTGTACCGTGCAGTGAGGTAAGTCACTTTTCACCTTCTAACACCATACTCGTCTACATTCCTATTCCATGTAGCAGGGTCATTCGTTATAGCCCATGCAAGGATGATTGCAAACTGACATTATAGTTGGCAACACACTAAAGGGTTTATAAGTAGTTTATAATTAGTTTATGGACTCTTAGTTATTGGTTTATTCATAGTTTATAAATCAGTTTTAAAAGAACAGTTACAACTTAAGCCTCAGTATCCGTCGGCTTGTAGGCGTTTTCTATCCAGTATACCTAAGAGAAAGAGAGACACACACAGAGAGAGAGAGATAGAAAGAGAAAGAGAGAGAGAGAGAGAGAGAGACACAGAGAGAGAGAGATACATTTTCTCCTATCTGAACTCTACTGGCTTTATGTTTGAAGGCTCCAAGGTCACAGCTTAGTGGCTCTGTCTGCATAGCCTTCTGTGTGTGTGCGTGCGTGCGTGCGTGCATGCGTGAGTGCGTGAGTGCGTGCGTGCGTGCCTGCGTGCCTGCGTGCTTGTCTGCATGTATCCTCATCAGGACTACCAGCCTTATCTTCACCAGGTGTCTCTCTGTCTCTTTAGCCTCCCCAGGACTCAGTAGGACCAACCATTTCCCAGTGTTTTGGAGACAGAGAGAGACAGCAGCGCTACAGTGTATCTGGGATTAGTCTCACCAGGCTACCACAGTCTCACTGTTTCTATTCATGCTGTGCTGAGGTCAAGACTGAGGTCTTCAATACCAATCATTGGCACTAGTGACATAAGCTATTCAAACATTAAGATGTAGGAGGTACGTTTATAGGATTCCTTTATGTACTAAACATCCAGAATATTCTATTAGATTATTTTAGGTGCGGTGAGTGGTGCATCAATATTATGGGGTTTTCTGTCCAGTCAGTCTGTTCATCTTATTCAACTCTGATAGAAACAGGAAATAGAGTTTCCATCTACTGTAGTGTACTGGCTGACTGGCTGGTGTTGAATAGCCTGCTCTCGCCGTCTCATTCTCAAAGAGCTTCTAATCAGTCATTGGTGAAGTGGTGTGTGTGTGTGTGTGTTGTGTGTGTGTGTGTGTGTGTGTGTGTTGTTGTGTGTTGTGTGGTGTGTTGTGTGTGTGTGTGGTGTGTGTGGTGTGTGTGTGGTGTGTTGTGTGTCTGTGTGTGTGTGTGTGTGTGTGTGTGTGTGTGTGTGTGTGTGAGAGAGTTGCTGACTGTTTCTATGAGAATGCCATTGCAGTATTTTTCTAGTGCCGAACTCTTCTTAGATTCTGTCAGGGGCTGTACTGCCCTTGGCCCCCTCCTCCTCCTCTCTCTCTTCTCTCTCTCTCTCCTCCTCTCTCTCTCCTCTTCTCTCTCTCTCTCTCTCTCTCTCTCTCTCTCCTCCTCTCTCTCTCTCTCTCTCTCTCTCTCTCTTCTCTCTCTCTCTCTCTCCCTCTCTCTCTCTCCTCTCCTCTCTCTCTTCTCCTATCTCTCTCTTTCCTTCCTCTCTTGTTCTCTTCTCTTCGTGTGTGTGTGTGTGTGTGTGTATGTGTGTGTGTGTGTGGTTGTGTTGTGTGTTCGTGGTGTGTTGTTGTGTGTGTGTGTTGTGTGACACGGACGTGTGCTGTTCTGTGTGTGACATTCTGTGTGTCGGTTGATGTGAGTTCTGTGTAACACAAACACTAGAATTCCGTTATTATGTGTAAGTAGTGATTAACTGTCTGTGTGTGCTGTGTTGTTTGTGTGAGGTCAGTTGTGTAGTGGATAATCTTGTGAATCCTGGCAGCTCCCTTTTGATATCCCTTGTTCTGTATGTTGATAATATCCTGATGTATCGAGAATCCATCAGTGGAAACAAAATTCATTTATTTTTTTACTGAGAGTATTGTAATGTCTAAGCAGCCGAAAGCTTATCTTTGTGTGATTAACTTGTGTTATGGGGACCTATACACTGTTTGTTTGCAAAGTATGAGACTGTTGATATTGTCTAGGATATAACTCATAGTCACGGTGTCTTGAGTATAGCAGGACGGTGCTCCTCTTAATCTAATTTCCTCTTTTTTTCTCCCTACTGTCTCTTCCTTTCTGTCTCTCCTTTCCTTTCTCAATACCCCCCCCCCCCCCCCAGTGCTTCTTAGAAACAGCAGGCGGGGGAGATGGGGGAGGAGGGGGGATTTCTTCAGTCCCACCTTAATGGCACTGCACCATAACATTAGGAGAGTCATCAGCCATCAGCGGCAGCCAGTCAGCTCCCAGGCAAACGGCACTGCAGAGCTGCCGAGCCCCCCCTAGAGGACCCCCACTGATGTCTGTCTGTAGCTGTTGTGGCTGTAGCCTGAAGTGTGGATGTGTGTGCGACCGCTCGGCTATGTGAGTTAGCAACAGCGAGGGAGGAGGGAGGGGGAGAGCGAAGCGATCAAGCGAGCGAGCGGAGAAATGGAGGAGAGAGAGCGTAAGAAAGAGAAGGGAGGCGCCAGCAGCCGGCGAGAGCAGAGCAGAGCCAGAGAGAGGAGCAACAGACAGAGACTGAAGCACTCACTGACTGGCTGTGGAGCCGACTGACACACATACAGCCCTACCTACCTGGCTAGAGAGGCCTGTAGAGGCTACAGCACCGTTACCTACCTACCACCCTGCCTACCTCACAGTACCCAGCGTTACCGTAACCTGTCTCTGGGAGAAGAAACCACCTTACCTGACCACCACTAATACCAGGCTCCAGTGCCCGCTCCAGGTCTGTGTTCGGGCCCTCCTGTCCTGATGCGGACCCAGCAGGGCTCTGAGGGCCCTTGCCCCTGCCGGGGCCAGCTGTGGCAGCAGCGGGCCAGACCAGCTCTGGACTCTCCCTGGATCTCCTGGTTCGGACTCGGACAGCGGTACCCCTACCAGGGGAGAGGAGGGGTGTGGTGGGAGGAAGGAGGAAGGAGGAGGGGGGGGGTGGGGGTATGGGGGAAAGATGGGGGGCAGGAGAGGAGGAGGGATGGGGAGCCTAGGAGGTACTCTCAGGGGGGTCCTCTCCCACTATTGGAGCCTGGAGAGCCTGCACTCCACCACTGGTAAGAGGGTACCTACCTCACACACAACACACGCACACACCATACACACACACACACCATACACACACACACCACACACACACTCCTCAGTGGGAGTAGGGTTAAAGGGTTTGTGTGTTTTTGGCCTGGCGGGTTTAGAAGGGAGGGGTGTTACCTGTCAGTCATTCTGAGTGTGATGGTTGTCATGGTTTTGTGGTGCTGGCGACTGTCAGTCTGTTTTGACCAGACCTGTTGAGGAGTTGTCAATCGTGGCTTAAAGGCACTGGCCATGTAATTGTTGTCTTGGCATTAGTAAACATGCTTCAGTCTGTGATATGATATGACTTCATCTCCTATTGGCTCAGATAAAGGATGCATTGAGTTGGTGTTGTCTTACGTTAGACACAGGCCTGTGTCGTTTTGCTGCTAACATCTTCTGCATGTTTTCTCTGTAGGAAGACTTATGACAGAGTACGAGGTGTGTCAGATGATTCTGCTCACTTAATGAGGTGTATCAGGTTAGCGTTTATCCAGCACAAAGGTCTCTAGGTAAGAGATATATATTTTCACACAGAGCTTATGAGGTTGTTTGTTAATGGTGGAAGGTATTGAGGGTGTTGCCCTCAACTGAAATAGCGACGTGTGATATTATGGTGTATTGGTCATATACAGCAGACGGAGGATTAAGTCATTTTGTCATTATGGCAGAGGGCTGTGTGTTTGTGTGTGTGTATCTTTGAGCGTACATGTGCCTGTGTGTGTGCATGTGCACATATGTGTGTGTGTGTTAGCATGTGTGAGTGTGTGAATTTGCACACTATAAGTGCCTGTGCAGTACCTGTTTGCTATTTCTGCTGTTGTCATCTGAGCGGGTGCAGCCAGGCTTGGAGTGTAATGATTCAGGAGAGAGGAGACGGCAGTTCTATTAGCTACAGGCTAAAATGCCACTGTGTGTGGGTGCGTGTGTGCGTGTGTGCGTGTGTGTGTGTGTGCGTGCGTGCGTGCGCGTGTGTTTGTGACGGCAGCCCCATTAGCTACAGGCTAAAATGTCAGGCCACAGCTGTTATTAAAGCAGTAGAAGGGAAGAGACACTAATAGGCTAGCTACTGTTTGTCACATCAACCCCACATCAAGGGTTAGTCTCTTATCAAACAGGTGCCAATCAGCGGCGTCATGGTAACAGTGATCTGAGTGTGGGGTGGATGTTTGTTATGTATATATGGCTAATATCTACACTGCATTGCTCAGTTTCAGTTGATGAACTGTCTGTACTGTACATGTTATATGGGGGGGATACTGTAGGAGAGAATCCTTGATGTTTGTTGCCAAGTGCACTTTCACACACACATACGCACACACACATACGGAATGTTATTGGAGAAAGCTGTGGTTTTCAGAATGGTCCTGGTCAGAATCTAAACTGGTGTTGTCTCTGCCTCTCTCTCTCACACACCCACACATTGCGCTCTCTCTCTATCTCTCACTCTCTCCCTGCTTGTGAAACCTTGATACATTGGTAAACATTTAAAAGCTCAATGAGCTGAGAGAGAGAGAGAGAGAGAGAGAGAGAGAGAGAGAGAGAGAGAGAGAGAGATGACGAGAGAGAGAGAGAGAGAGAGAGAGAGAGAGAAGAGAGGAGAGAGAGAGAGAGAGAGGAGAGAGAGAAGAGAGAGAGAGAGAGAGAGAAGGAGAGAGAGAGAGGAGAAGAGGGAGAAGAGGAGAGAGAGAGACGAGAGAGATGAGAGAGAGAGAGAGCAGAGAGAAGAGAGAAGAGAGAGAGAGAGAGAGAGAGAGAGAGAGAGAGAGAGAGAGAATGTACTTACACAAATAGTCCAAATTGGTGAAATGAAAAAAATAACTTGTTCAAAAAACTCTTAAAAGATTCAAAACTGAAAGTGTTTGTGTGCATATGTATTCACCCTTGCTATGAAGCCCCTAAATAAGATCTGGTGCAACCCATTACCTTCAGAAGTCACATAATTAGTTAAATAAAGTCCACCTGTTTGGCAATTTACTTATGTGTCACATGATCTGTCACATCTCAGTTATATACACCGTTCTGAAAGCCCAGAGTCTGCAACACCACTAAGCAAGGGCACCACCAAGCAAGCGGCACTATGAAGACCAAGAGCTCTCCAAACAGGTTCAGGGACAAAGTTGTGGAGAACAGATTAGGGTTGGTTATAAAAAAATATCTGAAACTTTGAAACATCCCACGAGCACCATTAAATCGATATCAAAAAATGGAAAGAAAGGCACCACAACAAACCTGCCAAGAGAGGGCCGCCCACCAAAACTCACGGACCAGGCAAGGAGGGCATTAATCAGAGAGGCAACAAAGAGACCAAAGATAACCCTGAAGGAGCTGCAAAGCTCCACAGAGGAGATTGGAGTATCTGTCCATAGGACCACTTTCAGCCATACACTCCACAGAGCTGGGCTTTACGGAAGACTGTCCAGAAAAAGCCATTGCTTAAAGAGAAAAATAAGCAAACATGTTTGGTGTTCGGCAAAAGGCACGTGGGACACTTCCCAAACATATGGAAGAAGGTACTCTGGTCAGATGAGACTAAAATTGAGCGCAAACCCAACACTTCTCATCACCCCGAGAACACCATCCCCACGGTGGTGGCAGCATCATGCTGTGGGGATGTTTTTCATTGGCAGGGACTGTGAAAGCTGGTCAGAATTGAAGGAATGATGGATGGCGCTAAATACAGGGAAATTCTTGAGGGAAACCTGTTTCAGTCTCCCAGAGATTTGAGACTGGGACGGAGGTGCACCTTCCAGCAGGACAATGACCCTAAGCATACTGCTAAAGCAACACTCGAGTGGTATAAGGGGAAACATTTAAATGTCTTGGAATGGCCTAGTCAAAGCCCAGACCTCAAGAATCTGTGGTATGACTTAAAGATTGCTGTACACTTTCGGAACCCATCCAACTTGAAGGAGCTGGAGCAGTTTTGCCTTGAAGAATTAGGCAAAAATCCCAGTGGCTACATGTGCCAAGCTTGGAGAGACATACCCCAAGAGACTTGCAGCTGTAATTGCTGTGAAAGGTGGCTCTGCAAAGTATTGACTTTGGGGGGGTGAATAGTTATGGACACTCAAGTTTTCAGTTTTTTTTGTCTTATTTCTTGTTTGTTTCACACAAAAAAAATATTTTGCATCTTCAAAGTGGTAGGCATGTTGTGTAAATCAAATGATACAAACCCCCCCAAAAATCTATTTTAATTCCAGGTTGTAAGGCAACAAAATAGGAAAAATGCCAAGGCGGATGAATACTTTTGCAATCCACTGTATTATTGCAATATTCATGTATCCTACTTTTGGCCAGCTAATAGCCTAACCACTGATCAAGCAACATTATGGACTAAATGTTCAAATCCTGTTGCTGCAGGATTATATAGGACAAATTAAGATCCTATGTCTTTAAGGGAAAGACCAATAAGAGAGAGTGAGAGGGGGATGGAGGGAAGAGAGGTAGTGAAAAGTGAGAGAAATACAGTTGAGACTCAAACACCTCGTCCATTCAGAAACCCTGGCTGCTCTCACCATAACAGTTATAACAGACTCTCCCCAGAGTATTGTGCAGTCACACAGCCAGTTTTCCCCTCTCCTGAAAAGCACAGCCCTGTAGCACACCAGCTGTAAACTGGACCTCGGGAAGCTTTTATGGGCTTGTTATGTTGTATGAGCCTGTCTTTCTTCTGCCCTGCCTGGCTAGCAGCCTGCTGTATGCCTCAGTCAAAAGGCAACCCGTCCTAAGACAGAGCTGTGTTTGTGGAAGATAGCCAGGCGGCTGGTAATGGAATTTCATAGCAGCATTGATTTGAGCTTCATTGACCTCTGAGAGGGTGAAGATGAAAGGTCACGGATGTAGGTAGTAACCTGGCCAGGAAACCAGAAACAAACAGATAGAAAGACGATTGATGTGCATCAGGTTTGCCCTTGAGAAGGAGGGTATTGGGTGTTTGCGAGAAAGAGAAGGAGACGGAAGAGGAGGAGGAAGAAGTAGGAAACAGCCAGACATTGATTCAAAGAGAAGTGTAATCGTATTCCGGCTAGTTGTTTTGGGAGGCGAGGTGACTGTGAGTGCTCCAGAGTTGACATGGGGACAGAGGAGAACGGTGGATCTAGTGCCCCTCCCGAAACACAGAGCCCTAGTGACAGGCAATGTCCTCCCCCTCCCTCCCTCGCTGCTCTTAGATGGGGTGACGTTATCTCTTACTCTTCTCAGGGTTGGTGATTCACCCCCATTCAGATGCCATGATAACATGACACTCAGTCCATGCTGTAGCTGTTGCTGCTAGCTACTGAATCAGACTTTGATGTGGTTCCGCAGGCAGGCAGGCACTTACACACAGTGGACATCACAGCTTTGTCACGCTCTGAGTATAGGTTTACTCACGTCACGGCCGTGCCATTGTCCACTCTCAAACTTTCTGTCAGCTGATACTGAAATATTAGCTTCTTCTTGATCCAACAGTAAAAACAACCATATTCCGTAAAATGCCAGAGTGTGTGGACTGTGCATGCATGTGTGATGGCCACTCTGAGGTGAAGCGAGGCCAGTTGGTCAGGGTCCAGGGACCTCACGCTAACCCTTCCACCAAGCACACTCTCTGTCAGCTAGCACAGATAGAAAGGAGGAGGAGGAGGAGGAGGAGGAAACAAAGGAGAGATGTCTGAAAGCATCCATCCAAACAGGAGGGATGTGGACTCTGGATTTTACACCAGTACACACAGCCCCTGTGTACTGCAGCTTGGCTGCTCCTCTCAGTGTGTACTGCAGCTTGGCTGCTCCTCTCAGTGTGTACTGCAGCTTGGCTGCTCCTCTCAGTGTGCCAGGGAGAAGAATTCAGTGGGGTGTACTGCAAGCTTTGGCTGCTCCTCTCAGTGTGTATGCAGCTTGGCTGCTCCTCTCAGTGTGTACTGCAGCTTGGCTGCTCTCTCAGTGGTCCTGCAGCTTGGCTGCTCTCTCAGTGTGTACTGCAGCTTGGCTGCTCCTCTCAGTGTGTACTGCAGCTTGGCTTCTCTCTCAGTGTGTACTGCAGCTTGGCTGCTCCTCTCAGTGTGTACTGCTGCTAGCTTGGCTACTCCCTCTCAGTGGTGTACTGCAGCTTGGCTACTCCTCTCAGTGTGTACTGCAGCTTGGCTGCTCTCTCTAGTGTGTACTGCAGCTTGGCTGCTCCTCTCAGTGTGTACTGCAGCTTGGCTGCTTCCTCTCAGTGTGTACTGCAGCTTGGCTGCTCCTTCAAGTGTGTACTGCAGTGGCTGCTCCTCTCAGTGTGGTACTGCGCTTGGCTGCTCCTCTCAGTGTGTACTGCAGCTTGGCTACTCCTCTCACTGTGTACTGCAGCTTGGCTGCTCCTCTCAGTGTGTACTGCAGCTTGCTGCTCTCTCAGTGTGACTGCGCTTGGCTGCTCCTCTCAGTGTGTACTGCAGCTTGGCTGCTCCTCTCAGTGTGTACTGCAGCTTGGCTGCTTCCTCTCAGTGGTGTACTGCAGCTTGGCTGCTCCTCTCAGTGTGTACTGCAGCTTGGCTGCTCCTCTCAGTGTGTACTGCAGCTTGGCTGCTCCTCTCAGTGTGTACTGCAGCTTGGCTGCTCCTCTCAGTGTGTACTGCAGCTTGGCTGCTCCTCTCAGTGTGTACTGCAGGCTGTCTGCGTGTCTGCTCCTCTCAGTGTGTACTGCAGCTTGGCTGCTCTTCTCAGTGTGTACTGCAGCTTGGCTGCTCCTCTCAGTGGTGTACTGGGCAGAGAGGGAAGAAAGGCCTTCGCTTCATCACACTATGTCATCTCAACTCAAATCACTTCTATCCAGAGACATTTCCCCTTAGTACAATACAGCTACATGCATATTTGCTGTGACGATTTTCTAGAAAGAAATTGTCTTGTTCTTCTTTTTTGTAGGCCTTGTTATGTAGTCACACCCTATGTGATGTCTGTTCTCTCTCAGTCATATTGACCAATGGGTGAAGGTTGTCACTAGAGAGGTATGAATATGTGATAACATATTTCCGGTCTCAATTGATTGTACTTTTAATGCTGAATACAAAACAGTCATCTGTGACACTTGATGTGGTGTGTTGTCTCACCATTCTGTGTTATGTACAGTGTAAGCAGGGCAGCAGGTAGCCTAGCGGTTAAGAGCGTTGGGCAGTAACCGAACGGTTGCTGGTTCCAATCCCCAAGCTGACTAGGTGAAGAATCTGTCAATGTGCCCTTGAGCAAAGCACTTAACCATAATTGCTCCTGTAAGTCGCTCTAGATAAGAGTGTCGGCTAAATTACAAACATTTTTAAAGTAAAAATGTAAGTGATATGGTTCTGTGGTGCGTTTGAGTGAGATGACAGATTTAAGTGATGTATGGACGGTTCTCTGGTGTGTTGGGTCGAGGTGTTACAGGTTCTCTGGTGTGTTGGGTAGAAGTGTTACAGGTTTCTCGGTGTGTTGGGTAGAGGTGTTACAGGTTCTCTGGTGTGTTGGGTCGAGGTGTTACAGGTTCTCTGGTGTGTTGGGTAGAGGTGTTACAGGTTCTCTGGTGTGTTGGGTCGAGGTGTTACAGGTTCTCTGGTGTGTTGGGTAGAGGTGTTAGAAGTGTTACAGGTTCTCTGTGTGTTGGGTAGAGGTGTTAGAAGTGTTACAGGTTCTCTTGGTGTGTTCGGTAGAGGTGTTACAGGTTCTCTGGTGTGTTGGGTAGAAGTGTTACAGGTTCTCTGGTGTGTTGGGTAGAGGTGTTACAGATTTTTGGTGTGTTGGGTAGAGGTGTTACAGGTTCTTTGGTGTGTTGGGTAGAGGTGTTACAGGTCTCTCGGTGTGTTGGGTCGAGGTGTTACAGGTTCTCTGGTGTGTTGGGGTAGAGGTGTTAAGGTTCTCTGGTGTGTTGGGTCGAGGTGTTACAGGTTTCTCTGGTGTGTTGGGTAGAGGTGTTAGATGTGTTACAGGTTCTCTGGTGTGTTGGGTAGAGGTGGTTTACAGGTTCTCTGGTGTGTTGGGTAGAGGTGTTAGATGTGTTACAGGTTCTCTGGTGTGTTGGGTAGAGGTGTTACAGGTTTCTGGTGTGTTGGGTAGAGGTGTTAGATGTTGTTACAGGTTCTCTGGTGTGTTGGGTAGAGGTGTTACAGTCTCTGGGTGTTGGGTAGAGGTGTTACAGTGTCTCTGGTGTGTTGGGTAGAGGTGTTAGAAGTGTTACAGGTTCTCTGGTGTGTTGGGTAGAGGTGTTAGATGTGTTACAGGTTCTCTGGTGTGTTGGGTCGAGGTGTTACAGGTTCTCTGGTGTGTTGGGTAGAGGTGTTACAGGTTTTTCTGGTGTGTTGGGTAGAGGTGTTACAGGTTATCTGGTTGTTGGGTAGAGGTGTTAGAAGTGTTACAGGTTCTCTGGTGTGTTGGGTAGAAGTGTTACAGGTTCTCTGGGTGTTGGGTCGAGGTGTTACAGGTTCTCTGGTGTGTTGGGTAGAGGTGTTAGAAGTGTTTACAGGTTCTCTGGTGTGTTGGGTAGAGGTGTTACAGGTTTTCTGGTGTGTTGGGTAGAGGTGTTAGATGTGTTGCAGTTCTCTGGTGTGTTGGGTAGAAGTGTTACAGGTTCTCTGGTGTGTTGGGTAGAGTGTTTACAGGTCTCTGGTGTGGTTGGGTTAGAGTGTAGAGGTGTTACAGGTTCTCTGGTGTGTTGGTAGAAGTGGTTACAGGTTTCTCTGGTGTGTTGGGTAGAGGTGTTACAGGTCTCTGGTGTGTTGGGTCGAGGTGTTACAGGTTCTCTGGTGTGTTGGGTCGAGGTGTTACAGGTTCTCGGTGTGTTGGGTAGAGGTGTTACAGGTTCTCTGGTGTGTTGGGTAGAGGGTGTTACAGGTTCTCTGGTGTGTTGGGTAGAGGTGTTACAGGTTCTCTGGTGTGTTGGGTAAGGTGTTACAGGTTCTCTGGTGTGTGGGTAGAGGTGTTACAGGTTCTCTGGTGTGTTGGGTAGAGGTGTTAGAAGTGTTACAGGTTCTCTGGTGTGTTGGGTAGAGGTGTTAGAAGTGTTACAGGTTCTCTGGTGTGTTGGTAGAGGTGTTAGAAGTGTTACAGTTCTCTGGTGTGTTGGGTAGAGTGTTAGAAGTGTTACAGGTTCTCTGGTGTGTGGGTAGAGTGTTACGGTTCTCTGTGGTTGGGTAGAGGTGTTAGAAGTGTTACAGGTTCTCTGGTGTGTTGGGTAGAGGTGTTAGAAGTGTTACAGGTTCTCTGGTGTGTTGGTAGAGGTGTTACAGGTTCTCTGGTGTGTTGGGTAGAGGTGTTAGAAGTGTTACAGGTTTTTTCTGGTGTGTTGGTAGAGGTGTTAGAAGTGTTACAGGTTCTCTGGTGTGTTGGGTAGAAGTGTTACAGGTTCTCTGGTGTGTTGGGTAGAGGTGTTACAGGTTCTCTGGTGTGTTGGGTAGAGGTGTTAGAAGTGTTACAGGTTTCTCTGGTGTGTTTGGGTAGAGTGTTACAGGTTCTCTGGTGTGTTGGGTAGAGGTGTTACAGGTTCTCTGGTGTGTTGGGTAGAGGTGTTGAAGTGTTACAGGTTCTCTGGTGTGTTGGGTAGAGGTGTTAGAAGTGTTACAGGTTCTCTGGTGTGTTGGGTAGAGGTGTTACAGGTTCTCTGGTGTGTTGGTTAGAGGTGTTACAGGTTCTCTGGTGTGTTGGGTAGAGGTTTAGAAGTGTTACAGGTTCTCTGGTGTGTTGGGTAGAGGTGTTTACAGGTTCTCTGGTGTGTTGGGTAGAGGTGTTAGAAGTGTTACAGGTTCTCTGGTGTGTTGGGTAGAGGTGTTAGAAGTGGTTACAGGTTCTCTGGTGTGTTGGTAGAGGTGTTAGAAGTGTTACAGGTTCCTGGTGTGTTGGGTAGAGGTGTTAGAAGTGTTACAGGTTCTCTGGTGTGGTTGTAGAGGTGTTAGAGTGTTACAGGTTCTCTGGTGTGTTGGGTAGAGGTGTTAGAAGTGTTACAGGTTCTCTGGTGTGTTGGGTAGAGGTGTTAGAAGTGTTACAGGTTCTCTGGTGTGTTGGGTAGAGGTGTTAGAAGTGTT
>NC_036854.1:36288646-36293946 GCF_002910315.2 Salvelinus sp. IW2-2015
TACTGCCAGCTTGGTGCTCCTCTCAGTGTGTACTGCAAGCTTGGCTTCCTCTCAGTGTGTACTGCAGCTTGGCTGCTCCTCTCAGTGTGTACTGCAGCTTGGCTGCTCCTCTCAGTGTGTACTGCAGCTTGCTGCTCCTCTCAGTGTGTACTGCAGCTTGGCTGCTCCTCTCAGTGTGTACTGCGCTTGGCTGCTCCTCTCAGTGTTGTACTGCAGCTTGGCTGCTCCTCTCAGTGGTACTGCAGCTTGGCTCTCCTCTCAGTGTGTACTGCAGCTTGGCTGACTCGCCTCCTTCAGTGTGTACTGCAGCTTGGCTGCTCTCTCAGTGTGTTACTGCAGCTTGGCTGCTCCTCTCAGTTGTACTGCAGCTTGGCTTGCTCCTCTCAGTGTGTACTGCAGCTTGGCTGCTCCTCTCAGTGTGTACTGCAGCTTGGCTGCTCCTCTCAGTGTGTACTGCAGCTGTGGTGCTCCTTCTCAGTGTGTACTGCAGCTTGGCTGCTCCTCTCAGTGTGTACGCAGCTTGGCTGCTCCTCTCAGTGTGTACTGCAGCTTGGCTTCTCTCTCAGTGTGTACTGCAGCTTGGCTGCTCCTCTCAGTGGTACGCAGCTTGGCTATCCTCTCAGTGTTTACTGCAGCTTGGCTAGCTCCTCTCAGTGTGTACTGCAGCTTGCTGCTGTCCCTCTCAGTGTGTACTGCAGCTTGGCTGCTCCTCTCAGTGTGTACTGCAGCTTGGCTGCTCCTCTCAGTGTGTACTGCAGCTTGGCTGCTCCTCTCAGTGTGTACTGCAGCTTGGCTGCTCCTCTCAGTGTGTACTGCAGCTGGCTGCTCTCTCAGTGTGTACTGCAGCTTGGCTACTCCTCTCACTGTGTATGCAGCTTGGCTGCTCCTCTTCAGTGTGTACTGCAGCTTGGTCGCTCCTCTCATGTTGTACTGCAGCTTGGCTGCTCTCTCAGTGTGTACTTCAGCTTGGCTGCTCCTTCAGTGTGTACTGCAGCTTGGGTGCTCCTCTCAGTGTGTACTGCAGCTTGGCTGCTCCTCTCAGTTGTGCTACTGCAGCTTTTGCTGCCCTCTCTCAGTGTGTACTGCAGCTTGGCTGCTCCTCTCAGTGGTACTGCAGCTTGCTGCTCCTCTCAGTGTGTACTGCAGCTTGGGCTGCTCTCTCCAGTGCTGTACTGCAGCTGGCTGCTCCTCTCAGTGTGTACTGCAGCTTGGCTGCTCTTCTCAGTGTGTACTGCAGCTTGGCTGCTCCTCTCAGTGTGTACTGGCAGAGAGGAAGAAAGGCCTTCGCTTCATCACACTACTGTTCATCTCAAACTCAAATCACTTCTATCCAGAGACAATTTCCCCTTAGTACAATACAGCTACATGCATATTTGCTGTGACGATTTTCTAGAAAGAAAATGTCTTGTTCTTCTTTTTTGTAGGCCTTGTTATGTAGTCACACCCTATGTGATGTCCTGTTTCTCCAGTACATATTGACCAATGGGTGAAGTTGTCACTAGAGAGGTATGAATTATGTGATAACATATTTCCGTGGTCTCAATTGATTGTACTTTTATGCTGAAAATCTCTCTCTGTGTTACAGGTTCTCTGGTGTGTTGGGTAGAGGTGTTAGAAGTGTTACAGGTTCTCTGGTGTGTTGGGTAGAGGTGTTAGAAGTGTTACAGGGATAGAGTGTTAGGGCGCTGGGAGGCAATTAACTAGCTAATGGTGGTATATAAGCCTATAGGACCCAAGGCACTACATTAGGTCACTGCTTAGAGCACCGGACATGCCATAAAACAGATGTATTACTACCAGAGCTGTTGTTTGGTGAACCTTCTCACATTATGTCATGCATCTAACTACAGGAAGTGGAACACGTCCGCGAATCAACATCTCTCAATGTTCTGCCCGCAATTATGATAGATTAAAAGATCAACCTTACTGATAATATTGTCTTTCATCACTGTCAGAGTGTGCTGATTTCATGTGTTATTCCAGTGACAATGCAATGGTCATCACTGCTATAAGATCAAACTTTCACTCAATTTCAATCTGATGATTAAAATCCATAATATGTTTATATGACACAGTAACTCCCCCTCTCTGACAATGTCCTTTTCTCTCACTCTGCATCCAGATCTATAAAGAGCAGGTCATAATATGTCATTTCTCCACATCTGTACCCAGTAGTACTGTAGCCATCTGCCTGTAGTAATCATTTAGTTAATTAGCCATATTTGTATTGGTTTATGTTCCCCTCTATGTCAGTAGGTTAATTGTCCCCCATTAGAATGCAGTTAGCTGAGAGAAGTCATCGTCAACGTATTATTTCAACATCCGTGACATTATTACCCCTGTCGTACTGTACTGTGGCCACACCCCTCTGGCGTATTTAGTGTAGAATTTACAGGATTGTGTACATGCTGTGGGAGCGTATAAATCTACTGAAGACAGTCTATACTGCATTAGGAGGTTTCATTTCACAGACAATGCGTAATAGACTACCTCCCTTGCAGAGCTGGCAGCGGCCCAACTATGTAGAAAGCTCGTATTATTTCCTTTGTCGTCTTTGGGAATGAAGGAAAGAAAAAACTGTTGTTTGTTCTCTCATTGGCTGGAGTAGCTGGAATTCTTTCTCCTTAAATAGACATCACCCCCCCATCCTCCTCTCTGTTTCCTTCCAAACCAGGAAGGATCTGGTTCTATCCATTTCAGTTAAAGGGGATTTATTGGCATGGGAGCATATGTGTACATTGCCAAAGCAAGTGAAATAGATAACAAACAAAAGTGAAATAATCAATAAAACATTTACAGTAATATTACACTCACAAATGTCATATTATGTCTATATACAGTGTTGTAACGATGTGCAAATAGTAGAAGTAGAAAAGGGAAAATAAATAAACATAAATTTAGGTTGTATTTACAATGGTGTTTGTTCTTCACTGGTTGACCTTTTCTTGTGGCAACAGGTCACAAATCTTGCTGCTGTCTCCAACCCCACTCCTCCTCCCCTCTTTTGTCATTATTTTCCCTCTTTCCACCCCTGCCATGCAGGAACAGTAGAAGATTGGGGTAACTGTGTTTGACAGGTGGTTAGGTGGTGGCTTGTGATAGGTGGTCATATAGGAAGCACAGTATATGACCACAGGACCAGCGTTCATACTGTCACTCTCACATGACAAGCTGACAAGCTGGTTGGCAGAAAGGCAGGCAGGTTGAGAGGCAGGCTGATAGAGAGGCAGGCAGGTTGAGAGGCAAGCTGATAGAGAGGCAGGCAGGTTGAGAGGCAAGCTGATAGAGAGGCAGGCAGGTTGAGAGGCAAGTTGATAGAGAGGCAAGCTGATAGAGAGGCAGGTTGGGTGGCAAGCTGACAGAGAGGCTGAGAGGCAGGTTGACAGTGGCAGGCAGGCTGACATAAAGGCAGGCAGAGAGGCAGTCAGAGAGGAAGGCAGAGAGGCGGACTGACAGAGAGGCGGTCTGACAGAGAGGCGGTCTGACAGAGAGGCGGTCTGACAGAGAGGCGGTCTGATCAGAGAGGCAGGCGGACAGAGAGGCGGTCTGACAGAGAGGCAGGCGGACAGAGAGGCAGGCTGACAGAGAGGCAGGCGGACAGAGAGGCGGTCTGACAGAGAGGCGGTCTGACAGAGAGGCGGTCTGACAGAGAGGCAGGCGGACAGAGAGGCGGTCTGACAGAGAGGCGGTCTGACAGAGAGGCAGGCTGACAGAGAGGCGGTCTGACAGAGAGGCAGGCTGACAGAGAGGCAGGCAGACAGAGAGGCAGGCTGACAGAGAGGCGGCTCTGACAGAGAGGCGGTCTGACGAGAGCAGGCTGACAGAGAGGCGGTCTGACAGAGAGGCAGGCTGACAGAGAGGCGGTCTGACAGAGAGGCAGGCTGACAGAGAGGCAGGCTGACAGAGAGGCGTCGGACAGAGAGGCGGCTCTGACAGAGAGGCGGTCTGACAGAGGGCGGTCGACAGAGAGGCAGGCTGACAGAGAGGCAGGCAGACAGAGAGGCAGGCGGACAGAGAGGCGGTCTGACAGAGAGGCAGGCGGACAGAGAGGCGGTCTGACAGAGAGGCGGTCTGACAGAGAGGCGGTCTGACAGAGAGGCAGGCGGACAGAGAGGCGGTCTGACAGAGAGGCAGGCTGACAGAGAGGCAGGCGGACAGAGAGGCAGGCTGACAGAGAGGCGGTCTGACAGAGAGGCGGCCTGACAGAAGGCGGTCTGAAGAGAGGCGGTCTGACAGAGAGGCGGTCTGACAGAGAGGCGGTCTGACAGAGAGGCAGGCGGACAGAGAGGCAGGCGGACAGAGAGGCGGTCTGAACGAGAGGCGGTCTGACAGAGAGGCAGGCTGACAGAGAGGCGGCCTGACAGAGAGGCGGTCTGACAGAGAGGCAGGCGGACAGAGAGGCGGGCTGACAGAGAGGCGGTCTGACAGAGAGGCGGTCTGACAGAGAGGCGGTCTGACAGAGAGGCAGGCGGACAGAGAGGCGGGCTGACAGAGAGGCGGTCTGACAGAGAGGCGGTCTGACAGAGAGGCGGTCTGACAGAGAGGCAGGCGGACAGAGAGGCGGTCTGACAGAGAGGCGGTCTGACAGAAGAGCGCAGGCGGACAGAGAGGCGGTCTGACAGAGAGGCAGGCGGACAGAGAGGCGGTCTGACAGAGGCGGTCTGACAGAGAGGCAGGCTGACAGAGAGGCGGTCTGACAGAGAGGCGGTCTGACGAGAGGCAGGCGGACAGAGAGGCGGTCTGACAGAGAGGCAGGCGGACAGAGAGGCGGCCTGACAGAGAGGCGGTCTGACAGAGAGGCGGTCTGACAGAGAGGCGGTCTGACAGAGAGGCAGGCGGACAGAGGGCGGTCTGACAGAGAGGCAGGCGGACAGAGAGGCGGTCTGACAGAGAGGCGGTCTGACAGAGAGGCGGTCTGACAGAGAGGCGGTCTGACAGAGAGGCAGGCGGACAGAGAGGCGGTCTGACAGAGAGGCAGGCGGACAGAGAGGCGGTTGACAGAGAGGCAGGCGGACAGAGAGGCGGTCTGACAGAGAGGCGGTCTGACAGAGAGGCGGTCTGACAGAGAGGCAGGCTGACAGAGAGGCGGTCTGACAGAGAGGCGGTCTGACAGAGAGGCAGGCGGACAGAGAGGCGGCCTGACAGAGAGGCGGTCTGCAACAGAGAGGCGGTCTGACAGAGAGGCGGTCTGACAGAGAGGCAGGCGGACAGAGCGGCGGTCTGACAGAGAGGCAGGCGGACAGAGAGGCGGCCTGACAGAGAGGCAGGCGGACAGAGAGGCGGCCTGACAGAGAGGCCGG
>NC_036854.1:36294344-36301527 GCF_002910315.2 Salvelinus sp. IW2-2015
GACAGAGAGGCAGGCAGACAGAGAGGCAGGCGGACAGAGAGGCAGGCGGACAGAGAGGCAGGCAGACAGAGAGGCAGACAGAGAGGCAGGCTGACAGGCAGGCACACCAGGGGGAAGGGAACTGCTCTATGTCAGTGGGTAATTATAGGTTGACACAAGTGACTGGCCTTGTTCTTCTCTTTCATTGCTCCCTTCATCCCTTGAATATTTCCTTACCTGCTATGGAAGAGGGGGGTTGGAGAGAGAGAGAGATTCATTGAGTATTCCTTTTCTTATTATCTACAGTACCAGTCAAAAGTTTGGACACACCACATTCAAGGGTTTTTCTTTATTTTTACTATTTTCTACATTGTAGAATAATAGTGAAGACATCAAAACGATGAAATAACACATATGGAATCATGTAGTAACCAAAAAAGTGTTAAACAAATCAAAATATTTTTTAAATTTTAGGTTCTTGAAAGTAGCCACCCTTTGCCTTGATTACAACTTTGCACACTCTTGGCATTCTCTAAACCAGCTTCACCTGGAATGCCTTTCCAACAGTATTGAAGGAGTTCCCACATATGCTGAGCACTTGTTGGCTGCTTATCCTTCACTCTGCGGTCAAACTCATCCCAAACCATCTCAATTGGGTTGAGGTTGGGTGATTGTGGAGGCCAGGTCATCTGATGCAGCACTCCATCACTCTCCTTCTTGGACAAATAGCCCTTACACAGCCTGGAGGTGTGTTTTGGGTCATTGTCCTGTTGAAAAGAAAATGATAGTCCCACTAAGTGCAAACCAGATGGGATGGCGTGTCGCTGCAGAATGCTGTGGTAGCCAAGCTGGTTAAGTGTGCATTGAATTCTAAATTAATCACAGACAGTGTCACCAGCAAAGCACCATCACACCTCCTCCTCCATGCTTCACAGTGGGAACCACACATGCAGAGATCATCCGTTCATCTACTCTGTGTCTCACAAAGACAAAAATCACAAATTTGGAATCATCAGACCAAAGGACAGATTTCCACCGGTCTAATGTCCATACTTCGTGTTTCTTGGCCCAAGTAAGTCTCTTATTATTATTGGTGTCCTTTAGTAGTGGTTTCTTTGCAGCAATTTGACCATGAAGGCCTGATTCCACGCAGTCTCTGAACAGTTGATGTTGAGATGTGTCTGTTACTTGAACTCTGTGAAGCATTTATTTGGGCTGCAATTTCTGAGGCTGGTAACTCTAATGAACTTATCCTCTGCAGCAGAGGTGACTCTGGGTCTTCCTTTCCTGTGGCGGTTACATGAGAGGCAGTTTCATCATGGCACTTGATGGTTTTTGCAACTGCACTTGAAGAAACTTTCAGAATTCTTGAAATTGACTGACCTTCATGTCTTAAAGTAATGATGGACTGTCGTTTCTCTTTGCTTATTTCAGCTGTTCTTGCCATAATATGGACTTGGTCTTTTACCAAATTCTGTTTTTTCTGTATACCACCCCTATCTTGTCACAACACAACCGATTGGCTCAAACGCATTAAGAAGGAAAGAAATTCCACAAATGAACTTTTTAACAAAGCACACCTGTTAATTTAAATGCATTCCAGGTGACTACCTCAAGAAGCTGGTTGAGGGAATTCCAAGAGTGTGCAAAGCTGTCATCAAGGCAAAGGGTGGCTACTTTGAAGAATCTGAAATATATAACATATTTTTTATTTGTTTAACACTTTTTGATAACTATTACATGATATATATAACATGATTCCATATGTGTTATTTCATAGTTTTGATGTCTTCACTATTATTCTACAATGTAGAAAATAGTAAAAATAAAGAAACATTTTTAATGAGTAGGTGTGTCCAAACTTTTGACCGGTAGTGTATGTTTCTATTTGTTTGCTTTGGCAATGTACAGTATGTGGTTACACTTTCCAAGTCAATAAATCCTTTTGAATTTAAATCTCAGAGAGAGAGAGAGATCAGAGCCCCCCCCCCCACCCTCTCTTTCTCTCCCTCTTTCTCTGTGACCTGTGTTCCTCTTTGACCTCCACACTAGTTGACCAGGGTCAACACAGGGCGGAGTGTAGAGCGTGTGAAGCTCCTCCGGTTCTGAGGCTGGACCAAAGGCCTCTCCTCCGGGGCTTGTCACAGTGATTACTGGGGTGGCTGTGTGTTCAGTCATGGGCCTCAGTGTCTCATGTTGACGACTCCCAGATCCCTCCCTGCACTTGTGCTTTTACGATCATTAGTTTGAGTTCTCTTGCTCTATATTTAGTCTCTTTGATGCTCCCTCCCTCCCAGCCCCTGCTTCTCTCTCTCTCTCTCTCTCTCTCTCTCTCTCTCTCTCTCTCTCTCTCTCTCGCTCTCGCTCTCGCTCTCGCTCTCTCTCTCTTTCTCTCAGTTCTCACGAGACAGGACTCATCGTGAGTTGGAACTGAACTGGGAACAACATTTTCATTAGTCTCTGTGGACTAGAGTTTGTACAGTACAGTGATCCCTTTTTTTTCATTGCGTATTAGTCGTGCTGCATACAAGCTAATTGAATAATTAAAACAATTTACTTTCTAAATATAAGATGAAAATCTGTGTTTGGATAAACGGTTGGCCTATTGGTAGAAGATTGAATACTTACTTGGTGTTACGTGCATAAAGTTTAGCAGTATTTGCTTCTACGTAAATCCCTTTTGGTATCCTGGCCTTATGTTAGAAGTACTTAGCAGTAGTATCTTTCTCCATCGGCATTCCTCTGGAGTCTAGTTTAAGACTGTGTGTATGTGTGCGTGCGTGTGTGCGTGCGTGCGTGTGCGTGCGTGTGTGGTGTTGGCACATCTGAGAATACCTCACTGCCCGGCATCCTCCCATGTGTTAGTTAGGGTGTAACAGGCAGGTGCAGCTGACCCCCTTTACACCCCTGTAATTGGTGTAAAACATATTTTCACATTCAGGTCTCAGGGGAGGGTGGGTGTTCGAGAAGGAGGGTGGAGATGTGTTGCCGTTGGCAACCTGCTGTTAAAGAGCATTTCCTAAACTGCAGGCAAGTTGGGAAATGAAGGTCGTGGGCATATGTAATTTATCAGATTCAACTTATTTGTCACACTACTACATATACACTGAGTGTACAAACATTAGGAACAGCTGCTCTTTCCATGACATAGACTGACCAGGTGAATCCAGGTGAACGCAATCATCCCTTATTGATGTCACTTGTTAAATCCACCTCAATCAGTGTAGATGAAAGGGAGGAGACAGGTTAAAGAAGGATTTTCAAGTCTTGAGACAATTGAGACATGATTTGTGTATGTGTGCCATTCAGAGGGTGAATGGGCAAGACAAAATATTTAAGTACCTTTGAACAGAGTATTGTAGAAGGTGCCAGGCGCACCGGTTTGAGTGTGTCAATAACTGCAACAGCTTGATTTTTCATGCTCAACAGTTTCCGTGTGTATCAAGAATGGTCCAACACCCAAGGACATCCAGACAACTTGACACAACTGTGGGAAACATTGGAGTCAACATGGGCCAGCGTCCCTGTGGAACGCTTTTGACCCCTTGTTGAGTCCATGCCCCGACGGATTGAGGCTGTTCTGAGGGCAGAAGGGGTGGGTATTCTTAATGTTTTGTACAGTCAGTGTATATGCTACTGGTGCTTTACATGATGTCTACTGAAGATCTCTGATCCTGCTATCTCTAGATAAGGTATAGTTTGTTGAGTCAGATGAACTCGTGGATACCATTTTATGTCTCAGTGTCTTGGATTTGGTTTGACATCCTAGGAATGCGGTGATCTGAAATAATCCCTCTCGATCCAATCATATCAGCCAACCTGACCTGGAGCTATCGCCATTCTTTCCCCATAAGTGGCCATCCCTACAGCACCGTGAAGCAGCCTGTAGCCAGCTGTAAGGCTGTATGAATGTGTGGTATGTGTGATAGGACTGTGGTCATGTTAGTCTCTAAAGGTTCACACCTCAGAGCTGAACCCTGGGACTGGCGATAGGAGGCACAGGAGGAGGCGCTGAAGGAGGTGAAGGAGATTGAGTTGTGAGTCATTTAAACGCTGGGCTAAAGGAGAGGATATTAGACATCTCTATCATGTATTATTTTGGGGGGGGGGGTATTTTCAGCAATTGTCATCGTATGAATCTTTGTATGTCTGCGCTGTTTTCTTTGTGTGTGCATCTGCGCGTGTGTGTTCTTAATTGTGCGGGATTGGTGCATCTGTGTGTAGGCGTTCCTTTGTGAGTATGTCTGGTTGTGAAGGCCAGCTTGGTTTATCAGTGTGGAGGAAGACAGACTGATACGTCTACATACTGAACCTGACATTTACAGGTCGACTCTATCTCTGAGAGGGAGGCACATGGTGCCACGGATTACCCCTGGGTACACGAGAGAGAGAGAGAGAGAGAGAGAGAGAGAAGAAGAGAGAGAGAGAAGAGAGAGAGAGCAGAGAGAGAGAGAGAGAGAGAGAGAGAGAGAGAGAGCGATGAAGAGAGGAGAGAGAGAGAAGAGAGAGAGAGGAGAGAGAGAGAGAAGAGAGAGAGAGAGAGAGAGAGAGAGAGAGAGAGAGAGAGAGAGAGAGAGAGAGAGAGAGAGAGAAGAGAGAGAGAGAGAGAGAGAGAGAGAGAGAGAGAGAGAGAGAGAGAGAGAGAGAGAGAGAGAGAGAGAGAGAGAGAGAGAGAGAGAGAGAGAGGAGAGAGAGAGAGAGAGAGAGAGAGAGAGAGAGAGAGAGAGGAGGTAGAGAGAAGAGAAAGAGGGAATGAGATAGATAGAGATCAGAAGAAGAGACATACAGTAACAGTCAGAAGAAGAGGAGATTGGGGGGAGGAGAAGGAGGACTGTGGAAGAGAGAGAGGTGAGAAGATGGGAGATGAAAGAGGGAGCTGGGTCTGAAGTGAAATGTCAGCCAAATGTGATTCTGCAGTCATATCTGTTCTCTTTGAATGTCAGCCTCATACAGAACGACTCTCCTACACTGGATCTGAAGATGGAGGAATCTCTCCCTCTCTTTCCTCTCTCTCTTCTCTCTATCTCCCTCCTCTCTTCACCTTTCTCTCACTTCCCCCCTATCTCTTCCTCTCTCTCTCTCCTCTTCCTCTCTTCACCTTTCTCTCTCCCTCCCCCATTCCCGCTTACTCTTCCCCTTACCCTCGCTCTTTCCTCTCTCGCTCACTCCTCTCCCTCCCATCTCCCTCTCACTTCTCCTCTCTCTCTTCCCTCTCTCCCTCTCCCTCTCTTTCCCTCTCTTCTGTCCTCTATCTCCCTCTCCTCTCTTCACCTTTCTCTCACTTTCCCATATCTCTTCCTCTCTCTCTCTCTCCCTTCTCTCCTCTCCCCCTCTTATCTTTCCCCTCTATCTTTCCCCCTCTCCCTCCCTTCTCTCTCTCTCTCTGATTCCACTCTCTTTGTTCCTGTGTGTGTGGTCCTTTGTGGGTCAGCCTCATTACAGCGTAGGGCGGGGGACTGAGTGAGAGACATCCTCTGAAATGTCATAGTGTGTATGTGTGCAGTGTGCCACTATTGCCACGTGTCTATGTCTGTCTGTGTGTGTATTCCTACATATCTGCATACATGTACTGCAGGCATACATACACACCTCCAGTATTAAAGCCACATTAGAGGGAGTCTCTCTCTCTTCTCTCTCTGCTCCATTCTCTCTTCACTTCACCACTCGTTTCCTCATCTCAAGTGCCTGGAAAAGAAGGAAAGGGAATACTTCATCAGAATCAGAGAAGTCACATCCCAGCGTATGAATCAATCGCTCTGCTGGTCAGAGATGTGTGCCACTTTAAAAACCTCCCGTAAATATTGGTCCCATTTGTGTGTGTGTGTGTGTGTGTGTGTGTGTGTGCGTGCGTGCATGCGCGCGCGTGTGTGTGGTGACGCGCGTATGTCAGAGACAGGCAGTCTGAAGCGGTTAGGATGAGAAGCGAGTCACAAGATGACAGTAGAGTAGCCGGCTGGTCAGAGCTGAGCATTCTGTGTCTGAGAGGGCCAGGCTAAAGAGACACTAGAGAGACTGGCTATACACTGTCTGTTTAATATCAGAAGATAGATAGATAGATAGATGGATGTATGGATGATAGATAGATAGATAGATAGATAGATAGATAGATAGATAGATGATAGATAGATAGATAGATATAGATAGATAGATAGATAAGATAGATAGATAGATAGATAGATAGATAGATAGATAGAGTAGATAGATAGGATAGATAGATAGATAGATAGATAGATAAATTCTACAAACCACCTAAAAGGAAGCGTTATTCCAAACCTTCCATAACAAAGCCATCACCTACAGAGAGATGAACCTGGAGAAGAGTCCCCTAAGCAAGCTGGTCCTAGGCTCTGTTCACAAACACAAACAGACCCACAGAGCCCCAGGACAACAGCACAATTAGACCCAACCAAATCAGTGAGAAACAAAAAGATAATTACTTGACACATTGGAAAGAATTAACAAAAAAACAGAGCAACTAGAATGCTATTTGGCCCTAAACAGAGAGTACACAGTGGCAGAATACCTGACCACTGTGGACTGACCCAAACTTAAGGAAAGCTTTGTTGACTATGTACAGACTCAGTGAGCAATAGCCTTTGCGATTGAGAAAGGCCGCCGTAGGCAGACATGGCTCTCAAGAGAAGACAGGCCTATGTGCTCACTGCCCAACAAAATGAGTGGAAACTGAGGCTGGCACTTCCTAAACCTCCTGCCCAATGTATGACCAATTAGAAGAGACATATTTCCCTCAGATTACACAGATCCACAAAGAATCGAAAACAAAATCCAATTTTTGAATAAACCTCCCATATCTACTGGTGAAATTCCACCAGTGTGCCATCAACAGACAAAGATATTATGACCTGTTGCCACAGAAAAGGGCAACCAGCTGAAGAACAAACACCATTGTAAAACAACCCATATTTATGTTATTTATTTTAACTTGTTGTGCTTGAACGCATTTGTACATTGTTACAACAAAACTTTTGCTATATATTATATTGAACATTGTAATGTTCTTTATTGTTTTGAAACTCTGGTATGTGTAATGTTTACTGTTAATTTTTAATTGTTTACTTTCAACTTTATGTATATTATCACCTCACTTGCTTTGCAATGTTTAACACATGTTTCCATGCCAATTAAAGCCCCTTGAATTGAATTGTAATAGATAGATAGAATAGATAGATAGATAGATAGATAG
>NC_036854.1:36301552-36312303 GCF_002910315.2 Salvelinus sp. IW2-2015
TAAAGGCTGTATGAATGTGTGGTATGTGTGATAGGACTGTGGTCATGTTAGTCTCTAAAGGTTCACACCTCAGAGCTGAACCTGGGACTGGCGATAGGAGGCACAGGAGGAGGCGCTGAAGGAGGTGAAGAGATTGAGTTGTGAGTCATTATAACGCTGGTGGGCTAAAGGAGAGGATATTAGACATCTCTATCATGTATTATTTTGGGGGGGGGGTATTTTCAGCAATTGTCATCGTATGAAAAATCTTTGTATGTCTGCGCTGTTTTCTTTGTGTGTGCATCTGCGCGTGTGTGTTCTTAATTGTGGCGGGATTGGTGCATCTGTGTGTTAAGCGCGTTCCTTTGTGAGTATGTCTGGTTGTGTAAGGCCAGCTTGGTTTATCAGTGTTGAGGAAGAACAAGCTGATACGTCTACATTACTGAACCTGACATTACAGGTCGACTCTATCTCTGAGAGGAGGCCACATGGTGCCACGGATTACCCTGGGTACACGAGAGAGAGAGAAGAGCGAGAGAGAGAGGAGAGAGAGAGAAAGAGAGAGAGAGAGCGAGAGAGAGAGAAGAGACGAGAGAGAAGAGAGAGAGAGAGAGAGAGAGAGAGAAGAGAGAGAGAGAGAGAGAGAGAGAAGAGAGAGAGAGAGAGAGAGAGAGAGAGAGAGAGAGAGAGAGAGAGAGAGAGAGAGAGAGAGAGAGAGAGAGAGAGAGAGAGAGAGACGAGAGAGAAGAGAGAGAGAGAGAGAGAGAGAGAGAGAGAGAGAGAGAGAGAGAGAGAGAGAGAGAGAGAGGAGGTAGAGAGAAGAGAAAGAGATGAGATAGATAGAGATCAGAGAGAGAGACATACAGTACAGTCAGAAGAAGAGGAATGAGGGAGAAAAAGGAAAGGAGGTGTGAGAGAGGAGAAGGTGAGAAGATGGGAGATGAAAGAGGGAGCTGGGTCTGAAGTGAAATGTCAGCCAAAATGTGATTCTGCAGTCATATCTGTTCTCTTTGAATGTCAGCCTCACAGAACGACTCTCCTACACTGGATCTGAAGATGAGGAATCTCTCCCTCTCTTTCCCTCTCTTCTTCTCTCTATCTCCCTCCTCCTCTCTTCACCTTTCTCTCACTTCCCCCCCTATCTCTTCCTCTCTCTCTTCCCTCTTCCTCTCTCACCTTTCCTCTCTCCTCCCCCATTCCCGCTTACTCTTCCCCTTACCCGCGCTCTTCCTCTCTCGCCACTCTCTCCCCATCTCCCCCTCTCACTTCTCCTCCTCTCTTCCCTCTCTCCCTCTCCCTCTCTTTCCCTTCTCTTCTGTCCTCTATCTCCCTCTCCTCTCTTCACCTTTTCTCTCACTTCCCCATATCTCTTCCTCTCTCTCTCTCCCTTCTCTCTCTCCCCCTCTATATCTTTCCCCTCCTATCTTTCCCCCTCTCCTCCCTTCTCTCCTCTCTCTGATTCCACTCTCTTGTTCCTGTGTGTGTGGTCCTTCTGTGGGTCAAGCCTCATTACAGCAGTAGGGCGAGGGGACTGAGTGAGAGGAACATCCTCTGAAATGCATTAGTGTGTATGTCGTGCATGTTGCCACTATTGCCCACGTGTCTATGTCTGTCTGTGTGTGTATTCCTACATTAGTCTGCATACATGTTACTGCAGGCATACATACACACCTCCCAGTATTAAAGCCACATTAAGAGGGATCTCTCTCTCTCTCTCTCTGCTCCATTCTCTCTTCACTTCACCACTCGTTTCCTCATCTCAAGTGCCTGGAAAAAGAAGGAAAGGGAATACTTCATCAGAATCAGAGAAGGTCACATCCCAGCGTATGAATCCAATCGCTCTGCTGGGTCAGAGATGTGTGCCACTTTAAAAACCTCCCGTTAATATGTGGTCCCATTTGTGTGTGTGTGTGTGTGTGGTGTGTGTGTGGTGCGTGCGTGCATGCGCGCGCGTGTGTGTGTCGCGCGTATGTCAGAGACAGGCAGTCTGAAGCGGTTAGGATGAGAGCGAGTCACAAGATGACAGTAGAGGTAGCCGCTGGTCAGAGCTGAGCCATTCTGTGTCTGAGAGGGCCAGGCTAAAGAGACACTAGAGGACTGGCATACCACTGTCTGTTTTAATATCAGAAGAGTAGATAGATAGAGAGATGGGATGTATGGATAGATAGATAGATAGATAGATAGAATAGATAGATAGATAGATAGATAGATAGATAGATAGATAGATAGATAGATAGATAGATAGATATGATAGATAGATAGATAGATAGATAGATAGATAGATAGATAGATAGGATAGATAGATAGATAGATAGATTAGATAAATTGCTACAAACCACCTAAAAGAAGCGATTCCCAAACCTTCCATAACAAAAGCCATCACCACAGAGAGATGAACCTGGAGAAGAGTCCCCTAAGCAACTGGTCCTAGGCTCTGTTCACAAACACAACAGACCCACAGAGCCCCAGGACAACAGCACAATTAGACCCAAACCAAATCAATGAGAAACAAAAAGATAATTTACTTGACACATTGGAAAGAATTAACAAAAAAACAGAGAAACTAAGAATGGCTATTTGGCCCTAAACAGAGAGTACACAGTGGCCAGAATACCTGACCACTGTGGACTGACCCAAACTTAAGGAAAGCGGTTTGACTATGTACAAGACTCAGTGAGCATAGCCTTTGCTATTTAGAAAGGCCGCCGTAGGCAGACATGGCTCTCAAGAGAAGACAGGCCTATTGCTCACTGCCCAACAAAATGAGGTGGAAACTGAAGCTGGCACTTCCTAACCTCCTGCCCAATGTATGACCATTAGAAGAGACATATTTCCGCCTCAGATTACAAGATCCACAAGAATTCGAAAACAAAATCCAATTTTTGATAAACTCCGCATATCTACTGGTGAAATTCCACAGTGTGCCAATCAACAGCAGCAAGATTATGACCTGTTGCCACAGAAAAGGCAACTCAGCTGAAGAACAAAACACCATTGTAAATACAACCCATATTATGTTTATTTATTTTAACTTGTTGTGCTTGAACGCATTTGTAACATTGTTACAACAACTTGCTATATATTATATTGAACATTGTAATGTTCTTTATTGTTTTGAAACTCTGGTATGTGTAATGTTACTGTTAATTTTTAATTGTTTACTTTCAACTTTATGTATATTATCGTACCTCACTTGCTTTGCAATTTAACACATGTTTCCATGCCAATTAAAGCCCCTTGAATTGAATTGAATAGATAGATAGATAGATTAGATTAGATAGATAGATAGAAGATAATAGATGTATAGATAGATGTATAGATAGATGTATAGATAGATGGTATAGATAGATGTATAGATAGATGTATAGATAGATGTATAAGATAGATGTATAGATAGATAGATAGATAGAGTAGTAGATAGATAGATAGATAGAGAGATAGATAGATAGATAGATAGATGTATAGATAGATAGATCGTATAGATAGTAGAATGTATAGATAGCATAGATAGATAGATAGATAGATAGAGTGAGATAGATAGATAGATAGATAGATAGATAGATAGATAGATAGATAGATAGATAGATAGAATAGATTAGATAGATAGTAGATAAGAGATAGATTGTATAGATAATAATGTATAATAGATAGATGTATAGATATTATAGATAATAGATAATAGATAGATAGAATAGATAGATAGATAGATAGATAGCAGTAGATAGATAGATAGATAATGGATTGGATGCGGAGGATGGGATGGATGGATGGATGGATGGATGCGAATGGATGGATGGATATAGATAGATAGATAGATAGATAGATAGATAGATAGATAGATAGATAGATAGAGAGATAGATAGATAGATACAGCAAGATTTGTAAGACCTGTTCCACAAGAAAAGGTTTCACCAGTGAAGAACAAACACCACTGTAAATACAAACCATATTTATGCTTCATTTATTTTCCCGTTTGTACATTTAACCAATCTTGTACACCGTGACAACACTGTATATATAACATAATATGACATTTGTAATGTCCTTTATTCTTTTGAAAACTTCTGTATGGTTAAAGTTTCACTGTTCATTCTTATTGTGTATTTTTCATTTGTATATTATCTACCTTCACTTTGCTTGGCAATGTTAACATATGTTTCCCCATGCCCAATAAAGCCCCTTGAATTGAATAGATGAGAGAACAGAGACAGAGAGAGGGCCTGAAAGCCTTTCTACTGTGTGAATACCAGGGCAGTAGCCACCAGGTTTTAAAGGTGCAACTTAGAAACACACTGATCTCTCATCCCTCCATCCCATCCCTTCATTCCATCCATCCATTTCACAAATAATAATAATTACACAACACCCAACATATCCTGCATTAGAGCACAGAGACATTTCAAAAATTAGAAGTGCTAATATCTTGGAGGCTTTTTCAAACTCCCCATTTTGGTTTCAACCCTGCCTGTTTGGTTTGGTAATGACACTGTGGCTATCATCGTGTTTATTTGGGAATGCTAGATTAAAGAATTGACTTCAACATTCCAGACGTGGGGACTCTGAATTATCCGTCTCCAAGAGGTTCCGTGGTTGTGAACATTCCTCTGGAAGATGGAGGGATGGAAGGAAACCCCCATTAAAGGAAACAGATCAAAGCCACACCAGGACCCCCCCCCCCCCCCCCCCCCCCCTCCGTCGGAACCCAGGCGGTAGTTTGTGTCCTGGAGAACAGAGGACAGGCATGTTCCCTCCCACTCTTAATTAGAAACCCTAAGTATACCACACACTGACCGATCACACTGGTTCCCACTTGCCCCCCAGTACAGTCAGCTGTGGAAGGGAAGGGAACATCTGGTTCTTTCAGGCCTGTCAGTGTGTGGTGTGTGGCGTGGAAATGCTGGAATTATCAGTCTCATGTCAGGCTTATCATTTCCGTATGCATCGACTGGCCTGGTCATTGCTCCTCACATTCTCTACCGGAAACATACAATACCACTGCAACCAGCTAAGTGGTTTGTGTGTGTGTGTGTGGTGTGTGTGTGTGTGTGTGTGTGTGGTGTTGTGTGTGTGTGTGTGTGTGTGTTGTGTGTGTGTGTGTGTTGTGTGCGTGTGTGTGTGTGTGTGGTGTGGGCGCTGAGTGGTGTCTGTGCCACTCTCTTTCCCGCTTTCCATCCCTCTGCCGGTTCTGATCCCTGCCTACCCAGGAAAGTATCATTGACAAATACCCTGCTGTCCCCCAATTCCTCCCTTAATTAGGATCCTCAGGTTGGGTGGGACTGCCACTTGATAGGAGGAGAGGCAACGTAGCCACTGGAATGCTGAAGTTGATGTTGGTTGTGGTGCGCGCAGAGGGAGGTGGTATTAGGCTGGCAACACAGCCAGATCAGCCAGGTTGGTGGTTGCTCAGAGGGAGGTTGGTATAGGTGCATAGCCAGACCAGCCAGGGATGGGTTTGGTGCGCAGAGGGAGGGTTGGCACAAGGAAGGCCCGCAGGGTGGTGGTGCCGCAAGAGGGGAGGGTGTCACAAACAGCCAGACGGGGAGAATGTCCGCCTCAAACATGTTTTATTCCTCTTAAAAGAGGGAGAGAGGATGATGGGAGAGAGGATGATGGGAGACGAGGAATGATGGGAGAGAGGGTGCGGAAAGAGGGTGATGACGGGGAGAGAGGATGACGGGAGAGAGGTACGGGAGAGAGGATTGACGGGAGAGAGGGTGACGGGAGAGAGGATGATGGGAGAGAGGGTGATGGGATAGAGGGGATGGAGAGAGGGAGGGGAGAGAGGGGGGTGGGAGAGGAGGGGGATGGAGAGAGGGATGGGAAAAAGGAAAAGAGGGGAAAAAAATGCAGAAAAAAAAAGAAAAGACGGGTGGTGAAATGGGGACAATTAGGGGATGATGGGAAGAGAGGGTGATGGGAGAGAGGGTGACGGGAGAGAGGGTGGATGGGAGAGGAGTGCATGGGGAGAGAGGGGGATGGGAGAGAGGGATGGGAGAGAGGGAATGAGAGAAGACGTGATGGGATAGAAGGATGATGGGAGAGAGGATGACGGAGAGAGAGGGGACGAGGAGAGAGGGGGACGGGAGAGAGGGGCGACGGTGAGAGAGGGTGATGGAGAGAGGGTGCATGGGAGAGAGGATGGGAGAGCGGGGATGGGAGAGAGGGGGATGGGAGAGGGCGATGGGAGAGAGGATGGGAGAGGGGGATGGAAGAGGGTGCGGCCTGTATAAACTACCTGGTAGTTGTACATAACTGTATACACTGGATGTCTTATGGTGGTGGACCATTCTGATACACACGGGAAACTTTTGCAGCGTGAAAACCCAGCAGCATTGCAGTGCTTGACACAAACTGGTACGCCTGGCACCTACTACCATACCCCGTTCAAGGCACTTAAAGTCTTGCCCATTCACACCTCTGAATGGCACACGCACACAACCCATGTCTCAATTGTCTCAAGGCTTAAAAAACTATTATTTAACTGTTCTCCTCCCCTTCATCTACACTGAAAAAGTCGGATTTAACAAGTGACATCAGTAAGATATCATAGCTTTCACCTGGATCACCTGGTCAGTCTATGTCATGGAAAGAGCAGGTGTCCTTAATTGGTTTGTACTCTCAGAGTAAGTCTCGTTCATGTAATTGTAATGACTACACTTGAAATGTTTGTGTTTCGCTCAAAGAAGGAGAGTGGAAAGTAGGAGGAAGAAAGGTAGCTAGAGAGTGTTGAGAGAAAGGAGAGCAGCTGAAGACAGACAGACAGACAGACAGTTAGAGAGTGTTGAGAGAAGAGGAGAGCAGCCTGAAGACAGACTGACTGACAGTCAGTCAGACAGACAGACAGACAGACAGACAGACAGACAGACAGACAGGACAGGACAGACAGACAGACAGACAGACAGACAGACAGACAGACAGACAGACAGTTTAGAGAGTATTTGAGAAAAGAGGAGAAGCAGCCTGAAGACAGACAGACAGACAGTTGAGAGCATTGAGAGAAGAGGAGAGCAGCCTGAAGACAGACAGACAGACAGACAGACAGACAGACAGACAGACAGACAGACAGACAGACAGACAGACAGACAGTTAGAGAGCATTGAGAGAAGAGGAGAGCAGACCTGAAGACAGACAGACAGACAGACAACAGACAGACAGACAGACAGACAGACAGACAGACAGACAGACAGACAGACAGACAGACAGACAGAACAGGACAGACAGACAGTACAGTTAGAAGAGATTGAGAGAAGAGGAAGCAGACTGAAAGACAGAACAGACAGACAGACAGACAGACAGACAGACAGACAGACAGACAGACAGACAGACAGACAGACAGACAGACAGACAGACAGTAATAACATCAGTAATACATCAATGTGAACCAGATCGAGAGGGTTATCGGTAGCTAGTAGCTTCATCTGTCTGATAGAGGAGGCCTTGTTCAGGCATCAGCTGTCTAGACCCATGCTTTCTCTGTCAAGGTATCTGATGTCAGGACAACCCCTTCTGATTCCCAGTTAAACCAACACACACAGGCCTAGCGGGTATGTGGCTACTGGGAAGAAGGGAGAAGGAGAGGAGGTGTTAGACAGACAGTTAGAAGGGAGTGTTTGTCTTCTTTCTGACAGCTTGTTATTGAGCACTGCATCTCCCTCAGATTTATCCAGTTTTATTGGTGGAAAGTACAGAATTATACTTGTTTACATATTTCACAATTCCTCCCTCCCCAAATGTAATTCCTATCTTGACTACCAGTGAACGTGGCCATCAGGGAGTACAGTAGCTCAGTTTAGCGGAATGCTAATCAGACAGGAATGCTGATGTTTACAGCGCCGTATTCATCACTTGTCCCTCTGTTGGTTATGTTTCTGAACCAGGCCACCTCTAGTAGGATAGAAGCAGAAGCCAGGGTGGTGTCAGCAGTTTATGCATTATGCTCATCTCCTCTCTCCTCTCCTGGGTTTGTGCTTTCCTCCTAATTCCTCTCTTCCTCCAGAGAGGATTGCATTGAGACTGTATCTTTCTTCTTCCATCCCTCCATTACTGTCTGACCTTTTGCAGATGCGTTCAGCATTGCAATGCATGATGGTCCGGGATATAGATGCCTCTGGCGACTAAAGTTTAGGCTGTATTCTGACCCCAAGGATACAAGAAAATGATATTATGGAAAGAAAAACACAAGCAGTTAAAAATAAACTCACAGAGACAAAATAACTTAAGTCAACTTGAACTGTAAGTAATACTAAACCAATATACTGCTGCTATATAATCTAATAACAGACAAGACCTAACAGAAAGTTACAGTGGGTAAAGTAAACTTCTCTGTTTTGTTTAATATACAGAAGCTCTGTGACTGTCTGGTTTGAAGGATGAAAACAATATACAGCACAGTGATAAAGAATTCTACCATTCAGACAAGGCTTCCCCCACTGTGCTTGGTAGGCACAAACAATTCTCAGAAGTAAGGATCTATGGCCGCGTCAAAAATAGCACCCTGTTCCCTATAGTACACTACGTTTGACAAGAGCCCTGGTCAAAAGTAGTGCACTATAGGGAATAGGGAGCCTATGTGATTTCCCAAAAGTAAGGATCTATGTCAGTGGTCACCAACTGATCGATCGCGATCGACTGGTCTATTTCCAAGGCATTCCTAGTCGATCACCAAACAGTTCTGTAAAAAATCCAACGATAAAGCCTTGCGTTCTTATTTTTTTCATTTGTTTCACGATGTTGTGTGGTAAGTGCACTTGATTCAGCATCCCTAGTGCTGTTGGTGGTAGGTGCACTTGATTCAGCAGCCCTAGTGCTGTTGGTGTTAGGTGCACTTGATTCAGCAGCCCTAGTGCTGTTGGTGGTAGGTGCACTTGATTCAGCAGCCTCAGCATTGCAATTGCATGATGGTCACGGATATAGAGCCTTGCGACGACTACAATTTAGCTGTTTATTCTGACCCCAAGGATACAAGAAAATGATATTATGAAAGAAAAACACAAGCAGTTAAAAATAAACTCACAGAGACAAAATAACTTAAGTTAACTTGAACTGTAAGTAATACTAAACCAATATACTGCTGCTATATAATCTAATAACAGCAAGAGACCTAACAGAAAGTTAACAGTGGGTAAAGTAAACTTCTCTGTTTTGTTTAATATACAGAAGCTTCTGTGACTGTCTGGTTGAAGGATGAAAACAATATACAGCACAGTGATAAAGAATTCTACCATTCAGACAAGGCTTTCCCCCACTGTGCTTGGTAGGGCACAAACAATTCTCAGAAGTAAGGATCTATGGCCGCGTCAAAAATAGCACCCTGTTCCCTATAGTACACTACGTTTGACAAGAGCCCTGGTCAAAAAGTAGTGCACTATAGGAATAGGGAGCCTATGTGATTTCCCAAAAGTAAGGATCTATGTCAGTGGTCACCAACTGATCGATCGCGATCGACTGTCTTGTTTTTCCAAGCATCCTCAATCGATCACCCAAACAGTTTCTGTAAAAAATCCAACGATAAAGCCTTGCGTTCTTATTTTTTCATTGTTTTCACGATGTGTGTTTGGTAAGTGCACTTGATTCAGCATCCCTAGTGCTGTTGGTGGCTAGTGCACTTTGATTCAGCAGCCCTAGTGCTGTTGGTGTTAGGTGCACTTGATTCAGCAGCCCTAGTGCTGTTGGTGGTAGGTGCACTTGATTCAGCAGCCATTGTGCGGTTGGTGGTAGGTGCACTTGATTCAGCAGCCCTAGTGCTGTTGGTGGTAGGTGCACTTGATTCAGCAGCCCTAGTGATGTTGGTGGTAGGTGCACTTGATTCAGCAGCCCTAGTGCTGTTGGTGGTAGGGGCACTTGATTCAGCAGCCCTAGTGCTGTTGGTGGTAGGTGCACTTGATTCAGCAGCCCTAGTGGTGTTGGTGGTAGGGCACTTGATTCAGCAGCCCTAGTGCTGTTGGTGGTAGTGCACTTGATTCAAGCAGCCCTTAGTGATGTTGGGTTAGGTGCACTTGATTCAGGCAGCCCTAGTGCTGTGGTGGTAGTGTCACTTGATTTAGCAGCCATTGCGCTGTTGGTGGTAGGTCGCACTTGATTCAGCAGCCCTAGTGGTGTTGGTGGTAGTGCACTTGATTTAGCAGCCATTGCGCTGTTGGTGGTAGGTGCACTTGATTCAGCAGCCCTAGTGGTTGTTGGTGAGGGGACTTGATTCAGCAGCCCTAGTGCTGTTGGTGGTAGGGCACTTGATTCAGCAGCCCTAGTGTGTGGTGGTAGGGGCACTGATTTAGCAGCCGTTGCGCTGTTGGTGGTAGGTGCACTTGATTCAGCAGCCCTAGTGGTGTTGGTGGTAGGTGCACTTGATTCAGCAGCCCTAGTGGTGTTGGTGGTAGGGGCACTGATTTAGCAGCCGTTGCGCTGTTGGTGGTAGGTGCACTTGATCAGCAGCCCTAGTGCTGTTGGTGGTAGGTGCACTTGATTCAGCAGCCCTAGTGATGTTGGTTAGGTGCACTTGATTCAGCAGCCCTATGGTGTTGGTGGGTAGGGCACTTGATTCAGCAGCCCTAGTGCTGTGGTTGTAGGTGCACTTGATTCAGCAGCCCTAGTGCTGTTGGTGGTAAGTGCACTTGATTTAGCAGCCATTGCGCTGTTGGTGGTAGGCGCACTTGATTCAGCAGCCCTAGTGCTCGTGTTGGTGTAGTGCACTTGATCAGCAGCCCTAGTGATTGTTTGGTGGGTACGGTGCACTTGATTCAGCAGCCCTAGTAGCTGTGTTGGTGTAGGGGCACTTA
>NC_036854.1:36312328-36327328 GCF_002910315.2 Salvelinus sp. IW2-2015
TAGTTTGCTGTGGTGGTAGGTGCACTTGATTCAGCAGCCCTAGTGATGTTGGTGGTAGGTGCACTTGATTCAGCAGCCCTAGTGCTGTTGGTGGTAGGCACTTGATTCAGCAGCCCTAGTGCTGTTGGGTGGTAGGTGCACTTGATTCAGCAGCCCCTAGTGGTGTTGGTGGTAGGGGCACTTGATTCAGCAGCCCTAGTGCTGTTGGTGTAGTGCACTTGATTCAGCAGCCCTAGTGATGTTGGTGGTAGGTGCACTTGATTCAGCAGCCCTAGTGCTGTTGGTGGTAGGTGCACTTGATTTAGCAGCCATTGCGCTGTTGGTGGTAGGCGCACTTGATTCAGCAGCCCTAGTGGTGTTGGTGTAGGTGCTGATTCAGCAGCCCTAGTGCTGTTGGTGGTAGGTGCACTTGATTCAGCAGCCCTAGTGCTGTTGGTGGTAGGTGCACTTGATTCAGCAGCCCTAGCACCAGGAAGACAAAGTGTTCACATTTTGAACTATTTCATGTGTCTGAAGGAGCTCCGCCTACCCGGCAGGCCCAGAGAGCAAATCAAGTGCACGTTTTTGCCTACCACTGGCCAATCAGATAGCTCAGATCAGTTTCTTTGAGCCATAGACTGAAAAAGGAGCCTCGAACGCACAGCAAAGTTGATACTGTGAGATTTCTAAACTTTTAAAACCATGACTAGAGAGAGACTCAATGAGTACAGAAAAGAACTGCTGTTTTTATGAGCAGGTTCATGTTTAAGTTGTTATTCAACATTTTGTTCAACACTTTTATAAGCCATAAAATGTGCGTTCTCCCTACTTTCACTCACGCTACAACCAGCACTGCAGCTGCAGTGAATCTGTATAGCAAAGTGTTCCGATAAGCTTGCGTTATTATTAGTGGTTATTATTTCACTTTCTCTGGTCATAGGAGTAACAACATGAATTGGTGTATGAGGCAGAAATAATGCAGTGCGATTTGAGTTTTGCCATCAGCTGGAATACAGTGTCCCTTTTCTCAGTGGAGGGAGGAAGAGTGGCGGGACGGTAAGTCGAGTGAGAGGCAGCATCACCGCTGCTCCCTCCCTCCCCTCAGACAGACCATTAGATTCAGGCCATTAGTCCAGTAAAAAAAAGAAAAAGCTCATTATTATGCTCACTGAGCTGTGCCTCACAAGTAATACAACAAATGATCTATTACCAATGTGATCATATACATACATTTATTTTATATAAATTGAAAATGGTCTGAAAAGAACAACATTGGCAAGGCAATTTAAGAATAGCCAATATGCAGTGATAATGTATTGGGCCTATAGCTTACTGTACAAACCTCATTGCTACAGAACTGTTTTTAGTTGGCTAATGTTGCATGGGTTTATGTTTTTTAAGTCATGTTTAAAAAAAACCTGAGCGGTAGATCTCGGCTTGCATTTTGACTCAGAAAGCGATCCAATCATCCATCAATCTGGTGGGGATAGATCTATGGGGATAGATGGAGAACCTGAGGGGATGTAGAATACTTTTGGCAGAGTTATCCATCCCTGGTTACACAACCTTACAGACAGCCTTACAGACTACCATACTTCTTCACACAGCCTTAAAGACAGCCATACTTCTTCACACAGCCTTACAGGCAGCTATCCTTCTTCACACAGCCTTACAGGCAGCCATGCTTCTTCACACAGCCTTACAGGCAACCTTACAGCACCTATCATACTTCTCACACAGCCTTAAAGACAGCCATGCTCTTCACACAACTTACAGGCAAACCTTACAGACTACCATACTTCTTACACACAGCCTTAAAGACAGCCATGCTTCTTCACACAGCCTTACAGGCAGCCATGCTTCTTCACACAGCCTTACAGGCAGCTATCCTTCTTCACACAGCCTTACAGGCAGCCTTACAGACTACCATGCTTCTTCACACAGCCTTAGAGGCAGCTATCCTTCTTCACACAGCCTTACAGGCAGCCTTAAAGACAGCCATGCTTCTTTACACAGCCTTACAGGCAGCCATGCTTCTTCACACAGCCTTACACTGCATTGCCCACTGCCCTCACGTTTTTTTCCCTCATCAATCTACACACAATACCCCATAATAACAAAGTAAAAACTGCTTCTTTGAAATGTTTGCTAATTTATTGAAAATAACAAAAACTGAAATATCACATTTACAAAAGCATTCAGACCCTTTACTCAGTATTTTGTTGAAGCACCTTTGGCAGCAATTGCTACATTGAGTCTTCTTGTGTATGACGCTACAAGCTTGGCACACCTGTATTTGGGGATTTTCTTCTATTCTTCTCTGCAGATCCTATGTTCAGGTTTCTCCAGAGATATTGGATCGGGTTCAAGTTGGGTTCATTCAGAGACTTGTCCTGAAGTCACTCCTGTGTTGTCTTGGCTGCGTGCTTAGGTCCTGAGTCTGAGTCTGAGGTCCTGAGCGCTCTGGAGCAGATTTTCGAAGGATCTCGCTTTACTTTGCTCCGTTCATCTTTCCCTCGATCCTGACTAATCTCCCAGTCCCTGCTGCTGAAATACATCCCCACAGCATGATGCTGTCACCACCATGCTTCACCGTAGGGATGGTTCCACGTTTCCTCCAGATGTGACGCTTGGCATTCAGTCCAAAAAGTTTAATCTGATTTTCATCAGACTAGAGAATCTTCTTTCTCATAGTCTGAGAGTCTTTAGATGCCTTTTACTGAGGAGTGGCTTCTGTCTGGCCATAAAGGCCTGATTGGTGGAGCGCTGCAGAGATGGTTGTCCTTCTGGAAGGTTCTCCCATCTCCACAGAGGAACTCTGGAGCTCTGTCAGAGTGATCATCGGGCTCTTGGTCACCTCCCTGACCAAGGCTCTTCTCCCCCGATTGCTCAGTTTGGCCGGGCGGACAGTTCTAGGAAGAGTCTTGATGGTTCCAAACTAATTCCACTTAAGAAATGGAGGCCACTGTGTTCTTGGGTACCTTCAATGCTGCAGAAATGTTTTTGCTACCCTTCCCCAGATCTGTGCCTCTACACAGTCTTGTCTCGAAGCTCTATGGACAATTCCTTCGACCTCATTACTTGGTTTTTGCTCTGACATGCACTGTCAACTTTGGGACCTTATATAGACAGGTATGTCTTTCCAAATCATGTCCAATCAATTAAATTTACCACAGGTGGACTCCGATCAAGTTGTAGAAACATCTCAAGGATGATCAATGGAAACAGGATGCACCTGAGCTCAATTTCGAGTCTCATAGCAAAGGGTCTGAATACTTACGTAAATACGGTATTTCTGTTTTAGTCAAACATTTCTAAAAACCTGTTTTTGCTTTGTCATTATGGGGTATTGTGTGTTGATTGCTGAGGATCATTTAAAAAAAAAAAACTATTTTAGAGTAAGGCTGTAACGTAGCAAAAATGTGGAAAAAGTCAAGGGGTCTGAATACTTTCTGAAGGCAGCCATCCTTCTTCTCACTGGGATGGAGCCTGACTCAGGCTTGACTTGGGCAGGAGCTCATTGGAACTGAGTACCGTTACCTCAAATGTTCTGCTGCTTGAGTTCCTGCACCTCTTATAGAATTATTAGCTCAAAAGTATTGCAGAGTTTCTGCACCTAAATATAAACAGCACCGGCACCCAAAAATAAGGACGGCACCTATTTCAGTCCAAGTCAAGCGACGTAGAGTGAAAACAAACAGTGTCTGAATAGTATTTTCCTATTTCCTTCATCCTTCCACATCATTCCATCTATGGAGTCGTATCGTCTGTGGCTGGTTAGAGACTGAAGTACGCCCTGGGATCCGGAAATACTTGTTGATCCCTTGATTATCTCCCAACTCCTTTTCCGTCTCTGTCTGTCTTCTCTTCAACATAGCCTGAGGAATATTGGTTGATATAGAGCTGGAAAATGGTGAAAATTAGTTCCAACACCTTTGATTTTCAAGTTACACAGAGTGGCAGCCGATTATAATGACAGTTGAATATGATGTCCTCAGTTTAACAGTGATTTCAGTAAAGGCCTTTGCACATGATGTCTACCCCCCCCAAACCCAGTTCCTTAGTGCTTGATGGATAATTGTGAGCTGCCTAGCAGCCTAGCAGTAATAGTTATCAGCCTGACCTCCTATACTTTACCCCTACACTACAAAACACACACTCGTGCGTTCACATTTTACACACACATACGCACGCATGCACGCACGCAAGCACACACACATACGCGGATGGACACGCAAGAACGCACGCACTTACATGGACACACACAAACGAGCTCTCCTAATTATATCAAGAGTCCCGCTAGCCCTGTAGGTCAGCTGTAGAAGGCTGGTTGAGAGGCTGGTTGTGTGCTGTGTTGTAGTACTAACGGATCAGATCCACATTACCAGCCTCCCTGACAGTGGCTGAAGAGAGGACATGTGACTTCCTGTGTTATTATGCCAGGTTTTAGGTCAATAGTTCCTATTTTAGACAATTCAATAAAGAAACTGAAAGAAAAGGTTGAACAGTCATACATTTGTGCGTTCAGTTGTCGTCTATAAGTGTCATGGAATTCTGACACCAAATCCTGCTTCGTTTTCTGTCATTAGATAATTAGTGAAACCTTCTACTGTATATCCCACTGTCAAACAGCATGTTTCAGTTTGAATGTCAGGACATCACTTGTACTAGGGAAGTTGTGTACACAGTATATCTGTCCACAGTATATCTGTCCACATTCCCATGTTGTTTTGAGATCCTCCCTATTGCGTGTTCTCTGGCAGACAGTTATTAAAGGGCAGACTGACTCCCACAGTTTGTTTGGGTTCTGTAAAAATTAGATGCTTGCTAAATTGGTCTAATGTGTCTAATGTGTCTGTCTGTGTGGATGACATGTTTTTCTGTCTGCTTGTCTGTCTGTATCCCACGTTGTCTGTCTTTGTTGACCCTCACTCCTGCTGATGTTTAGTTGCATTGTGATATTTCTGCAGCACTTCTGTTTAGAATGAAATGGTATTTTAAAAATGCCACGTGTGCACTCTGTCACACCTCACTGAGGGGAGTAAGAGGATCCTCTTTCATATCTCTCTGCTCCCTCTCCCTCTCCCTCGCTACTCCCTCTCTCTCTCTTTTCTTCTCTCTCTCTTTCCCCTCTCCTATCTTTCTTTCTCCATCTCCTTTTTTCACTCTCTCTACTCTCCTCCCCCGCTCTCTCTTTTCTTCTCTCTCTCTCTTTCTCTCCCTCTCTCTTTCCTCTCCCCTATCTTTCTTTCGCTCTCCTTTTTTCTCTCTCTCCTCTCCTCTCTCCCCACTCCCTTTTGTCCCCCTGTCCTTTTATCTACCTTCATATTGTCTATTATAGCTGGATTGAATGGAAAGGGTACTCTCCCTGCTATATCCTGTGGCTCAGTGACATATACTTGGCCACAAGGGACTTTCTTCCTCCACCGCTACTGTTTATCACACCATGGTAGAACAGATTGTCATTCTAGTTCTATGGTGTCGCTTCCTCCCCCACTGTAATACAGTACGACCGTCTAGAACGAGGTGCATTGGTTTGAGAGGGAGAAGTGACATTGATGTATTCCTGTTCTTTTTAATAGGGCTTTGATGGAGGGGTGCAGTGTGTGTAGGGTTAGGCTTTATCTCTTGTCTAGTGTATATGATGTGTCTTCTGCTCACGTAAACCATCACACACACACACACACACACAACACGCACACACACACACACACACCACTCGCCACTCCTACACACACACACACACACACACACACACACACACACACACACACAACACCACACACACACACACATCACACACACACACACCACACACCACACACACACAACACGCTCTCCCTCGCTTCTCTCCCTTTCTATCTCTCTCGTTCTCTGTCTCTCTCTCTCACACGCCACTCCTCTCTCCGTTCCCCCTGTAGGCTTCACCAGCCTGTTATGTTTTAGAGCACCATTTGTTCAAAGTCTGCCTGGAATCTCAATGCGGATAGCAGGCAGGCGGGCAGGGAAGCCTCCACTCTGCTCTGCCCGCCTTTTTAAATGCACCATATGTTTACAGAACTGTGGCCACAATAGTATAGTCACTCCATTCTCATTTCGCCTGCAACTGTATCAGCCAAAAAAAGACCTGTTTCAATAGCGGGGTTATTATAGCTGAAAGGGGTCGTTACTGTGCTATTAATGGTTTGGTCTGGTACTGTGAATGTGTGTACAGACTGTGATACTGAGACCAAACATCTGTACAGTCGATGTGGCTGACCTGGGCATTGTAGCCTACATAATTTTTTAGATTCAGAGTGTTTAATAGTCACATGTACATTCGCTCATCATTTTGGTCCTCCCACAGATACAGGGCTAGTCGAGTTTGATGTATCAGGCCTCAACCACATCCCAAGCCCTATTAAACCCTAACTCACCACACCTATTTCTCTCCATTCACCCTCCAAGCCACACATAAAATAAAGCTGCCTCCCATAGACCTCAGAGAGCTCCGGCTGTGTGCAGTTGTCACAGAGAACACAGACCCACCACAGTGACAAATTGCTGCAGTGTATAGTATATGAGCAACCCAACAGGTTCAGGGTGTGGAGACATTAATCTTGGAGGGGGTTTAATCTGTGCTCGTGCTCGCAGTCACAGCTATTACCTCAAACATACAGGCCTTCCCCTTCCCCAGGGAGAGGGAGGGCTACAGTAGGCGGCCATTTTGGCTCCCCAAGTGCTCGTCACGCTCTGTTCGCTGCTCTAATGGTCCAATAAGGTGTATTTGACCTCCGTGACTCCACCCCTCAACGCACTGTAATCAGACAGAGATCAATGGAAGGTCGTATATCACCTGGGTCAACACGGCCGGGGTGTGTGTGTGTGTGTGTGTGTGTGTGTGTGTGTGTGTGTGTGTGTGTGTGTGTGTGTGTGTGTGTGTGTGTGTGTGTGTGTGTGTGTGTGTGTGTGTGTGTGTGTGTGTGTGTGTGTGTGTGTGTGTGTGTGTGTGTGTGTGTGTGTGTGTGTGTGTGTGTGTGCCCTGCTTTAGAGGTGGTTTATGTCCCACGGATGTTGAGCTGCGTTTATGTCTCATCATTTATTCAACATTCCTCCACTTGTAGGTATTATTACTATCAATCCATCCAGGTTGCAGAACATTCTGGATTGTGTGTGAAATCCCAGAAGCATCTCTGTGTTTAGTGCCATGGGAGTTAGGGGATTGGTTGGGGCAGGGGTGGGTGGCGATGTGGCGTTATCATGGGATAGGGATTTTAAGAAGGTCAGTGTGTTTCTTTCTCCACATCATTATAATTCTCTCTCTCATCACTCTATCGCTCTATGGTCCTTCCATATGATTTCAATCACTTTCTGACCGCACCCCTTTGTGGCCGTGGTAGAAGAAATAGTCAGACTTTTTTTTTTAACCTAAATGCCAAAACATTCCGGAGATTTTTTGTAAAAAAATAAATATTGAACCTTTATTTAAGTAGATAGAGGTGCCTTAAGTTGACCAATTTTGCATACCCCACCCTACCATGAGACAGCCACGTATTCATCACTGGAAAAGATAGACGTGTAGATTAGATACTAGCTAAATTGCAGTGGTCTGAAGGGAAAGGTCCATTCTGAATTATGTTTCTATGAGTGAAATGACACCCACCATGTATTCAACCGATGGCAGGCACGGCACCAACAATGTGATGATGCACCAACATCAGATGATGTAAATTGTAAAATAGGGTCTAAGATATAACAGATGAGACAAATCTGTTTTTAGATAATTGACGATAAAGGTTATAAAATGGCAATTCTTTATATATATTTGGTTTCTTTAAGAAACAATTAAATAGTTTGACAGCCTTGTTTGAAAGATTTTAAATTATATCAAAGTCAACCGTTTATCTTCTCCAGTGATGAAGACGTGGATGTCTCATGGTAGGGTGGGGTATGCAAAATTGGTCAACTTTGAACACCTTTCTCCTGATTGTTTTGGTATTCAGGTTCAAAAAGTCACTTTCTCACCACTTCTACCACGGGCAAACATGTTGACATTGCCATAAATCACTTAAGTATTTTAGATGGCACGCAAATAATGTTTGGAAAATTTGTACTCAGGTGATGAAAGCTTGTGTGACAAGAAGTATTTCAATATCTACAGCTGAGCAAGATTTGTTTTGCTTCAAGTCGCTAACCTTTTAGCCGCTAAGCATTCAGCCTACTGTCAGAGCAGCAGTTTATGCAAACATACACAGTCTGACAATATATCCTTCTATGCTGTCTGGGTTTGATGTGAATGAGAATGAGATGAAACGTCTCTGTAATGAGGATCCTGGAAGGAGGGGTTTCAAACGAGTTTATGGGCAAATACTGGAATGGAAGCAGGCTTGTCTGGGAAGTCTTTACAATGTCTGTCATTTCGACAAGGTTATAGTGAAATAATACAGTATAATTCATCACTGATAGCAAAGATTCTTCCTCCTGATGCCCAGTCTTGTCTTGGCTGCCAACACAGGAATTCCATAATATACTGCTGCCTACACAGGCATCCCATATAATGCTGGCTGAGACAAAGCCTGTTAAAAAAGCAAAAAAACAAACAGAAGGAAAATGATCAGTGAGAACAGTCTAGTCACAGTCTGAAACACAACTAGGTTGATGGACTGATGGGAGGGGAGGGGATATACCAGGATACAGGGGCGTTATGCAGCCCAGAAATATGAGGGGCCACAAAATCTACCAGCTCTCACAGTCTCACGTCAGAATTAGACGTTCATTCATGTTTCTAAAACATCAAATTTCAAAGTTGTTCCAAACGTCAAATTTCAAAGTGTTTAAGGTTAAGTTTAGGCATTAACTCCAAATTCTTAAGGTTAAGCATTAACTCTGAATGGTTAAGGTAAGGGTAAAGGTTTTTGATATGGTTAAAACTAAAATATCAAAACCAACATTCTAATGCTGGATTCCCTGGGCAAGAATCAGAGGCAGATGCTTACGCCCATCCACCATCCCCGTCCACAAGGCCCTAGCAAAACCCAAACCTACTTGAAGGTAACAGTGCTCACTGTTGCCCCTAGTAGCCGGTTTCTACGTCATCTCCCGACGTCCTCAGACATGGATGAACGTTGAATACTAACTTATATCACCGGTGACCTGACTGCACAAAGTACGTGAGGATAGATGGGGGTTGCCCTGAAACGGCTTTTTATTGCAGGCTTGAGACAATAATAATTATGCTTAATTCTGTAATTTTTCTGCCTATCTAAGCATACCTCTCGAGCTGTCTGTATCCTCCTTTCTGGTGGTTCTTTTTTTTAAATTAACTAAATTTGCTTCTCTGCTTCTCTGCTAAACTTTGGGTAAAAGATTGAAAGGAATGTGAGTCTTATTCAGTACATTTAGTTATTGCTTGCTTTTCTAAAGCAGGGGTCTTCAACCTTTTCTTGACCAGGGAACCCCGCCCAGCCAAACCGGCAACCCAGGGACCCCCATCATATGTTAGAAAAACATGTTTTTCCAAGTCTTGTCATATCACCCAGTGAATGATAATGGCAAGGAGAAGTAATCAACATTTTAAAATTAATACATTTGGTAGATAGTTTTTCATTATTTTGACTTCCCCACGTTATAATTGGAAGAAGTGTAAACTATAACATATCCTATTAGCTAGAAAGGTAACTCAAAACTAGGGCTTTGACGATTATGGAATTTTGGGTAATGATTCATTGTCATGCAAATGAGAACAGTTATTGTCATAATTGGCATTTTTGTTGAATATTTTTTGGAGCTTGTAATGCATCATAATGCATATTTGAAAATGAGTTACGACATGCCTAATAAATACAACACAGCTCCAGGGACACCCCGGACTCAAAAACAAATGGTTTTGACCGCTTAGAACTTTTGAATATGAAGCTTCTCCCAACCATGCCGTTCTGCTCGTAAAATTATTAGCAACTTTACCCACTTAATGTAAAAATGTAAAACTGCTATTGGGTAAACTACACTATATATATAAAAGTATGTGGACAACCTTTCAAATCAGTGTATTTGGCTATTTCAGCCACACCAGTTGCTGGCAGGTGTAAAAAAAAAAAATCGAGCACACAGCCATGCAATCTCTATAGAGAAACATTGGCAGTACCATTATAGTATGCCACCTTTCCAACAAGTCAGTTCATCACAAGTCAGCTCTTCATGACTGTCTTGGTGTGTTTGGACCGTTCTAGTTTGTTGGTGATGTGGACACCAAGGAACTTGAAGCTCTCAACCTACTCCACTACAGCCCTGTTGATGAGAATGGGGGCGTGCTCAGTCCTCCTTTTCCTGTAGTCCACAATCATCTCCTTAGTCTTGGTTACGTTGAGGGAGAGGTTGTTATTCTGGCACCACCCGGCCAGGTCTCTGACTTCCTCCCTATAGACTGTCTCGTCGTTGTCGGTGATCAGGCCTACCGCTGTTGTGTCTTCTGCAAACTTAATGATGGTGTTGGAGTCGTGCCTGGTCATGCAGTCGTGGATGAACAGGGACTACAGGAGGGGATTGAGCACGCACCCCTGGGGGGCTCCAGTGTTGAGGATCAGCGTGGCAGATGTGTTAATACCTACCCTCACCACCTGGGGGGCGGCCCGTCAGGAAGTCCAGGATCCAGTTGCAGAGGCTTCATCTGACCACTTTTTTATAGACCAAGTCACTGGTGCTTCCTGCTTACATTTTTGCTTGTAAGCCGAAATCAGGAGGATAGAGTTGTGGTCGGATTTACCAAATGGAGGGCGAGGGAGAGCTTTGTACGCGTCTCTGTGTGTGGAGTACAGGTGATCTACATTTATTTTCCCTCTGGTTGCACATTTAACATGATAGAAATTAGGTAGAACTGATTTAAGTTTCCCTGCATTAAAGTCTCCGGCCACTAGGAGCGCCGCCTCTGGGTGAGTGGTTTCCTGTTTGCTTATTACCTTATACAGCTGACTGAGTGCGGTCTTAGTGCCAGCATCTGTCTGTGGTGGTAAATAAACAGCCATGAAAAGTATAGCTGAAAACTCTCTAGGCAAGTAGTGTAGTAGTGCAATTAAGTAGTGCAATTTATCACAATATACTCTACAACAGGCGAGCAAAATCTAGAGACTTCCTTAGATTTCGTGCACCAGCTGTTGTTTACAAATATTCACAGACCGGCCCCCCTCGTCTTACCGGAGTGTGCTGTTCTATCTTGCCGGTGCAGCGTATATCCCGCTAGCTGAATATCCATGTCGTCATTCAGCCACGATTCTGTGAAACATAGGATACTACAGTTTTCGATGTCCCATTGGTAGGATATTCGTGATCGTACCTCGTCTAATTTATTGTCCAATAATTGCACGTTGGCGAGTAGTATTGACGGTAACGGCAGCTTTCCCGCTCGCCGTCGGTGGATCCTAACGAGGCATCCCGCTCGGTGTCCTCTGTGCCTGCGTCTCCTCCTCTGGCAAATAACTGGGATGTTGGCCTTGTCGGGTGTTTGGAGTATGTCCTGTGCGTCCTGCTTATTGAAGAAAAAATCTTTGTCTCTTGAGTGATGACACCGCTTCATGAATCTGTGCTTGGTGGATGCCAGGAAATCACTACCTGCCCGAATGCATAGTCGCAATGTAACGCTCTGGGTGTCGGGGGGTGTGAAGTCAGACGCAGGAACAACAGAGAGTTCAATACGGTGCTTTTAATGCACAACCGGCAAACAAATGTCCACACGGAATTACTGGGTGTAACAAACAAATGTCCCATACACGGAGGACAAAACCCAGTCCAAAATACACTTGATGAACGAAACAAACAATACGTTCATCTACTCCCGAAATCCAAAACTACAACTGAACAATCCCGCACAAAGAAGCGTACGGGCTGACTAATAAAGCCCAACTAATTAGAATCACCTAAACACAGGTGTAACAAATAAACACATAAGGAGGGGGAGGAAAAAGAGTCAGTGGCAGCTAGTAGGCCGGTGACGACGACCGCCGAGCGCCACCCGAACGAGAAGGGGAGTCACCTTCTGTTGCAAAGTTTGGTAAAGGAGGAATAATGGTATGGAGCTGTTTTTCATGGTTTGGGTAAGGCCCCTGATTTCCAGTGAAGGGAAATCTTAACGCTACAGCATACCATGACATTCTACATGATTCTGTGCTTCCAACTTTGTGGCAACAGTTTTGGAAGGCCGTTTCCTGTTCCAATATGACAATGCCCCTGTGCACAAAGCGAGGTCCATACAGAAATGGTTTGTCGAGGTTGCTGTGGAAGAACTTGACTGGCCTGCACAGAGCCCTGACCTCAACCCCATTTAAACACCTTTGGGATGAATTGGAACGCTGACTACGAGCCAGACTAATCGCCCAACATCAGTGCCCGACCTCACTAATGCTCTTGTGGCTGAATGGAAGCAAGTCCCTGCAGCAATGTTCCAACATCTAGTGGAAGGCCTTTCCAGAAGAGTGGAGGCTGTTTTAGCAGCAAAGGGGGGACCAACTCCATATTTATGCCCATTATTTTGGAATCAGATGTTCTATGAGCAGGGGTCCACATACTTTTGGTCATGTAATATATGTGTTCTTGAATATAAAGTTGAATCCCCTCTTCTCTTAAAATGAACCATTAATATGATTATGACGTTTATTATACGATAATTGTGCCAGCCCTACTCCAAACACAAGTTTGCTAATGGCAGCAGTTTTGCTGGTTAAACAAAGGTTAGCAATGTGTTAATGTCCAAGTCAAGAAAGCTTGCCAGCAGCTGACCTTTTTTACAAGAAGCACTTGTGCGCCTAAGTTAAAAGATTTAGGAGCACAATATGTAGGAGAACAATAAGGAGGTAACAGGCCGTTTTCTTTGTAGTAAAGGCACAAGCATGACGATCATGAATCTGCCCTCAGTGTATTCTCGATGTCGCCCAGGGGCTGCGGTACAGTGAAGTAGTCATTGCAACAATTATCATCTGGGTGATTTGTTTCTAGGCGCGCTGGTGCTCCTCAATAAAAATGTCAGATCTCACAGCAAAATATTTGGGCGGATATGCGAGTAAAATGGATGCAGTGTAGAGCCCTGAGCCAGCGTATTTGCGGGTGCTTTTTCAAAGCCTACTGTCAGATACTCCAGTGAGTGTAATTGGCTCCAATGAACGTAATTTGCTCAATATTAGCAGTTGAGAAATAAAATTGACATAAAACAAATGAGATACTGTAACTTTCTATTGTAGGTTTGTAATTCAAAATTATTTTTGTCCTATTGTTGCTAGTAATATTCATAAAAACATTTAAATTAAACAGAGAAGTGGCAATTGGCTCTTTCTTTCTCTCTCTCTCTCTCTTTCTCTCTCTCTCTCTCTCTCTCACACACACACACAATCACTCTCCACGATTGACACGGCTTTGTCATTTCCATCCAATCTCCTTGACTTCCTAGTGACAGATGTCACCAATTTCAATTAACCCCGTCCGTCCGTCCCCTCACCTCACAGACAGTCGCTGGGGGCTAAAGTGTGTGTTTCTGTGTGTGTCTGTGTCAGTGTGTTTCAGTCATGTCTGCGTTACATTTCAGACAATTTTATTTGCTAACTTTGCAGCTTCTCTTGCCAGTGGCAACTCACTACATGACACTTGCAATTTTACAGTCCTGACTAGGGGAAGCCATTACTATAATTGGTGGTGGGGTTTAGGGCATGACAGAGTCCGGACAGGGACTAGAACCCATGACCTATAGACCTGAAGGAGCTCTGTTCTTTATCCATTATCCATTATCCAGTATCCATTATCCATTATCCTCAGCTATCAAAGAGGGAGTCCTCGCTCACTCTTTTTAAATAGTATGTGGGTTTGAGTGTGTTTGAGTGTATATGTGTGCGTGTGCGCGCATTAGTGTGTGTGTGTGTGTGTGTACAGAGAGAAAAGGATGTGACAGATGCGGTTTCACACAGAGAAGGCTTGGTCACCTTGGACGAGCAGAGAAGTGATGGCAAAGTGCCGACTCCATTTAGCCACGTCCTATAAGGGAAACATGGAGCAAAGTCATGCCACACACACATCATGCCAAATAGTGCCCCAGGTCGAGCCATTACACACCGACCTATTACCCTGGTGTACCACACTGACAGGACAGGGAGGTACAAGGGCAAAGTTACCCAGCATGGCCTGCTAAACCTCACAGAAGTTGTTGATTTCAACGCACAGAGTTATTATAATTCCAAACCAATCCACTGTTTAATTGCTGTATAACTGATGCCTGTTAATACAGTACACTTTCTTTAATCGACTGGTTTAGCAGTTTTCCCACAGTTTTCCCGAACAGCTGCACTGTAGAGTTCACTGTCTGTGATGCTTATTAATCCACAGTATGGATTGAAGGGTAAATCAATGCTCTACAGTAGCTGCAGGCTGCACGCTCACATCCATTGACTCATGGATGAATATTCATGTCATGCAGTTTGGTTGAAACAGACAGCAGGGATGGGACATCATTTAGGGCTGAGAGGGATGACTCTTCTCATGGCAACCAGCCATCCAGTCCTGCAACTCTCTGGGGGACTTCTGAGAGGATGGGGGAGAGAGGTGAGATGGAAATGGAGGGAGAGGTGTGTGTAAGAGAGAGGTAGAGGTGAGATGGAAATGGAGGGAGAGGTGTGTGTAAGAGAGAGGTAGAGGTGAGATGGAATGGAGGGAGAGGTGTGTGTAAGAGAGAGGTAGAGGTGAGAGAGAGAGATGGAGGGAGAGGTATGTGTGAGAGAGAGGTAGAGGTGAGATGGAAATGGAGGGAGAGGTATGTGTAAGAGAGAGGTAGAGTGAGATGGAAATGGAGGGAAGGTGTGTGTAAGAGAGAGGTAGAGGTGAGATGGAAAATGGAGGGAGAGGTGTGTGTAAGAGAGAGGTAGAGGTGAGAGAGAGAGATGGAGGGAGAGGTATGTGTGAGAGAGAGGTAGAGGTGAGATGGAAATGGAGGGAGAGGTATGTGTAAGAGAGAGGTAGAGGTTGAGATGGAAATGGAGGGAGAGGTGTGTGTAAGAGAGAGGTAGAGGTGAG
>NC_036854.1:36332328-36356689 GCF_002910315.2 Salvelinus sp. IW2-2015
TCAGAGAAGAAAAGGTAGATTGTGTAGAATCATTTTACACAAAGTTTTCTTCATCCTTACAGACTGCTGAAGTGGAAAAGACAGTAGAATATAGTCCTAAAATACTACTCAGCTCTAGGTGTTGAATATGTATATTTTTAATAGCCGAGTGATGTGCCGAATCCGTTTCTCCTGATCGCCTGAGGGGGTCTGAACACTCTGTGTTCTCTCATTATGCCCGGCTCCCTGTCTCCAGGGTGATTTGTCACCACGGAGACTCTCGGCGTGGCAACAGCTGTTTGTAGAGCAGGGATGTGTTGATGAGGTTCAACAGACAGACAGGAGAATATTTATAGCTGCATCTACATGGCAGGTACCTACAGTCAGGAAGAGAGGGCAAGGAGTGTTTGTGTGTGTGTGTGTGTGTGTGTGTGTGTGTGTGTGTGTGTGTGTGTGTGTTTGTGTGTGTGTGTGTGTGTGTGTGTGTGTGTGTGTGTGTGTGTGTGTGTGTGTGTGTGTGTGTCGTGTGCTGTGTGTGTGTGTGTGTGTGTGTGTGCGTGTTGTGTGTAACAGCAAGTATTACCTTCATAACTTCATAATAGCCCATCCATATATTAAGTCTCTGTGTAAACGTATAAATTACCCCTAACCCCATACTCATTCTCACTTATGAAAGATGTAAAGATCAGCTATCGAGATAATGTGTGTTTATAGTTTATTCCCATGGCCATCTCTTTTTGTAATCTCTCTTTGTAAAAGCAATGTTCTAGTCAGTGCACAAACTGGAGCGGAGTTCCATCAGAGAGCTTAGGTACAGAGACAGGGGGCTGTGACCGGGGAAGAATTGGCGTAAGGTTTTTTGGGTGAGGTTGGGGTGAGGGTAGGGTGAGGCCCAAAAGGCCGCTGGTCACTGACATGCTTGCCATGGGGGTTTCTTCCTTTCTCGTCATGCCAGTTTGTCTCAGTAAGGTGCATGTTCATAACTAGGCTGCTGAGCTAACGATGATAGGTTGGAACTCCGCGACTGCAGACTCAACTGTAACTCAACCAATGAAATAGCACACCCTTTCATCAGACTTCTTGATTGTGTGGTAACCATTTGTTTTGTTTTTTGTGGCCTGTAATCATTGTATTGTAGTAAAGTAGAGTATGTTGTTATTTAACGTCTTCTCTCTCTCAGCGGTGATAGTACCAGATGGAAGTGGAGAGAAGGCCGGTCTGGGTCTGGTGTGATGATCTAGGCAGTGATGAAGACCTGTATGAAGAGTTCGCAGCTCCGGACATCGCTGTGGGACACCCAGGGGGAGGGTGAGAAAACCTGGCCATAATGAGGTAGACTTTTGTTTTGTCTGCCTGCCTGTCTGTGTTCTCTCGTCTCTCTCTCTCTCCTCTCCTCTCCTCTCTCTCTCCTCTCTCTCTCTCTCTCTCCTCCTCTCGTCTCTCTCATCTCCTCTCTCTCTCTCGTCTCTCTCTCTCTCTCTCTCTCTTCTCGTCCTCTCTCTCTTCCTCTCTCTCACTCTCTCTCGTCTCTCTACTCTCTCTCTCCTCCTTCTCCTCTCTCTCTACTCGCTGTCTGACTTGCTGCATTGCACACAAATAAACACGTGTACGCACACACACACGGACGTGCGCGCACACACACACAACACAGGTATTACATAATGTGAACATTCATTCAATAGTCAACATGGATGGAGGTATAAAGGTATGACGAGCAATGGGACCCAGTCTTAGCACGGTGATGAAAATGGCCTCTGTGGCAGGAGAGAGAGGAGAGAGGGGCTGTAAACCCAGGAGAGAGCAGGGAATGCTGGGTTAGGGTCTTGTTGCTGTGGTTACCCATTCAGGGCTGTGATATATGACACCATAGAAATACGATCTCTAGAACAGCTCAGAATAAGGTCCGGTTTCCCACTCACAGATTAAGTCTAGGGCTGGACTACAAAGTATGGTTAATGGAGAACCTCCATGGAAATAGCTTTATAGTCCAGGATTAAAATGAATCTGTGTCCGGGAGTATAATGTCCAGAGAAATGTGCACGTTAATGAATAATTTCTCATCATGTTGGAAGATCTACTCCACACATTACAAGCTGAACATTTTAGTGGCCCGCTCTTTGACAGTGGCAAGAATTTTTTTATGTTTTACAGTTAATTGTGTGCAATTATACACATTTGCCATGGGGTGTAGAGAAAATGTTGCAGATTGAAAGCACGTTTCCTGCAATTCTACTCATTTTGCCATGGGGCGGATAGTAAAATGAGCTGTTTTGACACATGCGTCGAATACAACTGGTTTAGACTTTACAATGAAATGCTTGCATACGAGCTCTTCCCAACAAAGCAGAGTTTAAAAAATGAAATAGTATCACAAGAGGAATAAAATAAAATACATAAGAATGAAGCTATATATAGGGAGTACCAGTACCAGATCAATATGCAGAGGTACGAGGTAGATCTGTACATGAAGGATAAAGGGTAAAGTGACTAGACATCAGGATAGATAATAATAAGAGTAAAATAAAGAACAGAGTAGCAAATGATGAGTGTAAAAGTGTGTGTGTAATGTGTAATGTGTAATGTGTAATGTGTAATGTGTAATGTGCCTTCAGAAAGTATTCACACACCTTGACTTTTTCCACATGTTGTGTTACAGCCTGAGTTTAAAATTGATTAGATTTAGATTTTTTTTCACTGGCCTACACACAATACCCCATAATGTCAAAGTGGAAATGTGTTTTTAGACATTTTTACAAATTAATTATAAATGAAAAGCTGAAATGTATTGAATCAATAACTATTCAACCCTTTTGTTATGGCAAGCCTAAATAAGTTCAGGACTAAACATTTCCTTAACAAGTCAAATAATAAGTTGCATGGACTCACTCTGTGTGCAATAATAGTGTTTAACATGATTGTTAAATGACTACCTCATCTCTGTACACCACACATACAGTTATCTGGTCTTGCAGTGAATTTCAAACACAGATTCAACAACAAAGACCAGAGAGGTTTTCCAATGCCTTGAAAAGAAGGCCACCTATTGGTAGATGGGTATAAAAAGAAATCCCTATGAGCATTGTGCAGTTATTAATTACACTTTGGATGGTGTATCAATATACCCAGTCACTACAAAGATACAGACGTTCTTCCTAACTCAGTTGCCGGAGAGGAAGGAAACCACTCAGGGATTTCACCATGAGGCCAATGGTAACTTTAAAACTGTTACAGAGTTTAATGGCTGTGAGAAAAGTGAGGATGGATCAACAACATTGTAGTTACTCCACAATACCAACCTAATTGATAGAGTGAAAAGAAGGAAGCCTGAATAGAATGCATCCTATTTTCCACAAGCCACTAAAGTAATACTGCAAAAAATGTGGCAAAGCAATTGACTTTATGTCCTTTATAAAAAGTGTTATGTTTGGGGCAAATACAATACAACACATTACTGAGTACTACTCGCCATATTTTCAAGCATAGTGGTGGCTGCATCATGTTATGGGTATGCTTGTAATCGTTAAGAACTGGGGAGTTTTTCAGGATAAAAAAAATGGAATGGAACTAAGCACAGGCAAAATCCTAGAGGAAAATCTGGTTCTGTCTGCTTTCTACCAGACACTGGGAGATGAATTCACCTTTCAGCAGGACAATAATCTAAAACACAAGGCCAAATCTACACTGAATTTTCTTACCAAGAAGACAGTGAATGTTCCTGAGTGGCTGAGATGTTGCACGATCCTGGTGTGGTGAAAGCCCTTTGAGACTTACCCAGAAAGACTCACGGCTGTAATCAGGGGTGTGAATAGTTTTGTAAATTAGATATTTGAGTATTTCATTTTCAATACCTTTGCAAAGATTTCTTAAAACATGTTTTCACTTTGTTATTATGGGGTATTGTGTTTATTTAATCAACTTTGAATTCAGGCTGTAACACAACAAAATGTGGAATAAGTCAAGGGGTATGAATACTTTCTGAAGGCCCTGTATGTATTATAGGTCTTGACGGGTCCAACAAATTGGGGATCTGTTGGGGGCAGTATCCTTATTAGAGTGGGTCTAGGGTGTCTGGGATGATGGTGTTGATGTGTGTCATGACCAGCCTTTGAAAGAACTTTATATTTACAGATGTGAATGCTACAGGGTGATGGTCATTTGGTCAGTTTGAAACATGTTGAGATTACAGACTGGGACAAGGATAGATTGAAAATGTCTGTGAAGACACCTGCCGCGCATGCTTTAGGAAACGCTCCCTGGTATTCCATCTGGCCTGATCGCTTTGTGATTGTTAACCTGTTTAAACGTTTTGCTCATATCGGCTTCGGAGAGGGCGATCACACATTCATCCGGGAAAAACAGGGGCTTTCACGCAAGGCACATTGTTACAAGCGAACATAAAAGGTATTTAGCTCGTTTGGGAGTTCTGTATCGCTGGGCAGCTCACGGCTGGGTTTCCCTTTGTAATCCGTTATCATCTGCAAGCCCTGCCACATACGACGAGCGTCGGAGCCGGTGTAATAGGATTCCACCTTCCTCCTATAGAATGACTAACAAAATCAATGGTGGCCCCCCAGTGGGTAATTCGACCATGATAACAAGTTTAGATAGCTGGCCGCTAGTGCTGAGCGATTAACCTGAATGTCGGTTATTTTTTGTTTTTTAATCAACTAATTGACCGACATAGGTTCAATTATTTGAATTTCATTTTTATTTTAAAAAATTATGTGAGCTCAATGTGCACATCTAGAGAGAAATCAGATCCAGCCTGAACTGTGCGATTTAGTAAGGAGTTGCAGTTTCCTACATGGCCAATATTCTACGTAGTTTAGTGCATAAAACGTGGTCATTAACTACAATGCCCATAATCCATTGCGCATCTACTTGTCCGGTCTGTGTCTGCTACGGAAGAGACAGAAGATTGCGCTATCTTGAGGGGATATAGAGAGCAGTTGTTGCTTCATGAGGTATCTCTACCTGAAAATGCAGGATCAAAGTGATTGATAGTTGGTATTCAGCAGTACTAAAGGTATGCCTGATTTACTTAGAAGATTTTATCAGACAGCATAGGCAACAGCTCTATAGAGATGATGACCTGGAATGAAATAATAAAATCATAAAATAACACAAATATAATATACACAACAACCTGAAATATTTGGGTAAAGTAATGTGATGGTTAATAAGTGATCAGCAGTAATGGACAGTCACTACCATCACGGGACTTGTTTTGTTTTATTCTGTGTTGTTACAGCATTCAACCCACATATTGCATTTCATGTTAAAAAACAAAACCGAAATAAAAAAACATGATAATTTTTTCATAATCGAACCGAAACCGAACCGACCTCAAAAAGCACTAATCGCTCAAACTAATTTAGCAATCCCCCCAAAATTATCTGACATGGGCTTATTGACTGACTATCAGTGACTGACATTACAAGAGAAAAACTGATGATATTTAGAAATTGCATCTTGTGTATTCCACTATTCTAACTCGCAACAGTACATTGAGACCCAGACTGAGTTCCTAAAATAAATACAAATAAAAGGCCTTCCATGTAGTAGACTGTCTAAATTAGAGTCGGAGTGAGGTGGCCTTGCTCATCATATTCTGTTCAGTTGAGTGGATACGGGCGGCTGCAGTAAATACTGTCTGTTTGGCTACACCTGGGTATCCAGGTCAGAGAGAGAGAAGAGAAAGAGAGCGAGAGAATAGAGAGAAAGGGACCGGGGGAGGGGGGAGAGAGTTGGAGAATCCAATAATTTCATCAGGTCAGTGATTGAATGTTAATTAATTGGCTAAAATAGCAGTATGATAATCCTGTATAATAATCCGATGCAGTAATCCCGTTCTCCTGTTTTAATCAGACATATTAAGTCTGTGAGTGACGGGCCAGCCATCAGCTGATGAGGCTAATAAATTCTAGGCAGCTCACACTCACACGCGCACACACACACGCAGCCCACATACCCCCTCCCTCACACACAGTCTATTATTCTGCATCCTCCTGCTCCCTCCTTCCCCTCCTCCCTCTCCCCATCCCCCACCCTCCCTGGGGTTGCTAAGGCCCTCCTCATCCACTCTGGTATCCAGGATACGGAGACACACTCAGCCGCCTGATTGGCTGCTCGCGGTAGGAAGGTAAAAAAAAAGAAAGAAAAAAAAAAAAACTGCGATCCAGGGAGTTGGATGGATGGTTGTGCTAGTGTAGCTTCAGGCAGACCCCAGCACCATTTTAGCTTCAGAGTACACTTAAAAGGGAGCGCAAGAGAGGGAGGGAGAGAGAAAGAGAGAGGGAGATAAAGGGAATAGAGCTGCCATGTTAGAGGAGCACAAATAGCTGTGTGGACGTAACCCAGATACGGGACGAGGAACGACAGAAGAGGACGGAGGACAAGAAAAACTAAAGGAGGTGGAGGGGAAATGAGGATTGTATTAAGAAAGATGCAGCATCATCTCTACCTCACATCCTGACAAGACGAAGAAATAGCGAAGACGGCGAGAGGAAGAGAGAGAGAGGGAGAGAGAGAGAGGGAGAGAGAGGACGTGGAAAACAGGGAGGGAGAGAGAAGAGGGGAGTGCTCAGACACAGGCAGCAAGGCGTCGCAGTGAAGCGGAACGAGGGGAGCCTGGCGGAGAGAAGAGGAAGAGAGAGGCGGAGGACAGGCCGGCTGGCTAGTGAAGGAGGAGAAGAAGAGGGGGAGAGAGACGGACAGGGGGGGAGGGGTGAGGGCCCTGCCGGGGCCTACGTGATGGCTCGCGGTGGTGGCGCTCACCGCGCCCGGCAGCGTTTGGGCTACCTCAACACATTGCTGCGCTGCAACCTCCACCCAGAGACTCAGAAGGTGGTGGTTTTCATGATCATGATGCTGCTCGTCATCATCAACGTAGTGCTCATGTTCCTCCTGGCCTTCTAGTAGAGAGACACACACGCCGACGTCACACACACACACACACACACACACGCCACGTATCATCGATCAAGGAAGACTGAGAGGAGGAAGGAGGAAGCGAGAGGGAGGATTCCCTGGTGGAGAGTTGGGGGTACAGCTGTGGATGGGAGTCCAGGATAAAAGGACGAGACCACAGGTAAAGCCGAGCAATGGATGAGCTAGACTGGGTAGAGTATAGGACCACTATGCTGCTGCTTAGCCCAGAGAGTGTGTCGGATGGGTTAGCTAGCTTGCACCATGGGAGTTGTTGACAAACCGTGGACGGTAGCAAATATTCTGTCTTGCACATTTTGAAAATGTTGGTCTGTAGTTCAGTGCTTTTCTATGCCTGTGTTGTGAATGTGTGAGAAGAAGAACCGGTTGTGTTTGTTATTTGTGTATGTTTGTGTTATTTATGTGTCTGAACATAATCCGTTTCTCTGTTGTTGGGTCTAATTCTTAACAATACGGTGTTGTACGTTGAGAAGGTGTGAGTTATTGCTCGAATGATAATTGGTCCTGTGTGAATTTACAGAATGTGTTTTGTATAGGCCACTGTTTAGCACCAATTATGTGCTAAACATGAGATCTCTATGAGATATATGTAGGTTACAATGTTTAGCACGTACAGTTGAAGTCGGAAGTTTACATACACTTAGGTTGGAGTCATTAAAACTTGTTTTTCAACCATGCCACAAATGCCTTGTTAACAAACTATAGTTTTGGCAAGTCAGTTAGGACATCTACTTTGTGCATGACACAAGTAATTTTTCAAACAATTGTTTACAGACAGATTATTTCACTTATAATTCACTGTATCACAATTCCAGTGGGTCAGAAGTTTACATACACTAAGTTGACTGTGCCTTTAAATAGCTTGGGAAATTCCAGAAAATGATGTCATGGCTTTAGAAGCGTCTGATAGGCTAATTGACATCATTTTAGTCAATTGGAGGTGTACCTGTGGATGTATTTCAAGGCCTACCTTCAAACTCAGTGCATCTTTGCTTGACATCATTGGAAAATCAAAAGAAATCAGCCAAGACCTCAGAAAAAAATTGTAGACCTCCACAAGTCTGGTTAATCCTTGGGAGCAATTTCCAAATGCCTGAAGGTACCACTTTCATCTGTACAAACAAATGTACGCAAGTACAAAGACCATGAGACCACGTAGCCGTCATACCACTCAGGAAGGAGACGCGTTCTGTCTCCTAGAGATGAACATACTTTGGTGCGAAAAGTGAAAATAAGTTCCAGAACACCAGCAAAGGACCTTGTGAAGATGTTGGAGGAAACAGGTACAAAATCTATATCCACAGTTAAACGAGTCCTATATCGACATAACCTGAAAGGCCGCTCAGCAAGGAAGAAGCCACTGCTCCAAAACCGCCATAAAAAAGCCAGACTACAGTTTGCAACTGCACATGGGGACAAAGATTGTACTTTTTGGAGAAATGTCCTCTGGTCTGATGAAATAAAAATATAACTGTTTGGCCATAATGACCATCGTTATGTTTGGAGGAAAAAGGGGGTGGCTTGCAAGCCGAAGAACACCATCCCAACCGTGAAGCATGGGGGTGGCAGCATCAAGTTGTGGGGGTGATTTACTGCAGGAAGGACTGGTGTACTTCACAAAATAGATGGCATCATGAGGAAGAAAATTATGTGGATATATTTGAAGGAACATCTCAAGAATCAGTCAGGGAGTTAAAGCTTGGTCGCAAATGGGTCTTCAAATTGACAATGACCCCAAGCATACTTCCAAAGTTGTGGCAAAAGGGCTTAAGGACAACAAAGTCAAGGTATTGGAGTGGCCATCACAAAGCCCTGACTCAATCCTATAGAAAATTTGTGGGCAGAACAGAAAAGGCGTGTGCGAGAAAGGAGGCCTACAAACCTGACTCAGTTACACCAGCTCTGTCAGGAGGAATGGCCCAAAATTCACCCAACTTATTGTGGGAGGCTTGTGGAAGGCTACCCAAAACGTTTGACCCAGGTAAACAATTTAAAGGCAATGCTACCAAATACTAATTGAGTGTATGTAAACTTCTGACCCACTGGGAATGTGATGAAAGAAATAAAAGCTGAAATAAATCAATCTCTCTACTATTATTCTGACATTTCACATTCTTAAAATAAAACGGTGATCCTAACTGACCTAAGACAGGGAATTTTTACTAGGAATAAATGTCAGAATTGTGAAAAACTGAGTTTAAATGTATTTGGCTAAGGTGTATGTAAACTTCCGACTTCAACTGTATATAATCGTCATACAGTGGAAGGAAGCATGTGGATGATCCATGTGGTTGTGTCAGATGTGTGTGTTTACGCTCGGCTGCTCTCGCTAGGGTTCAGCTGCACAGAGTGAGGGGGATCAGCTGTGTGTGTGTGTGTGTGTGTGTGTGTGTGTGTGTGTGTGTGGTGTGTGTGTGTGTGTGTGTGTGTGTGTGTGTGGTGTGTGTTGTGTGTGTGTGTGTGTGTGTGTGTGTGTGTGTGTTGTGTGTGTGTGTTGGAGCATTAGGGCCTTAGAGCGTTGCAGCTCAAGACACAGAGAGGCTGGTTTGTAACGGAGGCAGGGTGTGATGAGAGGGGCAGTAACAAGGCCTAGAGCTACTGACCAGGAGACTCAGAGAGAAGTGCACTGTTTACATCCACCGCCTGGCAGAGATACACTCACATTACAGTGTGTTTTTATGTTTGGATTCTCCCTCTATGTTCCCCCTCTATACAAACTCATATTGATGTCCCAGTACAGCTAATACTACAATATTTATGTCTTCAACCTCGTTTCTACTCTCTGTGAAGGGAGATATTCTGGTGTTTTGTTGTATAATGATGGCAGGATCAGTAGAGGAGAGAAGAGGCGAGATGGTGGTGTGTCGCCTAGCAACAGGCCCAAAGACCTCCTCGCCATGACGATGGATCGATGGCAGGACAGACATAGAAATAGACACTTAGTAGATCACCCTAACCAACAGAATAGGCGTAGAAATAGAAACACATAGATTACCTAGCCCCCATAGAACCGACATGGAAATAGACACAGAGATCGTGTTCTGGTATCATTTAGCCTCTGCTTGACCTTCTGAGGCCTAGCATAAGTATAGGAGCCTGCATTTGAGGAGTTACATTATAGTTAGTTAGTTGTGGCTTTTTGAGCAATAATACAATTATGACAAGCATCCTTTCCAGAGTGTTGTATTTGCTCATGCTATAGAAACAGGAGATAGGCTCCTGCCCTATGGGCCATTCTGGCTTTGATAAGGCTTACTGCTACTATGGAAGAATGACACAAATGCCCCTCTGACGCCAGCATGATGTTGACGCAGTAATGTGTGTGTGTATGTGGCTGTGTGAAATACGAGCACTGCAGTACATTTATAAGTAACGCAGGCTTTTTAGCTCTCTCGTTCTCTCTCTCTCTCTCTCTCTCTCTCTCTCTCTTCCTCTCTCACTCTCTCTTTTGCTCTCTCTCTCTCACTCTCTCTTTCTCTCTCTCCCTCTCTCTCTCTCATTCCCTTTCTCTCTCTCTCACTCCCTCTAACCCCTCCTCTCTCTCTGCTCTCTCTCTCTCTCTCTCTCTCTCTCTCTCTCTCTCTCTCTCTCTCTCTCTCCTTCTCTCTCTCTCTCTCTCACTCCCTCTATCTCCCCCTCCCTCTCTCTGTCTCTCTCTCTCTCTCTCTCTCACTCCCTCTATCTCCCCTCCCTCTCTCTCTCACTTCCTACCCCCCCTCTCTCTTCTCTCTCTCTCTCCTTCTCTCCTCTCTCTCTCTCTCTCTCTATCCACTCCTCTCTGTCTCTCTCTCTCACTCCTCTACCCCCTCTCCTTCTCTTCTCCTTCTCTCTCTCTCTCTCTCTCTCTCTCTCTCTCTCTCTCTCTTCTCACTCCCTCTGTCTCTCTCACTCCCTCTCCTCCCCCTCCTTCTCTCTCTCGCTCCTCACTCTCCTCTATTCCCCTCCTCTCTCTCCTCTCTCTCTTTCTTTCTCTTCTCTCCTTCTCTATCTCTCTTATCTCCACATTGATCTTTGTCAAGCCCCTCTCAGACTCAGTGGCTTGGCTCAGCAGAGCAATCAATGCTTTAGGACATGTCTCACTTAGCTTATCTAGGGCTGTAGCAGCAATATTATTATGTTGTGTCTGTGCTAAAATGTAGCTTACTGAGTAGACATATTGTTGTTACAAAGTCATCATTTCTGTGTTGAAACAACATTGTGTACATCTTGTGTTGTAATTGTAAAGTCATCCATTGTGTGATGAATGGTATTTTATAGGTTATTTGTGTCATGTCTTAAAGTCACATGTTCTAGTTGAGTGATACTGGACAGACCTACTACCTTGTAAATCATGCATGTCTCTACTCTCTCTATCAGCCAATTTGTCTTCCAGTGATGTTATTGATGTTATTTATAGACTAGCTTCACCTTGTTTTACAAAGTCATCCATTCTGAATGAAGAACGGCCAGAGTTTTTCTGGACCACCTGACCAGGGAAACCTCCAGGGCCCCTAGTTAGACCATAACTAGAGTTTTCCCTGGTCAAGAATACAAATGTGGGCCTTCGTAAAGTATTTCAAGCTTGTTCACCATGTATTACAAATGTTGTACATTTTTTATTATGTCACTGTGAAGTCCTCCCATACTGACCTGTGTTGACCCCTGTCTGTCCCCTCTCCTTTTCCCCTCCCCAGCTGATCAGTGATGGCAGCTGTGTGTACGCCGAGGCTCTCTGGGACCATGTCACCATGGACGACCAGGAGCTGGGCTTCAAGGCGGGGGACGTCATCGAGGTAGTGGATGCCACCAACAAGGAGTGGTGGTGGGGACGCATCCTGGACAGTGAGGGCTGGTTCCCAGCGAGCTTTGTTCGGGTAAGAAACCAACTCTCCATATCTCCTATCTCTCTTCTTCTCTCTTTCTCTCACTCTTTCTCTCTCTCCATCTCTCTGGGACACTGAAGACAACATCAATTAAATACTCTTTACCTTGCTTATCTTTGATATCTATTATTGCTGCTACAGTATAGGGTTGGATGGGCAGCTAGAGCTGTCGTCGGCAATTTGGGGCAACTGTGAAGCACCAGCTCATTTAAAAGATAAAGATTGTTTTCTTTTTTTTATGCTGACTTTCTTATGGTCCTTACTTGCTAAATGAATGTTTGTACATGTTCTCAGTTGATCCACATAGGTAGCCTAACTGAAAAATAAGACAGTATGAGAAATGTTTGTAGCATCTAAACTGATCTGTTAGTGAGGGTATTCTATAACAATGACCCTATCTTCTTGGTCCCTGTAGTTGCGTGTGAACCAGGATGAGCCCATGGAGGAATACCTAGCCCAGCTAGAGGAGGCTGGGGCTGGGGAAGAGGACCGGCCAGGGGTGGGTCTGATCCTGGGACCAGGCCTGCCGTGTAAGGACCAGATGAGAACTAACGTTATCAATGAGATCATGAGCACAGAGAGGGACTACATCAAACACCTCAAAGACATCTGTGAGGTCAGTAAAGTTCCATTCAGACAACATCACTGTCTGTCTGTAGACCCTTTCCTTTGATACAGGCCATTATAGGACTTAGAAACTATTTGCATCAAAAACTCCCGGAAGAATCTGCCTTTGTCTTCAAGTGTCTCTAAATAACACCAAAATGCATCACACCAGCCTTTGTGCCATCATAACTTGTTAGGAGCACAGTTATTCAGACCAGCACACAGGTCATTGTATTTCTGAACAATACGACTTCGTCCAATAAGACAAAATATATTCTTAAGTTTTAACTTGGTTATTTCTGGGAATTCTTAACATGTAAAATCAGGTAGATGAGTCTATCTACATGTGGTACCATGAGTCTACTGTTCCTCTCTCAGGGTTACATCAAACAGTGCCGTAAGAGGATAGACATGTTCACAGAGGAGCAACTGCGGTGTATATTCGGCAACATCGAAGACATCTACCGCTTCCAGAAGAAGTTACTGAAAGGTCTGGAGAAGAAGTTCAACAAGGAGCAGCCGCACCTCAGCGAGATCGGATCCTGCTTCCTCGAACACGTGAGTATTGTACAGCACACGACCCACTGTGATTCTTCACCTGACTTCTGTCAGCTGTGACCGACCGCCTAATTTCTAAATTGCCTAAATTTGAAATTGTTTTTTAAATTGGATAAAAGTAGCGACTCAGAGCTAGAAAATTATATATCATACACTGCAGTTGAGGAACAATGGGAAAGTAATTCTGCTTTTAAAGTTAGTAAACTTGTAACCCCACTTTTGAGAAAATGGCCCTTGAATGTTTTGGTACACCTACTGGAGAGCTCTTCTTTGTCTACACCTATTCAGCATCCTTCACACCCTTTAAGCCTTAGTCCCACATATCTCTTTATAGATTCACATGTGAGACCATGTGGTAAACACACACTATATCAACGTTTATTTGTCACATGCACAGGATACAGAAGGTTAAACGGTACAGTGATAGTACTTGCATAGTAGCAATATGAAAAACAGAAAGTGTCCAGATAAAAAATATTAGACACACTTGTCTAAATTGATGGGTCATGTGAAGGAAATGCTATGACCACCCCCCAGCCAAATCAAGCTAAGTGGATGGGTCACTTTTGTCTAGACTTGTACACATGTTCATGAAATACAATCGATGGCCGTAATCACCCCCAGACACACCTGGCTAACTTGATGGGTCATGTAATAATCCAGCCTAAGTGGAATCTTTTGTTTAGACATGTAGCTAGCTAGGTAGATAGCTAGCTAAACAATGAACTGTCATAACCCCAACTCATGCTACTACCAATACAAACATTGTCATAGCTGTAGTATGAATCTGCAGGTAGCTAAAGCTAACAAACTAGGTTCAATGTTAACTAGCTAACATTAGGCTATAACTAGCAATGCAAATGGGTTTCTGATTCAAATAATATTACTTCACAGATCATACACAAGCCAGCAAGCTAACATTTGCTAGCTAACTAGTAGTATTCTTTAACTTGCAAAAATAATGACTTTCTGACAAAATTAGAAACTTATATCTGGAAAATGTAGCTAGACTCTTACCTGTATATATTGATGAATGCTTCCCGGCAGACTGGAACCTTTTAACTATGTTTTGTTTGTAGCTACATCTTGTTTGGCCAGCTTTGTGTGAAGTCAATGGTTTACACTGACCATGGCATGTGCAGAAATTAGCCCATCACTTTTTCCTACTGATCTGTCGATAGTGCCTGCTAAATTCAGGGTATTAATGTTGTTGAGAAAAGTACCAAAACTTTTGTAGTTATCGATAGTTAACGTTATATCTTTCAAAAACGGCATGGTAGAAAGGACTGTCAACACATACTGAACAGCTCACGTTATAGACAGAAGCATGCTACATGGCAGACCAATCCAAACTCATCTCCCGGCATGTCCAGCCCATACATTATCTCAACCAATCATGGCTAGTAGGAAGGTTCCGTCTTTTTCCATGGCTAAACCAACTAGGCTCGTAATGTTACAACTTTATTCGTATTTATGGATGGAATACAAGTTTGTTATTAAGGCACATGAAAGTTCACATGTTCCAGAACGCATTTTGATTAAAAAAATCAATGTTTACGTTCTAATGCTGCTCCTGTGAAGTAGTGACGTGCGGCATACACCTAGTTTCATGAAGCTGGTCACATATGGCCTGCATAACGCTACATAATGCTATCATAAACATGACATAGCATGACGTAATAGGGGAAATCAAATCTGCTTAATAGATAATTACTGTATTATTATACACACTTTATGTTGGGGATTCAAGTCAAGCAACCTCTCTAGAGCCCAAACATTCATGTAACATTCCAGCAACCATCAATTTTGCCATTTTAAACTGTCATGTTAACGTTTCCTGTCTCCTCCTCACCCTCCTCAGCAAACAGACTTCCAGATCTACTCTGAGTACTGTAACAACCACCCCAACGCCTGTGTGCAGTTGTCCAGACTGATGAAGACCAACAAGTACGTGTTCTTCTTCGAGGCCTGTCGTCTGCTGCAGAAGATGATTGACATCTCGCTGGATGGGTTCCTGCTCACGCCCGTCCAGAAGATCTGCAAGTACCCTCTGCAGCTGGCCGAGCTACTGAAATACACCAACCCTCAGCATAGGTAAACACACACACACACACGTGTACTGTGCACACATGCAAGGAGCTGCACGTATTCCTTCTTATCTACCAATTTCGCTCTCTGAAATTGCAGAAATTTCTTTCAGAAATCGCATGACACTGATAGGTTATTAGTTGTGTTTCGTTTTTAAGTCGAAAGTTATTACAAGTCTATCATTAGACTAAAACAATCATGTAAGACCGAGAGGGCCTGATGTGAATGTCTGTTCTGGGCAACCCAGGGACTATAAGGACGTGGAGGCTGCCTTGAACGCCATGAAGAACGTGGCCAGGCTGATCAACGAGAGGAAGCGGCGCCTGGAGAACATCGACAAGATCGCCCAATGGCAGAGCTCCATAGAGGACTGGGAGGTGAGTAACAGTGCATCGAGGGTAATGGAACAGAATCCATGACTAGGGCCAGGAAGTTTTCCTGACTAAGTGACTTGTTCTGGAAAAAACGCTTGATGTCATGTTGCCAGGACACATGGCCCCAGCTATACAACTTTTTTTGGCTGAACAATCTCTGTCTGTCATATGTCTGTAGGCTCTAACAGATGCTTGGTGTGTGTTTGAACATCCTCAGGGAGAAGACATCCTCAGTATGAGTTCAGATCTGATCTTCTCTGGAGAGCTGACAAAACTCTCCCAGCCTCAGGCCAAGAGCCAGCAGCGCATGTTCTTCCTCTTCGACCACCAGATGGTCTACTGCAAAAAGGCGAGCAGCACTGTTAAAATGATTATTATAATGTGGACATGAAGCTGGTAACGGTTAAGGTTGAGGCTACGGTTGTGATTGAACCGTAATGTGGACATTAAGCTAGGGTTATGGTTAGTTTCCAGGTAGAACGCTTTTGGGTTCCGTGTAGATTTTTACATGGAACCTCCAAAAGTTATACCTGGAACCAAAAAAGGGATCTTCAAAGGTTCTCCTATGGGGACAGCCAAATAACTGTTTTAGGTTCTAGATAGAGTGTAGGGTTAAGTTTATGAAGTGGGTTAGTAGTAGTTCTCTCCCCCCTATAGGACCATGCTGTACTATAATGATTAGGGTTAGTAACAGTAATATATAACAGCATTATCACGTATCTCTATGGTTTTTTCAGGACCTCCTGCGCAGGGACATGCTGTACTATAAGGGTCGTATGGACATGGACCAGATGGAGGTGGTGGATGTGGAGGATGGGAAGGAGAAGGACTTCAACGTGTCGGTGAAGAACGCTCTGAAGCTGCGCTCGCTGGCGGGGGACGAGGTCCACCTGCTGTGTGCCAAGAAGCCTGAGCAGAAACAACGCTGGCTCCGAGCCTTCCAGGACGAGAGGACGCAGGTGCAGCACGACCTCGAAACAGGTGAAACAGTTATCCGTCTCTCTGTCTGACGTGCCACAATTTGAAAAAGGACCCATTCTTACTTAGCTTGATAGGCTAAAGCAACTCAGACATACAGAATGAGTAGAAAACACCAATAGGATACTAGGAGACTGCGATGAACTGCTTACCTGTAGTATTACTAGTCAGCTGTACAAAGCCACTGGGTGTGTGTCCTTTCCTATTAGTAAAACATGAGCTGTGTCCTCCTGTCTCTCTCTGCCCCAGACTACTGCTGTATTAATAGTTTGTGATAAACGTTTCTGACAGTGGCTCCGGTCAGAGAATCAGGGAAGAGGAGTGTATGTGTAATATGTAGCAGCTAATGGATCAGAATGCCGTTAATCCCTCAGATAAAAGGAGCTATAAATCCAGTGAGCTGCCCCCTTCGCTTCTCCGCCATAGTCTCTGGGTTTTATCTGGGCTGTAACAGAGCATGCGGATATTACCGAAACTTTTCATCCAACAATCTGGCCTTCTATTATTCGGTTCCCTCTTAATAGCTGGGTATTGATAGGCGGCACTGGCAGAATGAATCTGTGATATCCACATTGACCTGTGACCTATGTGGTTTCCTCCTCCAGGATTCTCCATCACTGAGGTCCAGAAGAAACAGGCCATGCTGAACGCCTGCAAAAGCCATCCAGCTGGGAAGCCCAAAGGTATGTCTGGGTAATGGGTGCATGGCAGGAAAACTCCATTTCCATGGCTGTTTGGATGGGTAGCAGATTACATGTTGTGCGTGTTTTTTATATTTTTTTTAAGAAGATTACGTTTGCCAATATTTATACAAATGTTGTTTATCATATGTGCTTAATATTCATATAAACCACTTTAGATTAAAATGCAGTCGTAATCACTCCCCCATCCTCCCTATGGATATGTATAACCCCTAGTCTCTCGTCACAGCCTTAACATTATCATGTAAAACATTTAGTAGCTGATTTGATTCTGGATGCCAGGATTACTAACCCCCTCTGTTCTCCTCTCCCCCAGCGGTGACCCGGCCCTACTATGACTTCCTGCTGCGTCAGAAGCACCCGTCTCTGCCCAGCACCGTTCCCCAGCAGCAGGTCTTCATGCTGGCTGAGCCCAAACGCAAGGCAACCACCTTCTGGCAAAACATCGGCAGACTGACGCCTTTCAAGAAGTGAAACGTCGGAGAGGAGAGGAGGATTAGAGGAGAAAGGCTAACGCCTGAACTGACTTTTTTATCCCCGATCCTTTTTTTTCCTTCTCTCGTTTGTTCTTTGTTATACATGATGTTATCCTAATTCATATACTGATTATTGTGAAAGATCAACATGATGATGATGATGATGATATTTTTTCTTTGAGAAAGCACTTTATAGGTTGGTTACAATCAGACTTGGGAATAGTTCTCCCGGACATCGTGTATACGTTGGGAGAATGTTACTAGGACTATTATACCTGCTACTGCTACTACAACTTCAACCAAGCACCGATTGGTACTAATATTACTACTGCTGTGTGATCATGTGACTGCCAATGAGGCTCCTCTTTTTGGAAAGACGTTGACTGACGCAACTAAATGATTTTTTCCCAGTGTTTTTGTTTTGTTTCGACAAATGCCAACTGTTCACAGTGCCAGATCAATTTTGCTTTTGTATTTAAGTTTGTGCTGTGTCTGCTATTGAAAAAAAGGTGAAAAAGGGGGATAAAGTTTATTGTACTTCTCTTTGTGCAAAGATGTTTTCCTGGTTTATTTTGAGCATTTCATAACAGTCGATACTTAAGGGTTTGGGTGTGGTGGGGTCTTAATGTTTGTGTAAACAAACAGTCTGAGAAAAACAAATGGTACCCAGATTCGATTCTCAATTCTTCACAAATCTACCGTTTGAGTTGCAGCAGCCCACAAACGCACACACACACCTGACCTTTGTCATTAGCCTTACACTGTGCATATGAGTAATTAACCTCTTTATGGAAGTGCCATCTGAAGTGTGTCCTGGATGCTTTGAAATAGTGTGAAGAGTATGTTTTACCTTTTATCAACCCCTGCATTTACATTAATTTAACAACATTTTCAAATTCAAGATGTATTCTCCAACTGTGGCAAAATGATGCTCGTTTAAAAAAAAAAATGATACCTTCATTTAACTAGGCACAGTTAAGAAAAAAATATTATTTACAATGACGGCCTACACCGGCCAAACCCGGACGACGCTGGGCCAATTGTGCGCTGCCCCATGGGACTCCCAATCACGGCCGGTTGTGATACAGCGTCTAGCGCTGAGATGCAGTGTCTTAGACCGCGGCGCCAGTCGGGAGCTTGATTGAAATGGTACTGCACTTTCGTCCCCCTGGTAAGTGTAATGCCACAATACCACATGATTTCATATAATCTGGACATTTAAGACTTTAAATATTGAAAGTATAATGTTAGATTTTTCTAGCCTGGTCCCACATCTGTTGTGCTTTTGGCAACTCCATTGCTGTCATGACAATTCCACAAGGAGTTGGCAAGAGCACAGAAACAGACTGGTATCCAGGCTACTTCTTTTCCATACAAGTTTAACAGGGTGGATCACCTTCTGAAAGGTCTACCCATTTCCTCCATGTCCCCAGAGGCTTCATCAGGACGTTTTCTGTTTGTCTGCGACACCTTTCAGAAGTCTTCATTTGTAGATGAATATTCATGAGTTTCTGGCAAGACAAAGTTGTCTGTTGTGACAAAAATGTATTTCTGTGTTCCTGCTGATGAAGAGACTACAGGGAGCTTGAAGAGTCCCAGGAAGTAGGTTAGCTGGGCGAGATGACAGCGAAACAACACCTACTACTGATGCTTTTCATCTCACTTCACTGTCCAAAAGAACTACAAATTCACATTTGAGAAGGGTAACCTATTTTTTAGACGCTCTGAGGCACTGAATTGTTAGTGCGCTGCAGACATTGTGGGTTTCTGTCTACTAAAATCGTAAAGATGCTAAAGACTGGATTCATAAAGCATGCCTTGTATGCCGCCTTCTTAACATGATGGCTTAGGATTTTTTTATGATTCTGATTTGGCCTTTCCATTTCCAAAAAGACAAACTGATCATCTGCGGCTCAATACATATAACACACATTTATATAATCAATCAATTGATCATGGCTACTGTATATTGACTTTGATCAGTTTCAAGAGGCCTACAATATGATGGGGTTGACACAAAGAAGCCTGAATCCAGCTTTCAGTTGGAGATGTTTTCCTCTTCAAAAGAAAGTAGCTCGGTGATGGATTGCTCTCCCCTGGGATCGACTGTGATGTCTGGAGAGAGGGAGAGAGAACCGGGAGACAGAGGGATGTGTGCATGTGTGTGTATGATTTCTAAAACAAAGTGTGTGTCTTGTCGCCTCGAGGTAGAGATATGGAACATGTCCTCTCAGAATTCAGTATGCAGCCCTATAACTCACCTGTCACGAGTGTTATGCAGCACTATAACTCACCTGTCACGAGTGTTATGCAGCACTATAACTCACCTGTCACGAGGGTTATGCAGACTATAATCACCTGTCACAGGGTTATGCAGCACTATAACTCACCTGTCACGAGTGTTATGCAGCACTATAACTCACCTGTTCACGAGGGTTATGCAGCACTATAACTCACCTGTCACGAGGGTTATGCAGCACTATAACTCACCTGTCACGAGGGTTATGCAGCACTATAACTCACCTGTCACGAGTGTTATGCAGCACTATAACTCACTCTGTCACGAGTGTTATGCAGCACTATAACTCACCTGTCACGAGTGTTATGCAGCACTTATAACTCACCTGTCACGAGGGTTATGCAGCACTATAACTCACCTGTCACGAGGGTTATGCAGCACTATAACTCACCTGTCACGAGGTGTTATGCAGCCCTATAACTCACCTGTCACGAGGGTTATGCAGCCCTATAACTCACCTGTCACGAGGGTTATGCAGCACTATAACTCACCTGTCACGAGGGTTATGCAGCACTATAACTCACCTGTCACGAGGGTTATGCAGCACTATAACTCACCTGTCACGAGTGTTATGCAGCACTATAACTCACCTGTCACGAGGGTTATGCAGCCCTATAACTCACCTGTCACGAGGGTTATGCAGCACTATAACTCACTTTCACGAGGGTTATGCAGCACTATAACTCACCTGTCACGAGTGTTATGCAGCACTATAACTCACTGTCACGAGGGTTGCAGCACTTACTCACCTGTCACGAGGTTATGCAGCACTATAACTCACCTGTCACGAGGGTTTATGCAGACTATAACTCACCTGTCACGAGGGTTATGCAGCACTATAACTCACCTGTCACGAGTGTTATGCAGACTATAACTCACCTGTCACGAGGGTTATGCAGCACTATAACTCACTGTCACGAGGGTTATGCAGCCTTATAACTCACCTGTCACGAGGGTTATGCAGCACTATAACTCACCTGTCACGAGTGTTATGCAGCACTATAACTCACCTGTCACGAGTGTTATGCAGCACTATAACTCACCTGTCACGAGGGTTATGCAGCACTATAACTCACCTGTCACGAGTGTTATGCAGCACTATAACTCACCTGTCACGAGTGTTAGTGCAGCACTATAACTCACCTGTCACGAGGGTTTATGCAGCACTATAACTCACCTGTCACGAGGGTTATGCAGCCCATAACTCACCTGTCACGAGGGTTATGCAGCCATAACTCACCTGTCACGAGGGTTATGCAGCACTATAACTCACCTGTCACGAGGGTTTATGCAGCACTATAACTCACCTGTCACGAGGGTTATGCAGCACTATAACTCACCTGTCACGAGGTTTATGCAGCACTATAACTCACCTGTCACGAGGGTTTATGCAGCACTATAACTCACCTGTCACGAGGGTTTATGCAGCACTATAACTCACCTGTCACGAGGGTAATGCAGCACTATAACTCACCTGTCACGAGGGTTATGCAGCACTATAACTCACCTGTCACGAGGGTTATGCAGCACTATATTCACCTGTCACGAGTGTTATATGCAGCACTATAACTCACCTGTCACGAGGGTTATGCAGCACTAATAACTCACCTGTCACGAGGGTTATGCAGCACTATAACTCACCTGTCACGAGTGTTTATGCAGCACTATAACTACCACTGTCACGAGGGTTATGCAGCACTATAACTCACCTGTCACGAGGGTTATGCCCTATATCACCTGTCACGAGTGTTATGCAGCACTATAACTCACCTGTCACGAGGTTATGCAGCCACTATAACTCACCTGTCACGAGGGTTATGCAGCCCTATAACTCACCTGTCACGAGGGTTATGCAGCACTATAACTCACCTGTCACGAGTTTTATGCAGCACTATAACTCACCTGTCACGAGTGTTGATGCAGCACTATAACTCACCTGTCACGAGGGTTATGCAGCACTAATAACTCACCTGTCACGAGGGTTATGCAGCCTATAACTACCTGTCACGAGGGTTATGCAGCACTATAAATTCACCTGTCACGAGTGTTATGCAGCACTATAACTCACCTGTCACGAGGGTTATGCAGCACTATACTCACCTGTCACGAGTGGTTATGCAGCACTATAATCACCTGTCACGAGGGTTATGCAGCACTATAACTCACCTGTCACGAGGGTTATGCCAGCACTATAACTCACCTGTCACGAGGGTTATGCCACTATAACTCACCTGTCACGAGGTTATGCAGCACTATAACTCACCTGTCACGAGGGTTTATGCAGCACTATAACTCACCTGTCACGAGGGTTATGCAGCACTATAACTCACCTGTCACGAGGGTTATGCAGCACTATAACTCACCTGTCACGAGTGTTATGCAGCACTATAACTCACCTGTCACGAGGGTTATGCAGCACTATAACTCACCTGTCACGAGGGTTATGCAGCACTATAACTCACCTGTCACGAGTGTTATGCAGTATAACTCACCTGTCACGAGGTTATGCAGCACTATAACTCACCTGTCACGAGGGTTATGCAGCACTATAACTCACCTGTCACGAGGGTTATGCAGGCACTATAACTCACCTGTCAGCAGGGTTTGCAGCACTATAACTCACCTGTCACGAGTGTTATGCAGCACTTATACTCACCTGTCACGAGTGTTATGCAGCACTATAACTACGCCTGTTACGAGTGGTTATCGCAGCACTATAACTCACCTGTCACGAGGGTTATGCAGCATATAACTCACCTGTCACGAGTGTTATGCAGCACTATAACTCACCTGTCACAGGTTATGCAGCCTTAACAACCTGTTCACGAGGTTATGCAGCCCTATAACTCACCTGTCACGAGGGTTATGCAGCACTATAACTCACCTGTCACGAGGGTTATGCAGCACTATAACTCACCTGTCACGAGGGTTATGCAGCACTTAACTCACCTGTCACGAGGTTAGGCAGCACTATAACCCACCTGTCACGAGGGTTATGCAGCCCTATAACTCACCTGTCACGAGGGTTATGCCAGCACTATAACTCACCTGTTCACGAGGGTTATGCAGCACTATAACTCACCTGTCACGAGTGTTATGCAGCACTATAACTCACCTGTCACGAGGGTTATGCAGCACTATAACTCACCTGTCACGAGTGTATGCGCACTATAACTCACCTGTCACGAGGGTTATGCAGCACTATAACTCACCTGTCACGAGGGTTATGCAGCACCTATAACTCACCTGTCAGAGTGTTATGCAGCACTATAACTCACACCTGTCACGAGGGTTATGCAGCACTATAACTCACCTGTCACGAGGGTTTATGCAGCCTATAACTCACCTGTCACGAGGGTTATGCAGCATATAACTCACCTGTCACGAGTGTTTATGCAGCACTATAACTCCACCTGTCACGAGTGTTATGCAGCATATAACTCACCTGTCACGAGGGTTATGCAGCACTATAACTCACCTGTCACGAGTGTTATGCAGCACTATAATCACCTGTCACGAGGTTATGCAGCACTATAACTCACCTGTCACGAGGGTTATGCAGCACTATAACTCACCTGTCACGAGTGTTATGCAGCACTATAACTCACCTGTCACGAGGGTTATGCAGCCTATAACTCACCTGTCACGAGGGTTATGCAGCACTATAACTCACCTGTCCGAGGGTTATGCAGCACTATAACTCACCTGTCACGAGGGTTATGCAGCACTATAACTCACCTGTCCAACGAGTGTTATGCAGCACTATAACTCACCTGTCACGAGGGTTATGCAGCACTATAACTCACCTGTCACGAGGGTTTGCAGCACTATAACTCACCTGTCACGAGGGTTATGCAGCACTATAACTCACCTGTCACGAGGTTATGCAGCACATATAACTCACCTGTCACGAGGGTTATGCAGCACTATAACTACCTGTCACGAGGTTATGCAGCACTATAAACTCACCTGTCACGAGTGTTATGCAGCACTATAACTCACCTGTCACGAGGGTTATGCAGCACTATAACTCACCTGTCACGAGTGTTATGCAGCACTATAACTCACCTGTCACGAGGGTTATGCAGCACTATAACTCACCTGTCACGAGGTTATGCAGCACTATAACTCACCTGTCACGAGGGTTATGCAGCACTATAACTCACCTGTCACGAGGGTTATCGCACACTATAACTCACTGTCACGAGGGTTATGCAGCCCTATAACTCACCTGTCACGAGGGTTATGCAGCACTATAACTCACCTGTCACGAGTGTTATGCAGCACTATAACTCACCTGTCACGAGTGTTATGCAGCACTATAACTCACCTGTCACGAGGGTTATGCAGCACTATAATACCTGTCACGAGGGTTATGCAGCACTATAACTCACCTGTCACGAGGGTTATGCAGCACTATAACTCACCTGTCACGAGGTTATGCAGCACTATAACTCACCTGTCACGAGGGTTATGCAGCACTATAACTCAC
>NC_036854.1:36358241-36514513 GCF_002910315.2 Salvelinus sp. IW2-2015
GCGTTATGCAGCACTATAACTACCTGTCACGAGGGTTATGCAGCACTATAACTCACACTGTCAGTTATGCAGCACTATAACTCACCTGTCACGAGGGTTATGGATCCCTACCTGTCACTAGGGTTATGCAGCCCTATAACTCACCTGTCACGAGTGTTATTCAGCACTATAACTCACCTGTCACGAGGGTTATGGATCCCTACCTGTCACTAGGGTTATGCAGCCCTATAACTCACCTGTCACGAGGGTTATGCAGCCCTATAACTCACCTGTCACGAGGGTTATGGATCCCTATAACTCACCTCATTCAGGCATCTATGGCCTAGCATGCTAGAATAACCTTGGTTTAAAAGCAGCATTCGTCTTACATTTTCCCAAATTGTTTATTTTGACATTTGAGAAGGTTTGGTAAATTGGAATTACATGTTACATCATGATGTTTTGACTAAATTGAAGACTGCATGCATAGACCTAAACAGATGTTTTGTAGCTAATGTTGTGTTTTGCCTTTAAAATGCAGTCAGTGTTTTTACAACCTCTGCAGAACATGGCAGTTTCTCTGCTTTGATATGCCAGTATCAATCAAAAAGTCGTTCAAATGTCAAAGGCGATTTTGCCCATGACTGAACTGCATGCCAAACACGCCTAAAAAAACATTTTCAAAAAGTCTGTTGGTCTGGAGTTTACTGACTCTTACTAGAGCTATAATTGGCTGTTGAATATACTGTATACTCCCCCTGCAAAAGGCACAGGATGGTATACAACAGAAAGTTTGCCTCTCCACAATTTGTACACTCATTTTCGATCTATTGAGACATCATACAATCAATACTTTCCCACTGTCACTAATTAGGAAATGATTACCGCCCCCTCCCACCAATCATTAGACCTGAACTGATGCTATTGTTGTTTTTTATCAGTATTTAACTAGGCATTGTTATTTAACTAGGATCGTTGATGACCTGGTTCTGAATAGACATCTTTAAACTCATATGTCCCTCTGGTGAGAGGAAAGAGGAGATACAGTAGACTACTTCAGTCTTTCAGTGGTATAAAAACAACCCCAAACATTTCTCTGAATGGTGAATTTCTTGAAATGGTGACTGAGCATTTTTTATTTGACCTTCAGTTTGACCTTGAAGTGGGCTGGTCCAATGAGAATAAAATGTCCTCTGCAAGAGAACTGTTCTGCCAACGAGACATTGTTAACTTATATATTGCTGTACACATTTCTATTTTCCTGGGTTGGGTGAGTTCTTGCTTTCAGTCTCATTATTTTCAGAAACACATTAAAACACTGAGTCAGGGAGAGTTCCAATGTTTCAACTTAAATATGCGTGCTTGTAAAATAAAAAGTTGAACTATAGTTTGTTTTAATTACGAATTGAAAAAGGCAGTGTTTGTATGGTTGTTTACATATGCACTCAATTATGGGAAAATAAAACTATTCAAATGTGTCACTGACTGAATTGTGTCAATTTCAGGATCTAATATTTATATATTAAATAGTTTTTTCCCCTCATCAATTTACACACAATACCCCATAATGATGAAGCAAAAAGAGGTGTTAAGAAATATCACATTTACATAAGTATTCAGACCCTTTACTCAGTACTGTTGAAGCACTTTTGGCAGCGATTACAGCTTTGAGTCTTCTTGGGTATGATGCTACAAGCTTGGTACACCTGTATTTGAGGAGTTTCTCCCATTCTTCTCTGCAGATCCTCTCAAGCTCTGTCAGGTTGGATGGGGAGCGTCGCTGCACAGCTATTTTCAGGTCTCTCCAGAGATGTTCGATCGAGTTCAAGTCCAGGCTCTGGCTGGGCCACTCAAGGACATTCAGAGACTTGTCCCGAAGCCACTCCTGCATTGTCTTGGCTGTGTGCTTAAGGTCATTGTCCTGTTGGAAGGTGAACCTTCACCCCAGTCAGGTCCTGAGCTCTCTGGAGCAGGTTTTCATCAAGGATGTTGGAACATTGCTGCGGGGACTCGCTACCATTCAGCCACAAGAACATTAATGAGGTCAGGCACTTATGTTGGGCGATTAGGCCTGGCTCGCAGTTGGTGTTCCAATGAGCAGTGGCGGATTTAAGCATAGGCGACATGGGCAGCCGCCCAGGGCAGCATCTTGCCAGGGGTGGCATGGGGCGCACGCACCAAAAACAAATATTCTGAATGTTGACATTTGCGCGATCGGTTTTCTATCGCTCATTTGCACCTCACGTCAATGATATCATGTCATCGTTGGGACTGTGGGTCAATTAGCCTTGTCAGAGTGGGCGCCCTGATTCTAGTTTGTGAGCTAGGCAGGCTACTGCCTGGGAAGGTCTCCCACTCAAAAGTACGAGATGGGGTGGGGGGCGGTAGTAGGTTGACCTCAGGTCTCCCCACTGGAAGCCAGAAGTAGGGGGAGCGAAGGAATCTATCAAATAGCACACCTCTAACTTTGTACAGTACTAATGCAATTAGCAATGCAATTAGTTGTGCAATTTAGTTTGTGTTTCTTGTTTGAAGTGCAATAATCAGGTTCTCTTCTTTATAGGTGTGTTATTCTATTTGTGTGATATAGAATGTGCAATTTAGTTTTATTTGTGTGTTTTTTGTTAGCAATAGGGTAATAGCATAATAATTTGATTATCTTTTTTAATTTAAATGTATATACTACAATTTGTTTCTATTTGTCTTTGTTACTTCTTTTTGATATTTGAGAGTCTTATTTTTGTATATATAGGTTTAAATGTTTTGATTATTTATTTGTGTTGTTCCAAATGTCTGAATAAAAATTTGTTAATGCATAATGGTGCTGCTTTTTTTTTGTTGGGGCGGGGGCTGAAGGAGGGGGTTCGCCCAGGAAGCCATACAAGCTTGAACTGCCACTGGGGATGAGGTCAGGACTCTGTACAGGCCAGTCAAGAAACCCATTTCATGAAGCTCCCAACGAACAGTTCTTGTGGTGACGTTGCTTCCAGAATCAGTTTGGAACTCGGTCGTGAGTGTTGCAACAGACGATTTTTACACGCTTCAGAACTCGGCGGTCCCGTTCTGTGAGCTTGTGTGGCCRACCACTTTGTGGCTGAGCAGTTGTCGCTTCTAGACGACAACTAGCTGAATTGCACAAAAAAGGGCTTCACAGGCAAGGATATTGCTGCCAGTAAGATTGCACCTAAATCAACAATTTATCAGATCATCAAGTACTTCAAGGAGAGCGGTTCAATTGTTGTGAAGAAGGTGTCAGGGCGCCCAAGAAAGTCCAGCAAGCGCCAGGACCGTCTCTTAAAGTTGATTCAGCTGCGGGATCGGGGCACCACCAGCACAGAGCTTGCTCAGGAATGGCAGCAGGCAGGTGTGAGTGCATCTGCACGCACGGTGAGGCGAAGACTTTGGAGGATGGCCTGGTGTCAAGAAGGGCAGCAAAGAAGCCACTTCTCTCCAGGAAAAACATCAGGGACAGACTGATATTCTGCAAAAAGTACAGGGGATTGGACTGCTGAGGACAGAGATAAAGTCATTTTCTCTGATGAATCCCCTTTCCGATTGTTTGGGGCATCCGGAAAAAAGCTTGTCCGGAGAAGAGAAGGTGAGCGCTACCATCAGTCCTGTGTCATGCCAACAGTAAAGCATCCTGAGACCATTCATGTGTGGGGTTGCTTCTCAGCCGAGGGAGTGGGCTCACTCACAATTTTGCCTAAGAACACAGCCATGAATAAAGAATGGTACCAACACATCCTCCGAGAGCAAATTCTCCCAACCATCCAGGAACAGTTTGGTGATGAACAATGCCTTTTCCAGCATGATGGAGCACCTTGTCATAAGGCAAAAGTGATAACTAAGTGGCTCGGGGAACAAAACATCGATATTTTGGGTCCATGGCCAYGAAACTCCCCAGACCTTAATCCCATTGAGAACTTGTGGTCAATCCTCAAGAAGCGGGTGGACAAACAAAAACCCACAAATTCTGACAAACTCCAAGCATTTATTATGCAAGAATGGGCTGCCATCCGCCGGGATGTGGCCCAGAAGTTAATTGACAGCATGCCAGGGCGGATTGCAGAAGTCTTGAAAAAGAAGGGTCAACACTGCAAATATTGACTCTTTGCATCAACTTCATGTAATTGTCAATAAAAGCCTTTGACACGTATGAAGTGCTTGTAATTATACTTCAGTATTCCATAGTAACATCTGACAAAAATATCTAAAGACACTGAAGCAGCAAACTTTGTGAAAATTAATATTTGTGTCATTCAAAACTTTTGGCCACGACTGTAGACGCTGAAGGCAGATATGAGACATATGGTCCACCTAGTGGGCATTTAAACAATGACTTGCATTATCTGACCAGATTACTGCAGTGAGCCTGAAAACAAAGGTATCACCATGGGCTAGCTAGACGCAGGCTTCAGAAGACAGCTTGGAGCATGTGTTATAGTGGTCAGCTTAAACACCATATAGCCTGGGTCCCCAGAAATGTGAAGGTGACATGATTCAATGAAATTCTGAAATAAAAACCATTGACAATTCTCATAATTGTATTTTTTGGTCTTTCTTGAAAATAAAAAAAACAAAACACATAAAACATTCCAAAACAGATTCAGTAACTGAGGTGACGTCTTGAAAAGGCAATATAGATGAGCAAATCAAAGACAATGATATATTGGTGAGTTCTGGTGGAGCCTTGAGGTAACTAGCAAACAATGTCAAGTTCTGGCTTCCTTAAAACAGAGCATCTCAAATGTGTATTTTCTTCCAATAGTGCAAAGCAAATTCTAATCTATTTAATCCATTAAAATAAATCCAGGATAAAAGTTTAAAACCTGTTAAAATGTCTCAGTTTTGCAGTGATTCTAAAGTCTGTAGCTCTTGGTGTGGTTAAACCCAAACCAATAACAGAAACTAATCTGTAGAAATGTTCAGGTGTGATACATACATTACATCTGTATGCACAATGGCTTAAGTATTTGAATCCTCTTTCAGCAAATAGAATTATACACAAACACGCTCACATGCATGCAAATGCTCTCGCTCCATCACTCACTGTAGGATGGAGTCCGAATAGTTCTAAATTGCTTCCTTTTCTCAAATCCATTCCTTTGTGACCAGAAATAGATGAAATGTCACAACAAATGTGTCATTTTGCTAGCTTCCTTTAGGGCCAGTTCTTGACTTGAACTGAAATTGGTTCCGGTACTCATTTTGGGTGCCAGATACTTTTTAGCTAATGGGAACAGGAGCTCAAGCAGTAAAACATTTGAGGTGCCTGTACTCAGGTCCAGTGAGCTCCTACCCAAGTAAAGCACTGTTCAGGGCCTCTGTTTCCTTTCCCCATCTAAGACCTTTAGGACTCAAGTCTGTGTTCACATCTTCCATGGGAAAAGAGTGTGAATAATGTTTTCGTGTTGGAATGGATATCAGACATCTGAGACAGAGGCTTAAAACTCAAAAAGGCCCACCTTCCCATAATACAAAAATGTCCAACAGACAAATGTTAACACGGCCTCCCCCAGAGAAATAATAACATCCTAACAACATTAGCAAAAACAAGCAACGAAAAAATTTATTCTGCACAGCTTTGTGTGGTAAACTCAAGTTAACCGTTTGTGTGAATTAAACTTGTTCCTTTCTTTTAATGTTTCACATTAAGAAATGGCATCATTGATTCAAAACTGCAGTTTTTTTTTCTTTTGTAGTTCATTTGAATTTTTCTTTTTGATGATTTTGCATTAGTCACGGAAGGTAGATTGAGCTAGTGTTATTTCTTCTTTTACACTGAGGGTACAAAACATTAAGAACACCTGCTGTTTCCATGAGACTGACCAGGTGAATCCAGGTGAAAGCTATGATCACTTATTGAAAGACTTTCAAGCCTTGAGACATGGATTGTGTATGTGTGCCAATCAGATGGTGAATGGGCAAGACAAAAGATTTAAGGGTCTTTGAACGGGTTATGGTAGGTGCCAGGCGCACCGGTTTGTGTCAAGAACTGCAACACTGCTGGGTTTTTCATGCTCAACAGTTTCCCGTGTGTATCAACAATGTTCCACCACCCAAAGGACATCCAGCCATCTTGACACAACAGTGGGAACCATTGGAGTCAACATGGGCCACCATCCCTGTGGAATGCTTTTGACACCTTGTAGAGTCCATGCCCCGATGAATTAAAGCTTTTCTGAGGGCAGTTGCGTGTGCAACTCAATATTATGAAGGTGTTCCTGATGTTCATACACTCAGTGTATATACACACGCATTCAACTCGATATGGATCCCAACATCAAAACAAATTCAAACTCCCTTTTCACCACCTAACAGAGTTAGCTATAAAAATCGCAAGGCAGTACACAAAACACAACTTAGCTGTCAGACACAAGATATGCAGCAGAGTGAGTGAAGGATTCTTGGATAGTATCATTCAAAACAGGAATAGTCAGCAGTAGGAATATTCTCTTCATCCTGTTCTGAACACACCTGGTGTTGTTTTGTAGTTGGGCTTCAGATTCACAGTATGCATGGTAAGAAGGAAGGAAGAACAGCTGACAAGAGACACCGGAGAGCGTCATCACCAACTGGAGTGTATCTACCATCTTCTGACCTGAAGAGAGAAGCAGAGAAACAGTTGATTAAATACACAGTAATAATACCTACTGTTGGTCTTTCTACACATAAAAATACTTATACTGACAGGGGGTATTATCCTAATTGACATGGAGCTATTGCCCACAGCTAACCCCCCCCCCCCAAAAAGACCCTACCTGCATTTAAATATTTCCTGACTATAAATTGTAACCATTATGTATTCTAGTGTCAGTGCTGTTTCCCACTGTTCATTCCCATCCATATTGACCGGAGAGAATATGACATGGAGGATGTATTTAGTACTCACAGTGCCATCCCTTTACCACTGGGGGGGAACATTGCTGTAGGTGGGCACGCCTGGGTGTCGGTATGTGGGCATTGTAACTTGGTGGGGGGGGTCGGGGAGTGCGTCAACAAAGTTCCTGGAGAAAGGAGGGAGGTGGGAGAGGTCCGGAAATTAGACAGAGCAAAACCCATTTATTAAACACTGTTGCAACTGAATTGTATCCCTTAAAAAAAAGTTTAAAAAAAATGCTAAACGCATTAAAAAAATAATCTAAATGGAACTCACCGGCTGACATGGCCATAGTGGTCCCTGCTATCATCCCCATGGCTACGCCGTTGTGTGGGCGGGACTGGTGATGCATGGGCGGGGCATACATAGCTGCTGGCATCCCATTGGACTGGACCACTGTAGTGTGATGAATGACATGGGGTGGGGCTGCGTACAGAGGCTGTGTGTAGTAAGTGCCTTGGTGCTGAGAGAGAGAAAGATAGAAGTGTTAATAGGTACAGTTTTATGAAACAGAATGTAATATTTTAAACTGTGTATACAGTTGAAGTCAGAAGTTTACATACACCTTAGCCAAATACATTTAAACTCAGTTTTTCACAATTCCTGACATTTAATCCTAGTAAAAATTCCCTGTCTTAGGTCAGTTAGGATCACCACTTTATTTTAAGAATGTGAAATGTCAGAATAATAGTAGAGAGATTGATTTATTTCAGCTTTTATTTCCTTCATCACAATTGGTAGCATTGCCTTTAAATTATTTAACTTGGGTCAAACGTTTCATGTAGACTTCCACAAGCTTCCCACAATAGGTTGGGTGAATTTTGACCCATTCCTCCTGACAGAGCTGGTGTAACTGAGTCAGGTTTGTTGCTTCAATATATCCACATAATTTTCCTACCTCATGATGCCATCTATTCTGTGAAGTGCACCAGTCCCTCCTGCAGCAAAGCACCCCAAAAAGTACAATCCTTGTCCCCATGTGCAGATGCAAATCGTAGTCTGGCTTTTTTATGGCGGTTTTGGAGCAGTGGCTTCTTCCTTGCTGAGCGGACTTTCAGGTTATGTCGACATAGGACTCGTTTTACTGTGGACATAGATACTTTTGTACCTGTTTCCTCCAGCATCTTCACAAGTCCTTTGCTGTTGTTCTGGGATTGATTTGCACTTTTCACACCAAAGTACGTTCATCTCTAGGAGACAAAACGCATCTCCTTCCTGAGCGGTATGATGGCTGCGTGGTCCCATGGTGTTTATACTTGCGTACTATTATTTGTACAGATGAAAGTGGTACCTACAGGCGTTTGGAAATTGCTCACAAGGATGGACCAGACTTGTGGAGGTCCATCATTTTTTTCCCGAGGTCTTGGATGATTTATTTTGATTTTCCCATGATGTCAAGCAAAGAGGCACTGAGTTTGAAGGTAGGCCTTGAAATATATCCACAGGTACACCTCCAATTGACTCAAATGATGTAAATTAGCCTATCAGAAGCTTCTAAAGCCATGACATCATTTTCTGGAATTTTCCAAGCTGTTTAAAGGCACTGTCAACTTAGCGTATGTAAACTTCTGAGCCACTGGAATTGTGATACAGTGAATTATAAGTGTAAATAATCTGTCTGTAAATAATTGTTGGAAAAATTACTTGTGTCAAGGACAAAGTAGATGTCCTAACCGACTTGCCAAAACTATAGTTTGTTAACAAGAAATTTGTGGAGTGGTTGAAAAAATAGTTTATTTTTTATTTAACCAGGTAGGCAAGTTGAGAACAAGTTCTCATTTACAATTGCGACCTGGCCAAGATAAAGCAAAGCAGTTCGACACATACAACACAGAGTTATACATGGAGTAAAACAAACATACAGTCAATAATACAGTACAAAAATAAGTCTATATACAATGTGAGCAAATGAGGCGAGATAAGGGAAGTAAAGGCAAAGAAAGGCCATGGTGGCAAAGTAAATACAATATAGCAAGTAAAACACTGGAATGGTAGATTTGCAGTGGAAGAATGTGCAAAGTAGAGATAGAAATAATGGGGTGCAAAGGAGCAAAATAAATAAATACAGTAGGGGAAGAGGTAGTTGTTTGGGCTAAATTATAGATGGGCTATGAACAGGTGCAGTAATCTGTGAGCTGCTCTGACAGCTGGTGCTTAAAGCTAGTGAGGGAGATAAGTGTTTCCAGTTTCTGAGATTTTTGTAGTTCGTTCCAGTCATTGGCAGCAGAGAACTGGAAGGAGAGGCGGCCAAAGGAAGAATTGGTTTTGGGGGTGACCAGAGAGATATACCTGCTGGAGCGCGTGCTACAGGTGGGTGCTGCTATGGTGACCAGTGAGCTGAGATAAGGGGGGACTTTACCTAGCAGGGTCTTGTAGATGACCTGGAGCCAGTGGGTTTGGCGACGAGTATGCGAGGGCCAGCCAACGAGAGCGTACAGGTCGCAGTGGTGGGTAGTATATGGGGCTTTGGTGACAAAACGGATGGCACTGTGATAGACTACATCCAGTTTATTGAGTAGGGTATTGGAGGCTATTTTGTAAATGACATCGCCCAAGTCGAGGATCGGTAGGATGGTCAGTTTTACAAGGGTATATTTGGCAGCATGAGTGAAGGATGCTTTGTTGCGAAATAGGAAGCCAATTCTAGATTTAACTTTGGATTGGAGATGTTTGATGTGAGTCTGGAAGGAGAGTTTACAGTCTAACCAGGCACCTAGGTATTTGTAGTTGTCCACATATTCTAAGTCAGAACCGTTCAGAGTAGTGATGTTGGACGGGCGGGCAGGTGCAGGCAGCGATTGGATGAAGAGCATGCATTTAGTTTTACTTGTATTTAAGAGCAATTGGAGGCCACGGAAGGAGAGTTGTATGGCATTGAAGCTCGCCTGGAGGGTTGTTAACACAGTGTCCAAAGAAGGACCAGAAGTATACAGAATGGTGTTGTCTGCGTAGAGGTGGATCAGAGACTCACCAGCAGCAAGAGCGACATCGTTGATGTATACAGAGAAGAGAGTCGGTCCAAGAATTGAACCCTATGGCACCCCCATAGAGACTGCCAGAGGCCCGGACAACAGGCCCTCCGATTTGACACACAGGACTCTATCAGAGAAGTAGTTGGTGAACCAGGCGAGGCAATCATTTGAGAAACCAAGGCTGTTTAGTCTGCCGATGAGGATGTGGTGATTGACAGAGTCGAAAGCCTTGGCCAGGTCAATGAATACGGCTGCACAGTATTGTTTCTTATCGATGGCAGTTAAGATATCATTTAGGACCTTGAGCGTGGCTGAGGTGCACCCATGACCAGCTCTGAAACCAGATTGCATAGCGGAGAATGTATGGTGGGATTTGAAATGGTCGGTAATCTGTTTGTTGACTTGGCTTTCGAAGACCTTAGAAAGGCAGGGTAGGATAGATATAGGTCTGTAGCAGTTTGGATCAAGAGTGTCCCCCCCTTTGAAGAGGGGGATGACCGCAGCTGCTTTCCAATCTTTGGGAATCTCAGACAACACGAAAGAGAGGTTGAACAGGCTAGTAATAGGGGTTGCAACAATTTCGGCAGATAATTTTAGAAAGAAAGGGTCCAGATTGTCTAGCCCGGCTGATTTGTAGGGGGTCCAGATTTTGCAACTCTTTGGGAGAAGGAGAAATGGGGAAGGCTTGGGCGAGTTGCTGTGGGGGGTGCAGTGCTGTTGACCAGGGTAGGGGTAGCCAGGTGGAAAGCATGGCCAGCCGTAGAAAAATGCTTATTGAAATGTTCAATTATAGTGGATTTATCGGTGGTGACTGAGTTTCCTGTCCTCAGTGCAGTTGGCAGCTGGGAGGAAGTGTTCTATTCTCCATGGACTTTACAGTGTCCCAGAACTTTTTTGAGTTTGTGTTGCAGGAAGCAAATTTCTGCTTGAAAAAGCTAGCCTTGGCTTTTCTAACTGCCTGTGTATATTGGTTTCTAGCTTCCCTGAAAAGTTGCATATCACGTGGGCTGTTCGATGCTAACGCAGAACGCCATAGGATGTTTTTGTGTTGGTTAAGGGCAGTCAGGTCTGGAGAGAACCAAGGGCTATATCTGTTCCTGGTTCTAAATTTCTTGAATGGGGCATGCTTATTTAAGATGGTGAGGAAGGCATTTTTTTTAAATAACCAGGCATCCTCTACTGACGGGATGAGATCAATGTCCTTCCAGGATACCCGGCCAGGTCGATTAGAAAGGCCTGCTCGCTGAAGTGTTTCAGGGATGACTCCAACCTAAGTGTATGTAAACTTCCGACATCAACTGTAACTGCCTTAATGTTGCTGGACCCCAGAACGAGTAAATACCAATACAAATGTCAGTGCCACAGTGAGACAAGTACAACTACAGCAGCAATAAGCAGCAAGCTAATGTGTATCTGAATTGTCTAAGGCAGACAGATATTATTACATTCCGTCTGACCTATGTAACTTATGACCTTGTAACAATGCAGCTATAAAATACCAATTCTGCAGTACAACAAATAAGATAAACAGGTTCAGTTACATCATACTACTTCAGACGGCAGAGGCAGATGATGTCAGTTGACTAACTGACCTGTGTGTAGGGGTTCTGTTGGGGGTAGGTGCTCCTCACAGGGAAGGCTGCTGCAGGATAGAGGTTGGGTGATGAGGAGTAGGGTGGGACAGCCCCCGTGGTGGGCAAGCAGGTCATTTTAAAAGAAGTGCCCGGAGCGTAACCTATAAGAGAGGGTTTCAGAGATATAAACACACAGCAAGGAAAGGCGTTGTTAACACACCGTCTAGGGTATTACACATTTTAACAGGGAAAACCCCCAAAAAGCACATTTTAGGCCTTTGTCCATAGGCAGGGTTCCCCAACTGGTGGCCCGTGGGACGAATTTGGTCCGCCAGTGGTTTTATTTGGCCCACCACGTTCTGAGCAACAAAAATATATACAGTTGAAGTCGGAAGTTTACATACACTTAGGTTGGAGTCATTATAACTTGTTTTTCAACCACTCCACACATTTCTTGTTAACAAACTATAGTTTTGGCAAGTCGGTTAGGACATCTACTTTGTGCATGACACAAGTCATTTTTCCAACAATTGTTTACAGACAGATTATTTCAATGTATCACAATTCCAGTGGGTCAGAAGTTTACATACACTAAGTTTACTGTGCCTTTAAACAGCTTGGAAAATTCCATAAAATGATATCATGGCATTAGAAGCTTCTGATAGGCTAATTGACATAATTTGAGTCAATTGACATCATTTGAGTCAATTGACATCATTTGAGTCAATTGGAGGTGTACCTGTGGATATATTTCAAGGCCTACCTTCAAACTCAGTGCCTCTTTGCTTGACATCATGGGAAAATCAAAAGTAGTAAGCCAAGACCTCAGAAAAAAAGGACCTTGTGAAGATGCTGGAGGAAACAGGTACAAAAGCATCCATATCCACAGTAAAACGAGTCCTATATCGACATAACGTGAAAGGCCGCTCAGCAAGGAAGAAGCCACTGCTCCAAAACTGCCATAAAAAAGCCAGACTACGGGTTGCAACTGCACATGGGGACAAAGATCGTACTTTTTGGAGAAATGTCCTCTGGTCTGATGAAATAAAAATAGAACTGTTTGGCCATAACCTTTCTGAACCACCCATCCCGGATCCGGGATAATTGTCATCAGCAACGCTGAATAGCATAGCGCCACAGTCAAATAATATTACTAGAAAATATTCATATTCATGAAATCACAAGTGCAATATTGCAAAACACACCTTAGCCTTTTGTTAATCCACCTGTTGTCTCAGATTTTGAAATTATGCTTTACAGCAAAAGCAATACAAGCGTTTGTGTAAGTTTATCGATCGCTCGACAAAACATTAAGTACACTTAGCATCAGGTAACTTGGTCACGAAAATCAGAAAYGCAATCAAATGAATCGTTTACCTTTGATGATCTTCGGATGTTTTCACTCACAAGACTCCCAGTTAGACAACAAATGTTCCTTTTGTTCCATAAAGATATTTTTTATATCCAAATACCTCCGTTCGTTTGGTGCGTTATACCCAGGAATCCACCGGAAAGAACGGTCACGACAACGCAGACAAAAATTCCAAATGATATCCATAATGTCCACAGAAACATGTCAAACGTTTTTTATAATCAATCCTCAGGGTGTTTTTCAAATATCTATTCGATAATATATCAACCGGGACTGTTGGTTTTTCACTAGGACCGGGAATAACAATGGCRGCCTTTCTCTTTTGCGCCCAACTCACTCTGAGAGCCCCCACCTATCCACTTACGCAATGTGGTCGTTCACGCTCATTTTTCAAAATAAAAGCCTGAAACTATGTCTAAAGGCAGTTGACACCTTAGGGAAGCCATAGAAAAAGGAAACCGGTTGATATCCCTTTAAAAATGGGTAATAGGGATGCATAAGAACAGAGAGGTTTCAAAAACAGGGGCACTTCTTGATTGGATTTTCCTCAGGTTTTAGCCTGCAATATCAGTTCTGTTTAACTCACAGACAAAATTTTGACCGTTTTGGAAACTTTAGAGTGTTTTCTATCCTAATCTGACAATTAGCCAAAAACGAAAATACTGCCCCTATACTTAAGATGATAAAGACCATCGTTATGTTTGGAGGAAAAGGGGGAGGCTTGCAAGCCGAAGAACACCGTCCCAACCGTGAAGCACGGGGGTGGCATCATGTTGTGGGATGCTTTGCTGAAGGAGGGACTGGTGCACCTCACAAAACAGATGGCATCACGAGGAAGAAAATGATGTGGATATATTGAAGCAACATCTCAAGACATCAGTCAGGAAGTTAAAGCTTGGTCGCAAATGGGTCTTCCAAATGGACAATGACCCCAAACATACTTCCAAAGTTGTGGCAAAATGGCTTAAGGACAACAAAGTCAAGGTATTGGAGTGGCCATCACAAAGCCCTGACCTCAATCCTATAGAAAATGTGTGGGCAGAACTGAAAAAGTGTGTGCGAGCAAGGAGGCCTACAAACCTGACTCAGTTACACCAGCTCTGGTCAGGAGGAATAGCCCAAAATGCACCCAACCTATTGTGGGAAGCTTGTGGAAGGCTACATGAAACGTTTGACCCAAGATAAACAATTTAAAGGCAATGCTACCAATTGAGTGTATGTAAACTTCTGACCCACTGGGAATGTGATGAAAAAAATAAAAGCTGAAATAAATCATTCTCTCTACTATTATTCTGACATTTCACATTCTTAAAATAAAGTGGTGATCCTAACTGACCTAAGACAAGGAATCTTTACTAGGATTAAATGTCAGGATTTGTGAATTTTTTTAGTTTAAATGTATTTGGCTAAGGTGTATGTAAACTTGCGACTTCAACTGTAATGTAATGTAAATATATACACACACACAGTACCAGTCAAAAGTTTGGACACACCTATTCATTCCAAGGTTTTTCTTTATTTTGACTATTTTCTACATCATAGAATAATAGTGAAAACATCAAAACTATGAACACATATGGAATCATGTAGTATCAAAAAACGTATTAAACAAATCTAAATATATTTTATACATGACATTTTTCAAAGTAGCCACCCTTTGCCTTGATGACAGCTTTGCACACTCTTGGCTTTCTTTCAATCAGCTTCATGAGGTAGTCACCTGGAATGCATTTCAATTAACAGTTGTGCTTTGTTAAAAAGTTCATTTGTGGAATTTCTTTCCTTCTTAATGCGTTTGAGCCAATCGGTTGTGTTGTGACAAGGTAGGGGTGGTATACAGAAGATAGCCCTATTTGGTAAAATACCAAGTCAATATTATGGCAAGAACTGCTCAAATAAGCAAAGAGAAACGACAGTCCATCAGTACTTTAAGACATCAAGGTCAGTCAATCCGGAAAATGTCAAGAACTTTCAAAGTTTCTTCAAGTGCAGTCAAAAAAAKCATTAAGCACTATGATGAAACTGGCTCTCACGAGGACTGTCACAGGAAAGGAAGACCCGGAGTTACCTCTGCTGCAGAGGATAAGTTCATTAGAGTTACCAGCCTCAGAAATTGCAGCACAAATAAATGCTTCACAGAGTTCAAGTAACAGACACATCTCGACATCAACTGTTCAGAGACTGTGTGGAATCAGGCCTTCATGGTCAAATTGCTGCAAAGAAACCACTACTAAAGGACACCAATATGAAGAAGAGACTTGACTGGGCCAAGAAACACAAGCAATGTACATTAGACCAGTGGAAATCTGGCCTTTGGTCTGAGGAGTACATATTTGAGATTTTTGGTTCCAACCGCCGTGTCTTTGTGACACACAGAGTAGATGAACGGATGATCTCCGCATGTTTGGTTCCCACCGTGAAGCATGGAGGAGGAGGTGTGATGGTGCTTTGCTGGTGACACTGTCTGTGATTTATTTAGAATTCAAGGCACACTTAACCAGCATGGCTACCACAGAATTCTGCAGCAATAAGCCATCCCATCTGGTTTGCGCTTAGTGGGACTATCGTTTGTTTTTCAACAGGACAATGACCCAAAACACACCTCCAGGCTGTGTAAGGGCTATTTGACCAAGAGGGAGAGTGATGGAGTGCTGAAAAACCTTTGAATGAGTATGTGTATCCAAACTTTTGACTGGTACTACTGTATACCACGGGTATGACAAAACATGTATTTTTACTGCTCTAATTACGTTGGTAACCAGTTTATAATAGCAATAAGGCACCTTGGGGGCTTGTGGTATATGGGCAGTATATACCACAGCTAAGGGCTGTATCCAGGCACTCCAAGTTGCGTCATGCATAACACTAAGGTTGTGGGTTCAATTCCTAGGGATCACATACAAAAACAATCTATGCACTCACTGTACAAGAGTAGGCTACATGCAGCTCTCTGAGAGGGACTGATAACTTACCTGTGGGGAAGGCTGGGTGGTTGGCTCCAGGGTGGTACATGTTGGGAGTGTAAGCAGGGCCAGCCGAGTACCCCGCAGGAAATCCAGCTGCAGAGTCAAAGGTCATATATAAGTGACAAGAAAATCAGAAGCGTCAGACATACATTTAGAGAAATAGTGTGTGTTAATTACCCACTGGTCTGTTTGGGTGGTATACATTTCCCAATCCATTACACACTAGTTACACTACTTACCTGGGTATCCTACTAAATGTCCCTTAGGGTTGACATAGGGACTAGTTACACTGCTTACCTGGGTATCCTACTAAATGTCCCTTAGGGTTGACATAGGGACTAGTTACACTGCTTACCTGGGTATCCTACTAAATGTCTCTTAGGGTTGACATAGGGGAGCCCTGTCGCTGCAGGGTTGTAGACTGGGTTCATAATGCACAACTTTCAGATACTGCAACAAAGACAAGACACATTGTTGAGAAAATTCATTAAGATTGTAAAAAATTATTATTATTAAGTGGCTAAGTAACTAGCTAACGTTACATTGATCAATGATTTTTGTCATTCATAATTAGCCATCATACGGCGCCCTTTCGCTTGATGCCTGTGGTTAAACGTAATGGGACCCTTGCCTTGATCGCAGCAGTAGCTAACGTTAGCTAGCTAAATGTATGTTGGTTATCGAAYTATAAAATGCGTAGCTAGCAAGCTAGATTTAAACAAACTAGATTTAAAACATGTCCGTCTGTGCTGATAAATTCCATCAGGTAGCTATACTAATTTAGCTAGCTACCTAACAGACATGCGTTTATCAATAGGCGATGCAGTAACTCCACAAAAACACAAGGGCCGGGTGTTTAGCATCTAACGTTCTCTATTTATCTTGTACTGGCTCTTCCAGTCACCCTTCAACTATCTCTTCGTCTTTGCCAATATTGGCAACATGTTTAACAATAGATGTCAACTGTGATGTTAGCTCTAGTTTTCAATGATACTCACAGTTGTAATTTCTCAGTTTCCGACTGCTGTTCTTTGSCTCGACTCTTTACTTTTGGGTATTGTATTTTGGTTCTCACTGTCTGGTTGAGTTGACACTTTTTTATGCTTGGCTCACTGGACACAAAAATTATCCAGCAGCTGGCYTCACTTCCGAGTACAGTTTGTGGCGCTTTCAAGAAAACTGGGATCTCCGGAAAAACAAGGTACAATCATGACGTTAGTGATCTTTAGGTCGGAAAGTCGGAGCTCTAGAAAGATGCCCGAGTTTCCGACATGGAATTCCGAGTTGGATGACCGTTCAAAACCATTTTTCCCAATCGGTGCTCGTTTTTTCCCGAGTTCCCAGTTATCTTGAAAGCATTGATATCGTAATTCAGGGATTTACGAGTTCCGAGTTCCCAGTTGTTTTGAAAGCTGTATGAAGCTCATCTTGCCCATGTCACCTGATGTGGTACTGTGTAAAATGTTGACTTTCGCTTTACTGTCTCTCTGGGTCTGGGACGGCATTTATGTGAAACATTTTATACACCATTATATAACTCATCAACTCGGAATCAAACCTGAAAGAAGCATTCTTGCATCCATCGAATAACAATTCTAACCATGAGTATTATACAARGGGTGGGTCTAATCCTGAATGTTGATTGGTTAAAAGCGCATTCCAGTCGGTGTCTATTCCACAAGTTACCACCGGCTAAATATATGACCTTAACCCTCCTGCTGTGTTCCGGTCTAATTGGACCGATTTACAAGTTCTCTGAAAAAATGTAGTCATTTTAATCTGATTTTCATAAGGTTCCATGACTTTGTCCACACAGGGCATCTGAACACACAAAGTACATTTTGATGATTTCATTACATTTTGGGTGTTTTATTTAACTTTTTTACACCTGTGGTGTTCCCGGTCATTTTGACCAGTCAATAGAAATGATTGGGTGAGACTACAATTAGTGTATAAAATTGAGTTCAGGCACATGCCCATTCATCAGATGGACACATTTCCTCTCCCAGACCCCCACATGAACGTGTGTTTGAGCACATACACACCTCACTCCCCTTCTTGGCTTCCATGGCAACCCCCAAGGGAACCTTTCCCCAATAGAATATTTCCCCCACGGAAACCACACCTGTTGACATTCTCACAAACAATCGCAACATTGTTTCAATAGTTTAAGGAACTTTTCTCGCAGCTCTGGTATATAAAGCTTTTTTTAGGCCTTGCTCAAAATTAATTCTGTAGCGGCACAATGACCAAACGATATACTTACTGTATGTGAGGCTCTTGATCATATCTTTGATCATGACACTGGTGAGGAGGAGAGAGTCCTTGTTAAACTTTGACACAAAGTAGTCTTTGATAAATAGCACAATTTGTTTCATCTGAGTATTTGTTGTAGTCAAAATAATCCATACATTATGCTTTTTTTAACTCAAAAACGAGTTGTATGAGCTCAGGTCAATGAGGCCTACAGGCCATAAATAGCAAATAGAAGTTRAAAACAGTACTGTTCACAATAACTTCAGTTGATAAAAAGATTTAACACAACATTAGGTGTTAATATATGTATTATTATGGATTTATAGCTGGGGCGGTCATTTTGGACCGGGAACACAGAATTAATTCACATGAAATGAACATAACAGGAAGGTTAAAATGCCTATTTAGTCTGTTCCATCTGACTGTGCAATCGACTGTCTCATCAGCCCAGGCAGGGAAGTTATAAACTTGATCTCCACTATAAAAAAGCATATAGACATGATCACATTTCTTTTAGTCTAACATTCAGCCAGTCGAAACCATGAATCAGCTGGCATCATTTTCATGAATATATACAAAGAAATGTCAATTGAAAAAATGTAAAACGAAACGAAGTGCAGCTAGTTTGCGGTCTTTCCACCTTCAGTTTGAAGTTTGTGTGTTAGCTGTGTTGTTGGKTAGCTCCTCTGAACAACAGTGTCCTAACGAGAAAACACATTTTCTATGCCAGGCGAAATCGTGCCTCATTAGCTTATTGTTATGGATGTATCCAAATAAATGTCACTAGAAAACAGTTTAAACAAATGCAGCTACTGTTATTCTGTCTGCACTGTTTGAAGTTAGCCGTAGTTGGCTAGCTGGCAAGCAAGGGATAAGAACGTTACCAGCCAGTATGGCGATGGAACATTTAGAACGAACGACTGGGTCGCGTCCATAGATACAGAACAAAAAGACTGAACGTCTGGGTTTTGTCTCTGGCAACCGAACCAATTGCACGACCAGCCGGCTTGGGTAGCAACCATAGATTTGTTTCGGGACTATATCTTGTGGAAGGAAGAAATAGTATGAATAAATTCATCAAAATAACGTTTTTAATGAACATCTGTCAATCATTATTTGTTGGTAACCAGTTGTATAAAAGTGATAATGCCCTCGAAGCCGGTGTTTGGAGGATATGGCACCCGTGCCAATATCCTCCAAACAACGCCTACGAGGGCATTATCACTTAATTAGGGCAACCCACAGAATAGAAATTGACCCTGTGAACAGATCTAGGATCAATCAGTAAACCATACTACAAATTTGAGGATGAACTCTAAAAGGTACAAATCTAAACTGACTGTAGATCAGCTGCGAGGGCCGCTGTATGACCGACAAAGGTCCTAACAGGTACACAAAGTAAAATACACCTATTATAATTTAAGACAYAACGTTGATCATGGGATTATCTTTTGTCTCCTTCTTTATAATTGAAGATGGCGGATCAGAATAAATATTTAATTTAGAAATGTATGATTTATCATTGCCATACAAAAATGTCCGGGACCTGACTGGATTTCGCGTTCGTCTTCCCACTTTAACCGGGTCTGGGTCCATCGAATTAAATGCGTGACAATATCACTGCCGTGATTTAGCTAGTATTTAGAAATGGTCAATTTTAATACATTTTAGTTAACAATTTATGCTGTAAAACACTGTTCATCGGTCGTTATTCTCAATTTAGCAAATMATGTCGGGAGCGGCCGCCGGAGGGGCGCCCTCTTGCATCSGCGCAGCCGCTGCCAGTTGTAGCTCAGCTGGGTCGTCCTATGCTGCAGCGGGCGGAGAAGTGGGAATAGTAGGCAGGCTACCTAGTCGGGTTTTGGAGCATGTGTTCTCCTATCTGGACTTGTATGATTTGATGCGGTGCTCGTTTGTGTGCTGGCACTGGAACAACTGCCTCGCCGATGAGAACAGCGAGGTGTGGCGGAGTCTGTGCGCTCGCTCTCTTAGTGAAGAGGCACTTCGCTCCGACATTCTTTGCAATCTGACAACATACAAGGGAAAGGTAGCAGCTACTAGCTAAGCTAATAACGTTTGTTTACTATTTGAAGACCGAAGTGAAGGCCTATAGCTGTTACATATTTAGATTTCAATCCAGAAGATACCACATTGTGGAAAGATCACAAACCCAATCAGCACACATTAACTTGCCATTCAATCATAGCCTAGGCTACTCATCAATGGTATGAGTTACCCTGTCTGCCATGCACAGACTAGTGGCTAGCCGTCTATACACACACGCCCAGTTGTTTATTTATGCAGCAACGCCAGCATTAAATACGATCCATAAGCATGGTGCAATCATTTCCTTGAATGAGATAATATTTTAAGTAAAATGGAATAGCAATGATTTTTGGTTGCTGGTATGCATGTTGATTCTGCTCTCAATCACTTGGATTTATGTCCTCTTCAAAACCCTAGCACATCTTTGTCTGCCTCTCCTGCAGCTCAAATCCTACCTGCACGCTCTGAGTTCCCACGACTGCTCACGCAACGTCTACGTGAAGAAGAACGGTTTCACCCTTCACCGCAACCCCATTGCCCAGAGCACCGACGGAGCCCGCGGCAAGATCGGCTTCTATGAGGGCCGCCATGCCTGGGAGATCTGGTGGGAGGGGCCCCTGGGGACCGTGGCAGTGATCGGCATTGCCACCAAGCGTGCTGCCATACAGTGCCAGGGCTATGTGGCCCTCCTGGGCAGTGACGACCAGAYCTGGGGCTGGAATCTGGTGGATAACAACCTGCTCCACAATGGGGAGGTCAACGGGAACTTCCCTCAGTGCAACAACGCACCCAAATACCAGGTAGGTTAACGTTTTTCTCCTGGGTCGTATTGATAATTGCAACGGAAACGACAGCTAAGGAGTGAGATTAGTGCCGGAGTTCAGGGACTTTGTCACCATGGGGTAGGCTGCAGACAGGAACAGACAACATATCTGTATGCATGAACTAAAAAWTTTCAATTGAAGTTCTAAGCCATTGTTTTAGGCTGATGACCCATCCCAATGAAGTGATTCTAGTTGAAATATTATAAACATTTATTTGTGGGATGAGTTAGGCCTGTGCAGTCGAATGCATGTCAAGAAGAACGCTACCTTAAATTAGAAGTTCTCTCAACAGTAATCATGTTTTAATTGTAGCGTGAAAGAGAAGCCATTCCCTGTATTGTAGCTGTTACTTATTGTTATATTACTTTCTAGTGTAATGGTGTCCGTCCACAGATTGGGGAGAGGATACGAGTGATTCTTGACATGGATAACAAGACCCTGGCCTTCGAGAGAGGCTTTGAGTTTCTGGGAGTGGCCTTCAGAGGGCTGCCTAAAGCATGCCTCTTCCCGGCCGTCTCAGCTGTCTATGGCAACACTGAGGTGACCATGGTCTACCTTGGCAAGCCTCTGGATGGGTAGCACCGCCACAACACCAGCTGGTGCCATGTCACATCAGGTGTGCCAAGGATAATGACTGATAGTTTAGAATCCTCTCGGTGTCAACCAACATTCCACAACCACAGGAATGGACTACAAAATCAACATGGATGAGAGTGAACTATTGATGGACAAGAGAATTTGACCAGAGTGGGGGAAGTGATCATTGATGGACAAGAGGGTTTGACTAGGGTTTTGGGAAGTGATGATTGATGGAGGGTGGGGGACTGGGGCGCTGTTTCAAAGGTGTTTGACACAACGTGGATCCTATCCACTTCAGCTGCTGGACCATTTTATTTACAGTACGGGAGGACTTTACTTATTTTTTTGTTATTTTATGAAGTAACAACACTGAGTCCTGTATATGCGGACGGTTTTATGATGTCTGTTCCTATGAGGCAAAACCAAATATGAACTGTGGCAAATAAAGACAAATCACAAATCATAACGTATGTGTGACAATGCAAGCTGTAACATTTCTAGAGTACACGTGTAACTGCCATGGATGGAACAGCAAGGGGGACACTTCAGAGGACTATACCGTAGGAGACACTTGGAAAAGACTGCTTCAGTAGAAAAGTTGGTCATTGCAGTGAAACTGAAACGTCTCCTCTCTTCAGATACATTGTATAGTAGAGCAGAAGTGAGGAGACTATGCTACTGTGAATCCATTTTAATTGTGGTGGTATTCATCATACTATTTCATTATATTTATTTATAGGTTTTAATTCGTGGTACTATTGAAGAGGTCATGGAACCTTCAAAATAAAGTCTACCTGGTGCCAGTCTGTAATGATTGATTGAGTGTTTCATAATGCTTCCACAAGAGGGCAATCATTGACTTCTATATTCTATATAAAATAAGAACCACCCAATGATATTTGTTGTGAAATCTGTGAATGTATTGTAATGTTTTTTTTTAAATTGTATAAACTGCCTTAATTTTGCTGGACCCCTTGGCAGCAGCTAATGGGGATCCATAATAAGTACAAATAGGACATTATTTTACTTATTTCTCAAATTGAAAGCCACCTTTCAATGTCTCTAGTCATATTCTACTCTCCCTTTCTCTACAATCAAATGATTTCTGTTTTGTCTGACTTTCTCATACAGTTGGTGTTTGTGGGCTGAGTTAACTGCAGCATAGTGTAGGTCTCTATGTAATTTCCTATGCCCCAGGTGACAAGTGTTGGCAGGTCTCTGATATAAACTGAACAAAAATATAAACGCAACATGTAATGTGTAGGTCCCATGTTTCATGAGCTGAAATAAAAGATCCCAAGAATTTTCCATACTCACAAAAACCTTCTCTCTCAAAATCTGGAACAAATTTATTTATATCCCTTTGCCAAGATAATCCATCCACCTGACAGGTGTGGCATATCAAGAAGCTGATTAAACAGCATGATCTTTACACCTTGTGCTGGGGACAATAAAATGCCACTCTAAAATGTGCAGTTTTGTCACACAACACAATGCCACAGATGTCTCAAGTTTTCAGGGAGCGTGCAATTGGGAAAGTGACTACAGGAATTTCCACCAGAACTTTTGCCAGAAAATGTCATGTTAATTTTCCTACCATAGGCTGACATCAGCAAACTGCTCGCCCACACAACGCCATACACACAGTCTGGCATCTGCCCGGTACAGTCGAAACTGAGATTCATCTGTGAAGAGCACACTTCTCCAGCGTGCCAGTGGCCATCGAAGGTGAGCATTTGCCCACTGAAGTTGGTTACGACGCAGAACTGCAGTCAGGTCAAGACCCTGGTGAGGACAACAAGCACGCAGATGAGCTTCCCTGGGACGGTTTCTGACAGTTTGTGCAGAAATCCTTCGGTGGTGCAAACCCACAGGTCATCAGCTGTCCGGTGGCTGGTCTCAGATGATCCAGCAGGTGAAGAAGCCGGATGTGGAGCTGTATCGTCCGAGACCAGCCACCCGGACAGCTGATGACCTGTGGGTTTGCACCACCGAAGGATTTCTGCACAAACTGTCAGAAACCGTCCCAGGGAAGCTCATCTGCGTGCTRGTTGTCCTCACCAGGGTCTTGACCTGACTGCAGTTCTGCGTCGTAACCAACTTCAGTGGGCAAATGCTCACCTTCGATGGCCACTGGCACGCTGGAGAAGTGTGCTCTTCACAGATGAATCTCAGTTTCGACTGTACCGGGCAGATGCCAGACTGTGTGTATGGCGTTGTGTGGGCGAGCGGTTTGCTGATGTCAGCGTTGTGAACAGAATGCCCCATGGTGGCGGTGGAGTTATGGTATGGGCAGGCATAATCTACAGACAACGAACACAATTGCATTTTATCGATAGCAATGTGAAAAGACAGAGATACCGTGACAAGATCCTGAGGCCCATTGTCGTGCCATTCATTCGCCAACATCACCTCATGTTTCAGCATGATAATGCACAGCCRCATGTCGCAAGAATCTGTACACAATTCCTAGAAGCTAAAAATGTCCCAGTTTTTCCATGGCCTGCATACTCACCAGACATGTCACCCATTGAGCATGTTTGGGATGCTCTGGATCAACGGCGTGTTCCAGATCCCGCCAATATCCATCAACTTCGCACAGCCATTGAAGAGGAGTAGGACAACGTTCAACTCTATGCGAAGGAAATGTGTCACGCTGCCTGAGGCAAATGGTGGTCACCAGATACTGACTTGTTATCTGATCCACACCCCTACCTTTTTCTAGGGTATCTGTGACCAACAGATGCATATCTGTATTCCCAGTCATGTGAAATCCATAGATTTGGGCATAATACATTTATTTCAATTGACTGACTTCCTTATATGAACTGTAATTGTTGCATGATATGTTTATAATTTTGTTCAGTATAGTTTGCGACAATAATGTACCAGTTTGTCAAGCTTCCTGGGTGTGTGTGTGTTTCAACCACACGAAAGCTTAGCATGTCAGTGGGGTTCTCCCTCAATACTGCACACACACTTTTGATGAGGGAGCATTTAATTTTTTGTATTTTATTTAACTAGGCATGTCAGTTAAGATCAAATTCTTATTTACAATGACGGCCTACACCGGCCAAACCCAGACGACACTGGGCCAATTGTGTGCCGCCCTATGGGACTCCCAATCACAGCCAGTTGTGATACAGCCTGGATTCGAACCAGGGTGTCTGCAGTGATACCTCTAGCACTGAGATGCAGTACCTTAGACCTCTGCGCCACTCGGGAGCCCATGAGGGATGTCTATGTGTGTAGTTTGTACTGTGTACAGTTTTTAAAACAGGCATAAATGTGTTTTTCTAAATGGGATATTGGAAGAAAAGAGATCTAGGCTTAATATTTGAAGGGAGGCTAAGCCTATGAAAAATGAATGTCAACTGAATTAATGAATTCAACTGAGCATAAAGCTGGCTTCAGCTGCCAATCACTTAATCAAGTCAGAAATTAGAACGAGAGGAGAGGACTCATTGCATGAAAACAGGAAGGAAGCCCCAACAAATCACCACTGCGATGGCAGCTCCATCACTTCCTGATTCTAATTCCCTATTCTAATTCCAGAACTATGGGAAAATACACGACACAAACTACGCTGTAGGCCACATAATTAAACGTAATTACCTGTACTTTCTCAATGTGTGTGTGTGTGTGTGTGTGGAGAGAGAGAGCGCATGGGCTGCACCAATTTTAATCTGTTTGGTGGTAAACTCGTATGTCATGGTCAGTAAGACCACAACCAGGTACTAGGCTACTGAAAAAAAGCTGTGTTTCTCTTCCAATGGTTCATGGTAAATGAGAGGGCTGGTTGAGTATTTACAGTGTAAATGTCAGTATGACGTGTCAAAGTAGCTGAACAAAATGCAAAGAATCAAATCGTTCCCTTGGCTGTTGCAAAAGTGTCAGCTAGGCAGGAAGGGTGTGAGTGTTGAGTGGTTTCCTCTCTGTAGTATCTGATGTTCAGAAACAGGAGTTGGAGAGTGAGAGGTGAGAATGGGGTTTGTCGGTAGGTTTTCGTAGTAGACAAGATAAGCCTACACAAACACATGCACACACAAATCATGGTGTGGATGGCAGGTTTCCAATTATACCAGTTTTTTTGTGAGAGGATGAAGCGCTTCACATTGCAACAGTATTTTAAAAAATACTTTGAAAAAGGTATTTTAACCCAGAATTCCCAAATAGAAACAGATAGGTGAGAAAGTTGCATTTGATGTAAGTCTATTATCTGCAAATAACATAAGTTGACACTTATGTACTATGGGCATGCATGAAATGCATCACATAAAAATATAGGGAATCTTCTAGTTCCAATGCAATATGTGTAACGCAGTACAGGACATGCATGTCTCTGACCTAGGCCTGCGAACCTATATGTATGATCTTGCTTGTCCATGTGACTTTGGTTTCCGTTGCTTGCCTGCTTCCGCAAATACTAAAAGCACCGCTCCGCTATGTAGAGAACACACACTGCTCCACATAGATGAGAACCCGACTTACCGACCGAGGCTGCGTCGAACAAACCAGAGAATATGGTCAGGAGCTCAACCGTCAGTGGCTTGAATAACACACACCTAACCACCAGCGTAAGTAGTAGATGCATGGCGCACTGTGCACTTGCTCTACCTGTGCGTGACCTATCTACACTCAACAGCGTCTGACAAAGTAATGAATGAATAACATCAGCGCAAATGGAACACTTCTCAGTACGTGCTTGTAATATCAGAACAGAAAGTGTGACTTTGAATGTATTGTCATTCATGCTCTTAAGTCAAGGAATGTTACTTTGTAGCTTAATATCCTTATCGTTATACAGTCTATGCTAATTCGTTGTATTTCTCAATCTGCTTATAAATTGATAAAACTTATTTGTTAATTTCACTATTAGTTAACGTCTTGTAAAGCATTATACTGTGCATTATCTGTTCAGATATGTAATATGTCAATTCAATATTTTGGATTTATAAGTAGATTTATATATTATTCCTAATTAATGTATTTGATTACTACAGTAGTGGAGAGTTCAAAAGGTATTCACACTCAAACCATGATAAGGACTAACCCAAGGAGGCTGAGATGCAATAATGATTTAGGCCTACTTAATTTAATCAATGCTCAAAAGAATACAAAGGGTGACAGTGAAATGTGTTAAAAATAAAATTACTTARGGTTCAGACAAGCATGTATTAAATTAAGTATGTTCTTTTTGTATCTCAGCCTCCTTGGGTTAGTCCTTATGGTTTGAGTGTGAATACCTTTTGAACTCTCGGTATATACAGTATTACAGTACAGTATTGATCAGATTTAATGGTTACAGTATGAAAATAATTAATTGAAAACTTTATCAAGGTTAAAAGATAATGGAGATATACAGCTGTTATTCTGTTTTTATGGTTGAGAGACTGTGGGTGTTATATTGTCTGGAATACACTCAGTGGCTAGTTTATTAAGTACAGCCATCTAGTACCAGGTCGGACCCCCCCTTGCCTCCAGAACAGCCTGAATTCTTTGTGGCGTGGAAACGTTGCTTAATTGGTATCAAGGGAACTAACGTGGGCCAGGAAAACATTCCCCACACCYTTACACCACCACCACCAGCCTGTACAGTTGACACCAGGCAGGTTGGGGCCATGGACTCATGCTGCTTATGCCAAATCCTGACTGCCATCAGCATGACGCAACAGGAACCGGGATTCGTCAAACCAGGCAATGTTTTTCCACTCCTCAATTGTCCAGTGTTGGCAATCACGTGCCCAATGGAACCGCTTCTTCTTGTTTTCAGCTGATAGGAGTGGAACCCGGTGTGGTCGTCTGCTGCAATAGCCCATCTGTGACAAGGACCGACAAGATGTGCATTCCAAGATGTCGTTCTGCACACCACTGTTGTAATATGCCGTTATTTGCCTGTTTGTGACTCGTCTGGTAACTTGCACTATTCTTGTCATTCTCCTTCAACCTGTCATCAACGAGCTGTTTTCGCCCACAGGACTTTCGCTGACTGGACATTTTTTGTTTGTCACACCACTGAGTTTGGGAAACCCTGACATAGATGACCTCTCCTTTTCTGAGTCTCAGTCCTCTCCTGCTCCCCTTCTCTCCCCCACAGTGAGGATGTTAAGATGCCCATCCAAGGCCTACTCCCTACCCTGGTCTGTCTCACCATCTGGACCCTGTGGAGCCTGCTAATACCTGCCCTCTGCCACCCTCACCACAGCCTCTGCAGACTGGTAAGAGCTACATTTCTTGAACAAGCTTATTAGAGCGTAGAGGGAGAAAATATACACTCTAAAAATAATGTTCCTGTAGGCACCTTCAGGGCTTCCTCTAATTGTAACACCAGCGGTACCCCTAAAGGTGCCTCCTGGAACCTTTTCCCTGAGGAACCTTTTAGGGTTTTAAGGATCCTGTAGGAACCTTTTATGTCCCATGTATTCTATTATGAATAATATAAATAATAATACTATTAACAATAATAATACAAATAACATTGAGTGGCACACTTTTAAAGTCACAAATTAATTTGATTGACTTTGAAAGTCACAGAAATCCAAATATGCAATCAATAAATAAAGTACAATGCCAAACATTGACAAACATTCATATTTAATGTGTATCTACAAGATAGGAGCCTATACTAATCTGAATCTTGTGAGAAAATACAATAACTATTGTCATCAACTAGACAAATCAAAATACCCCATTTTACTGATAAAAATGATATGTTTAGACACATGGAGAATATTTCACAGGTCAATAATAAAACTCATAGGCATGTAGCACATTGAATAACAGCTTTTCTAAGTGGTTTCTAAATTGTACACGGTGAGGGTCTGAAATTGACACCCTTGATAAAGATGAGCAAATGATTTATACTAATACAATTGCTCAGAGAAAGAGATTGTTTAAAATGATTGACAATACCTTTCAATATTTCACCTTGCGAGGATAAGGGGCACTGAGCCTTTTTCTAAAATGTTTTATGAGTTGAAGAACACATTGGGATGGATTTTAGACCATTCCTCCATACAGAATCTTTCTAGATCCTTGATATAATTCGATCTGTGCTTATGGACTGCCCTGTTCAATTCAAACCACAGGTTTTCAACGGGTTTCAGATCCAGAGACAGATTGCCTTTGCAAAAATATATTTTTGTGCATTTTGATGTGTGCTTGGGGTTATTGGCTTGCTTCAAGATGGCCACCATTGTTCCTGTACCCAAGAATGCAAAGGTAACTGAACTAAATGACTATCGCCCCGTAGCACTCACTTCTGTCATCATGAAGTGCTTTGAGAGACCAGTCAAGGATCATATCACCTCCACCTGACTTGTCACCCTAGACCCACTTCAATTTGCTTACCGCCCCAATAGGTCCACAGACGATGCAATCGCCATCACACTGCACACTGCCCTATCCCATCTGGACAAGAGGAATACCTATGTAAGAATGCTGTTCATTGACTACAGCTCAGCATTCAACACCATAGTACCCTCCAAGCCCATCATTAAGCTTGAGGCCCTGGTTCTGAACCCTGCCATGTGCAATTGGGTCCTGGACTTCCTGACAGGCCACCCCCAGGTTGTGAAGGTAGGAAACAACACCTCCACTTCGCTGATCCTCAACACTGGTGCCCCACAAGGGTGRGTGCTCAGCCCCCTCCTGTACTCCCTGTTCACCCATGACTGCGTGGCCATGCACGCCTCCAACTCAATCATCAAGTTTGCAGACAACACAACAGTAGTAGGCTTGATTACCAACAACGACAAGACAGACTACAGTGAGGAGGGCTCTGGGAGTGTGGTGTCAGGAAAATAACCTGTCACCCAACGTCAACAAAACAAAGAAGATGATCGTGGACTTTAACAAAGAGCAGAGGGAGCACTCCCCTATCCACATCAACAGGACAGCATGTGGAGAAGGTAGAACGTTTTAAGTTCCTCGGTGTACATACAGTTGAAGTCAGAAGTTTACATACACCCTAGCCAAATACATTTAAACTCAGTTTTTCACAAATCCAGACATTTAATCKTAGTAAAAATTCCCTGTCTTAGGTCAGTTAGGATCACCACTTTGTTTTAAGAATGTGAAATGTCAGAATAATAGTAGAGAATTTATTTATTTCAGCTTTTATTTCTTTCATCACATTTCTAGTGGGTCAGAAGTTTACATACACTCAATTAGTATTTGGTAGCATTGCCTTTAAATTGTTTACCTTGGGTCAAACGTTTTGGGTAGCCTTCCCCAAGCTTCCCGCAATAAGTTGGGTGAATTTTGGGCCATTCCTCCTGACAGAGCTGGTGTAACTGAGTCAGGTTTTTAGGCCTCCTTGCTCACACACACTTTTTCAGTTCTGCCCACARATTTTCTATGGGATTGAAGTCAGGGCTTTGTGATGGCCACTCCAATACCTTGACTTTGTTGTCCTTAAGCCATTTTGCCACAACTTTGGAAGTATGCTTGGGGTCATTGTCCATTTGGAAGACCCATTTGCGACCAAGCTTTAACTTCCTGACTGATGTCTTGAGATGTTGCTTCAATATATCCACATAGTTTTCCTTCCTCATTATGCCATCTATTTGTGAAGTGCGCCAGTCCCTCCTGCAGCAAAGCACCCTCTCAACATGATGCTGCCTCACCCGTGCTTCACGGTTGGGATGGTGTTCTTCGGCTTGCAAGCCTCCCCCTTTTTTCCTCCAAACATAACAATGGTCATTATGGCCAAACAGTTCTATTTTTGTTTCATCAGACCAGAGGACATTTCTCCAAAAAGTACGATCTTTGTCCCCATGTGCAGTTGCAAACCGTAGTCTGGCTTTTTTATGGCGGTTTTGGAGCAGTGGCTTCTTCCTTGCTGAGCGGCCTTTCAGGTTGTGTCGATATAGGACTCGTTTTACTGTGGATATAGATACTTTTTTTACCTGTTTCTTCCAGCATCTTCACAAGGTCGTTTTACTGTGCTGTTGTTCTGCAATTGATTTGCACTTTTTGCACCAAAGAACGTTCATCTCTAGGAAACAGAACACGTCTCCTTTCTGAGCGGTATGACGGCTGTGTGGTCCCATGGTGTTTATACTTGCGTACATTTGTTTGTACAGATGAACGTGGTACCTTCAGGCGTTTGGAAATTGCTCCTAAGGATGAACCAGACTTGTGGAGATCTACAATTTTTTTTTCTGAGGTTTTGGCTGATTTCTTTTGATTTTCCAATGAAGTCAAGCAAAGAGGCACTGAGTTTGAAGGTAGGCTTTGAAATACATCCACAGGTACACCTCCAATTGACTCAAATTATGTCAATTAGCCTTTCAGAAGCTTCTAAAGCCATGACATAATTTTCTGGAATTTTCCAAGCTGTTGAAAGGCACAGTCAACTTAGTGTATGTAAACTTCTGACCCACTAGAATTGTGATACAGTGAATTATAAGTGAAATAATCTGTCTGTAAGCAATTGTTGGAAAAATTACTTGTGTCATGCACAAAGTAGATGTCCTAACCGACTTGCCAAAACCATAGTTTGTTTACAAGAAATTTGTGGAGTGGTTGAAAAACGAGTTTTAATGACTCCAACRTAAGTGTATGTAAACTTCCGACTTCAACTGTATCACTGACAAACTGAAATGTTCCACCCACACAGACAGTGTGGTGAAGAAGGTGCAACAGCGCCTCTTCAACCTCAGGGGGCTGAAGAAATTTGGCTTGTCAACTAAAACCCTCACAAACTTTTACAGATGCACAATTGAGAGCATCCTGTCAGGCTGCATCACCGCCTGGTATGGCAACTGCACCACCCACAACCGCAGGGCTCTCCAGAGGGTGGTGCGGTCTGCACAACGCATCACCGGGGGCAAACTACCTTCCCTCCAGGACACCTATAGCGCCCAATGTCACAGGAAGGTCAAAAAGATAATCAAAGACATCAACCACCCGAGCCACTGCCTGTTCACCCTGCTATCATCCAGAAGGCGAGGTCAGTACAGGTGCATCAAAGCTGGGACTGAGAGACTGAAAAACAGCTTCTATCTCAAGGCCATCAGACTGTTAAATAGCCATCACTGGCACAGAGAGGCTGCTGCCTACATACACAGACTGGAAATCATTGGCCACTTTAATKAATGGAACACTAGTCACTTTCAATAATGTCACTTTAATAATGTTTACATATCTTGCATTACTCATATGRATATACTGAATTCTAAACTATGAACTGTATCTTAGTCTATGCCGATCTGACATTGCTCGTCCATATATTTATATATTCTTAATTCCATTCCTTTACTTAGATTTATGTGTATTATGTATTTGTTGTGAAATTGTTAGATATTGTTAGATATTGCTGCACTGTCTGAACTAGAAGCACAAGCATTTTCCTACACCCGCAATAACATCTGCTAAACACGTGTATGTGACCAATAAAATGTGATTTATTTTATTTGGAAGAGCCACTCCTGGCAGAGGCAACCAGCTTTTTGGCTAAAATATCCTGGTACTGGGTATAGTTCATGATGTTGTTGACCTTAACAAGAGCCTAAGGACCAGTGGAAGCAAAATAGCCCACTAACATCAAAAATCCACCACTATATTTTATGGGTTATTTTCTGCTCCTGCAGACACAAAACCCKAAACCCAAAACTGGCCAAAGAGCTCTGATGTAAACGACAGGAGTTTGCTAAACAGCATTGGCACTTGGATTGGAATTGGTGCATTGGTCAGATGACATGAAAATAGAGCACACCAGTGGTGAGTTTGGCGTCAAAATGAGAGTACATGAGAGAAAAAAAAAAGAAGYAAAAAAAACATAATGTAYAATATGAATGTACCCAGGTAAACCGGCGGCCCAGGGACCCCCCCCATCATACGTTAGCAAAAATGTCTTATCAAGTAAATGAAGTAACATGAATAGACTTGGTAGATAGTTTTTCATTATTTTGACCCCCCCCCACATTATAATTGGAAGAGACAACTCTAAAATGTCAACTCTAACATAGCCTATTAGATAGAAAGTTACTCCAAACACTTTTGCAGCTGTTTAGCTGGTTAAACAAAGTTTAGCCTTGTGTTCGCAAAAATGTATGTCCAAGGTAAGGAAACTTACCAGTATCCAGCGGGACTTGCTGCATTGGTAGACTATTCATGGGTGTGTGAGTGTAATTGGCTCCAATTCGTGTAATTTGGTCAATATTAGGAGTTAAAGGTCCAGTGCAGTCAAAATTGTGATTTCTCTGTGTTTTACTTACACTGAGTGTACAAAACATTAGGAACACCTTTCTGATATTGAGTTGCACCCCCTTTTGCCCTCAGACAGCCTCAATTTGTCGGGGCATGAACTACAAGGTGTAGAAAGCGTTCCATAGATATGCTGGCCCATGTTGACTTCCCACAGTTTTGTCAAGTTGGCTGGATATCCTTTGGGTGGTGGACCATTCTTGATACACAACGGGAAACTGTAAAAATATTGTGAAATTGTGAAAATGATGATAATGCCCTTTTAGTGTAAGAGCTGTTTGAAAAGACCGCCTGAAATTTCTGCCTGTTTTGGTGGGAGGGAGTTTGGCGTTCCATGGTGACATCACCATGCGATTAATTAGTTAATTGACCAATAGGAAAGAGTTCCAAGCCTCTCTGCCAATAACAGCACATTTTCAGTTTTCCTCTCCCCACTCAAACCACTCCCAGACATTCTTAGCAAAATTCTTGCTTGAGAAATTGCTCTTTGCTAAGAATAAATGTTTGATTCTTTTTGATCATTTTAATTTAAAACAATCACAGTAGTGTACTTAATTGTTACCCAGAAATGATTTGATATTGAGATAAAAGCGGCTGCATTGGTACTTTAAAAAATAAGTTGACATCATTAGAAATAAGATATCCTCCTCTTTTCTACTGTAGGTATGTAATTCAAAATTATTGCTAGCGATATTCCTTTTTTTATGCACTATTTTTGAGGACCCCCTGCAGTTTCTCGGGCTGCGGACACCCYGTTGAATAACCCTGGTCTATGATCTCTCCCAATGTGTTCTCCAACTCATAAAATATTTCAGAAAAAGGCTCCGTTTTTGGAGCCTACAACATAGCTCAGTATTTGAAATATATATTTCATACAGTCATTTTTGTTCATCTTGATAAAGGGTGTCAATAATTTCAGGCCCCACTGTAACTCTCAATAAAAATAATAAACATACAATACCAAGTAAAGAAAGTTCCTTTGAATTATGAATTTCAGAGCTTGTGGTTCTCACTGAAAGCTGTGAAAAAGTGCCTCTGATGACATTTTCATAAGAAATGCAGCATACACTCTGGTTTCTGAAGGGAAGAGAGAGCATAAGTTACCACAATAGATATAAGCAAAGGTAATTCTATCATGGAAACTGCTGCTACTGCTGGTTCTCAGGGTTTCCGTTCATGCATACATTAAATACTTTTATACCCTCGTATACTCTCTGGTCTGATTTGTGGTACAATACTTTTTTTCTTTGCTGTTTAAAGTATTTTAACATATAAAATGAAGTATTTTAAATTGTATTGATCTCGCATACACTGAATTTCTCTCCCTTTCTCTTTGCAGACCCAAAAGATTGCTCTCTGTAGTGATAGTGAGATCTCATCTGTGCCGAGAGACCTACCAGACAACATAGAGGAACTCCACCTGACCCATAACCACATTCAGATGTTACAAGATGACTCCCTCTCCCGCTACATCTCCCTTCGCACTCTAAGCTGTGCAGAAAACCGCTTGGAGACAGTGGGGTCAAAATTCTTTCACAACTCACCTCATCTAGAGAGCCTCAATCTAGCTGCCAATCAACTTCACGTTGGATACCAGGAAACTAGCAGGGCACTGCTCACCCTGTCTAGACTCAAAGTTCTGGATCTGTCAGAAAACCAGCTTACAAACGACATAGCTTCGGTCCTCCTCCAGAATATGACGTCCCTGGAGTACCTCAACCTTTCCAGGAACCTCCTGCTGAGGCTGGATGAAAGCTCCTTCAGCGACCTCCACCAGCTCAGAGAGCTGGACCTGCAGAGGAACATGCTGTTTGAGATCGTTGATGCCTTCGACCACCTGCACAAGCTGCAGAGACTAAACCTGGCCTTCAACCACCTGGCCTGCCTGATGGACTTCGAAATGACCCAGCTCGTGGTGCTCAACGCAAGTCACAACAACATTGAGTGGTTCATAGCCAACCAGGACCTCCAGGAAACTTTCCATCTGGAGACCCTGGATCTCACCAACAACAACCTCCTTTTCTTCCCCTTCCTGCCCATCCAGAGCCGCCTGAGGAACCTCCATCTCTCCCAGAACAGGTTGAGCTTCTATGAACACCTGGCAGACACCGCTGGCTACCCAAACTGGACCAACAGTGTCCAGTTCTTCAACCTGAGGGGCAACGTGACCAATGTCACAGCCCAGCTGTGGGACGAGAGCCTGCACGGTGACATCTCCTCTCTGGACCTGCTGGATCTGAGTGGAAATCAGGTGGGCTACTTCCCCCAAGGGTTTATCAGCAAAATGCCTAGCCTGGCCAGGCTCAGGATACAGACAAACTGTCTCGAGGTTTTAAATCTAACACTGGAAAAACTTCCAGGGACGTTGTACGAGTTGGATGTGAGCAACAATAGATTGACGGAGCTCCATGCTGACCAAGGTAGTTTAAGTGAGTTAGGAAAACTGAGCTATCTCAACCTGAGCCAGAATGACCTGCAGAGTCTACCTCCTAGACTGTTCTCCTCTCTTACCAGCATCAGCTCTGTGGATATCAGCTTTAACAGAGTTGGCATATGCTCCCTTGAGGAAGGGGGTGGGAACAGGGGTGGCTGTGTTGTTTGGAGAAACATCAGCTCTCTGAGACAGCTCCACCTATCAGGGTGCAACCTGGGGAGACTGCCACCGTTAGCGTTCACAGGGACACCTCTAACACACCTGGAGCTGTCTAARAACCCAGAACTCAACATTGAGCCCATATCGATAGCAGGCCTCAGCAGAACTTTACACCATCTAGGATTGGGAAACACAGGCCTGAGAGACTTTGACTTCTCTCCTTTCCACCACCTAAAGTCTTTGAACATTTCCAGAAACTCTCTTACTCAGCTCCCTGCTTCACTGCAACACCTTGAGCTGAGGCTGCTGGACCTGAGGGACAACAAACTGAACACTGTCCCCTCAGATCAGGCTAACACATTAGCCTTGAAACTACAGACTGTTTTTCTTAATGGAAACACTTTCAACTGCTGCCAGTTGGACTGGTACAGGACGTTTGAGAGGGCGAAAACGGTCAATATCATCGACCTCTTAGACATTTCATGTCAGGATATGACAAAAAATACACACAAAGTGGTGTTTTTAAACCCTTTAATATGTGGTGGGAGTGAGGAGGAGTCTGTGTACTGGTACATCCTGTTGTTTATCGTACCTGTCCTCTGCCTGGTTGGGATTTCTGTCATCTTCCTGCTCACCTTCAGGCCCAGACTGCTTCCCAAGGCCATTAAAAATAAATGCCGGAGGCCCACGTCATACTGACATTTCAGTCACCTTCCTTGTGTTGTGGATGAAAGGTCAAATGATTAAGACAATATGGTACATTCTGTCCAAGTGTGATGTTTTGCACATGGGTCGTTCCATGTCATTTCAGCAAGTCATGACATCCACCATCTCAGATTGTTCTGAAATCGTTTCTGTAGTTAGAAACAGATACGGGGGTGGCAGGTAGCCTAGTGGTTGGAGCGTTGGACTAGTAACCGAAAGGTTGCAAGATCGAATCCCCGAGCTGACAAGGTAAAAATCTGTCGTTCTGCCCCTGAACAAGGCAGCTCCAACCACTAGGCTACCTGCCACTCCGTATCTGTTTCTATCTACAGAAACTGTTCCTAGGCCATCATTGAAAATAAGAATTTGTTCTTAACTGACTTGCCTAGTTAAATAAGATAAGCATTCCGGAAACATTATTTTGTTGAAATATAATTTGATCTCTGAGAAATTAAGCTAATTGATTGCACCCAAATTGGCCACTTTAATTTATAGGATTCATTATAATATTCAATAATTATAGTACCAAATTATTTTCTAACAATGAGTAAGACATGAGAAATCCTCACACCAATCCCAACCCAGCAACGATAGTATCAGTATCAGTATATAGTATCAGTTCTCTATGTTTGACGTGTAGTATGGAGTTGCGGCTCTGAGTATTGTTTCTTCATCCTATGTAATGTATTCTTAGTGAATTTGGTTGTTCAGTGAAATTAGTAATTGAAGTTGTTAGGTTTTGTTAGGTTTGTAACCTTTCTTCTGATATTACCATATCCAATGCAAGTCAATGGTACCTATAGTAGCATTTTTGCGCTTCATATCCAAATCATCTATAAGTCACATCATTTCAATTATTAAATACTTTAGGATGATTTGGAGATGAAGCGTAAAAATGAYTTCTGATTATGTAACCCCACTCTCCTCTACATGTGGTGATTTCTCATATTGAGGAAACATAAAACAAACATACCGTATCCTGCTAAAATAAACCAGATGTGATAAATAACTGCGTGCTATACATTTTTCGGAAGCCAGTCAGGATTTCCCATAAATTTGCTGGACCTTTTTGCATTGTTATAATCTGATGGCGCAATGTGTAGTTGGTTCACACAATCCCTGCTTCTAAGGGCCTATTGTGTGCACATGATGTGTGTATGTGTGTGCAGAAGTCTTGTGATGCAAACTGTTGCTAAAAGTGGCAGAGGAAACATGAAATTTCCTGTTTTGCTGAGATGTGCAGCAACTGCCCAGGTCTTTATCTCAGAAAGGAGGGGTTGGCCTCGAGTCGCATTTGTGAGGCACAGCTACAACATTGGCCACAGGGACCACATCCAGTATTCCACCAATATGGGTTTGAAAGGTACAATTTTTGTATAAAAGTGTGTTAGACTACGGCACAACATTATCCTTCACATTTGCTATGTTGTCAGGTCAGTCCTATGTACTGAACTAAGAGCAGTTAAAGGTTAGGGATTTCCTAAAAGTATTGTGCTTTCACTGTGTTTAAAACTGACAATCACTATGCTCCGTACAAATAAACCCTGCCTAAAGTGAAGCACCAATCAACACCTGATGAAAGAAATTACACAGCTCAGAAAGCACTAACAACCTATCTCAGGAGACACAGCCGTTCAGCACACACACACACACACACACAGCACCCACATCAGCACAGCACACACACACCCACAGCACACACACACACACACACACACACACACACACACACACACCCACACACACCCTGCTTTGGACTGCACCCCAGTAAAGAAACAGTCAACTGGCACACGGGCCACATTTCACGATCGGCACATGGGCCAAAATAATACAAGTAAGTAAGAAACAGCACATACCTTTAATCTTCATGTTCTTCACTTCAGCTCTAGTTTAGTGTGTGCTCGTATACCTTTAACTTCATCTGGTCATCTGGGCATGATGTGATGAAAAGTGGGTCTTCCATAGCTCTAGGTTGAAGATGACAAAGGTTAAGACAACAGGATTCTAATATCCCATAGCTCTTTGCAACAATGGGACCAGCTTTGCTAGTTAGCAACAGTGCTGGTAGTTAACAACGGTGCRGGTCCCAGATTTGTGACGACGTTAACATATCCTGTATGTTTTCGACTTAACTGCTGCCTGTCCTCCATTGCAGATGTAATCTCCTCCTCCAGTCCGGTGTCCCTCCTGAGCTGGTACTCATAAGTGAACCTATGAGTGGAGAAATTACAAATTAGAAATGGATTGAATTACATGTACATTTAATAAAATAATGGTTTGGTTAAATTAACCAGTTCATTATTTCAGTCCAAATTTAAAGCCAAAGTTCAGTATTTTATTTTTGCTCACACTGAAAGTAGTCTATGAGCCAGGTGAAACTGTAATCCACAGCCACTACAAACGTCAGCTAACCTTAGCCACAGCTAGCTAACAATCAATGGAAGGGATAGGGGCAACCGGTTGATTTTAGTGAATATAAAAAATCCTCTTCATGTTCTTAGCCTACATTGGAAAGTACATAGACTTTTTGTTTATTAAAAAATAAACAACCTGCCATGTAGACAGTAGACACCCAAATAATTAAATAGAAATGCAGAATCCAGCAGAGGGGAAACCCATTTTCACAAAATACCTTTGATGAGACCACTTAACCTTTATAGAAAGCCAGCAAAAGTCTAAATAAACATAGCAGATTTTACGCATTAGGCCTACTCCACAGGCAGCAGTTTTTCAAAATGGCCACCAACCAGCTCAATGGGACCAAATTAGGTCTAGGGCTACTAAGAGTGGTTTAAATGGCAACAACTATTGAACGGCTTAAATAGCTTGAGATGGTCTGGAAGACCAAATAAAATGAAACAGATATCAGAACAGTGAATTTGCAGTCAAATAGCGAATTCATCCTTTAGACAGTTGAATCAACACACATTTTCTTTAAAAGTTTGACTTTACCAAACAACCACACAGTTGTAAACCTCTAAAGTAGTTACACGAGAAAATGCTGTATTATTATGTTTCTTAATCACTGCACCACACAGACCTTAGGCCTAACTGCTTAAAACAAAGTTACAGAATAAAAACCTTGGCAAAAAAAGGGAATCCTATAGATCTAGGGGAGACCGGGGCACAAAGTAACACAGGGCACAAAGTAACAACTAAATAGTGTATCTACATTTCTGGGAAGTTTTGCTTAAATCCATGAATAAAAATAAATAAATGAATTGACAAGAAAAAAAAATTCTGGCCGAATTCTAAATATTCTTGCTGCCACTCATTTTTGATTATTGACCTGTGCAACATTCCCCATGAAGGCTTTCTAATCATAAATAATTTTGATCAGTAAGATGAGATCTTTTGATTGGTATAGTTGATGACAATAATTATTGTTGTATTTTCTCACAACCCRTTACCTAAAATGCAATGGTATTTTATATGGTATTAGCAGTAGACACATTCACATCATGACACTAAACAGGGTCAGTTTCCCAAAAAGGAACTCAGTCGAGGTCTCAATTTACTGTTCAGAGTTAGAATAGTAGAATACACAAGATGCCATTTCTAAATATGTTTGTGCATCATCAGTTTTTCTCTTGTAATGTCAGTCACTGATAATCAGTCAATAAGCCCATGTCAGCTAAAATTGTTTAGATTGCTAAATTAGTTTAGAGGCCAGCTATCTAAACTTGTTATCATGGTCGAATTACCGGCCAGGGGGACCCCAATGATTGTGTCAGACTCACTCAGAAGGAGATATCATATAAAAAATGGCAAATATTTCTGTCACAGGAAGGAGGGTTGCTGACGGGGCTAAAAGCATCTTATATAAAATGTATTCATTTTGGCTACTCCGTTTTTGGTTAATATGATATGACTATAAGATTGAATTAATAATTTATCATTTATAATTAGGGTATGTTCATCCAAATATCAGTTTCAAATCAGAAATGTTTTTAATTACCCCTAATTTTTACAATCGAAGACAGTAACCAGGTCTCCATCCAACCATTTCATGTGGATTAATTACCTGACGCATGAAAAAAGTAAAGTCCGGGCTGATGGAAACAGGAGATCCCGGTAAAATGTTATAAATGTCGACAGACAATTTGTTCGTTTGACATGATGGGATCTTTTTGTGTCAGTGGTTGTATTTGATTAACATTTTAGTAAAAGTATGAATTTCAGCAAACAAAGAAAGGCACACAATTACAGAGAACTAAATTACATATTTTAAAGTATTGGCCTTGGGTGAACCGATGTAGGCGGATCTGAATTCCACAAAGCCTGGTCTCTGCTCAATTCCGTTGGTGGAGTTCATCAGAAACTTCCTTCACCATGGAGTTGAGTTTAGTCAGCTACCTTAGCTCTGGTATGTAGAGTGTTGGTGTGTGTGTGTATCAGTTCAGGACCCTCAGGGTTACTGGCAGGCAGGCAGTACTGGGTGCCGGTCAGGATGGCTGTGTGGAACTGTGGAGTGTAGAGCAACCGTGACGTGAAGTGAAGGCTTAACCAGAGCGTAACCAGATTACCACTGTGGTTATGCTGTGGCTGTAGGTCATGGTGGTTGGAACCATAGAGATAGATAGAGGACTCTAGTGCCCAAAATCCCATTTTAGCATTGGCAGTGCCATTAAAAACTTTCACAATTTTGAAGTAGTCAACTGGGTGGTACTTCCTATGGGTTAGAGAAGGATCACATAATTCCATCCAGGTCACCAGGAGGGATCAGCCAATTAATTATACTCGTGAGCAAACATTCTATAACTGCAGGTGGCAGTAAATTGCCAACTTTGGAGTTATACCCAAAGTTAAGACACAGCTTAATGTGAGCTCTCATATTTTTCAACAAGTTTTTACAAAAGGATAGATTTGGAGTTAGACACACTTAAATTTTTCGGCAGGTACATATGCAGGATGCTACTCTCCACAGCATGGCCTTCGCTCCAGATCAAAACTCCAAACCTGCAACCTAATTTTAACCAAAATTTACCAGAGAGATTACTGCTTTCAAGGTTTTTATTTTTCCAAGCTATACAGAGGGTGCTCTAGCCAACAAACAGCAGAGAACTGAGGACACCATTCCAACCTGGAACTGAGACAGATACAAATTCAATTAGCACTAAGGTGTGAAGTAAAAGGCCTTTGGTCCCAACAAGTGTCAGGAGTCTTTGAAGCGTCCTCTGAAGCCCCCTCCTGCTGTTCAAAGATCYTTCACAGGCACTCCCGTTGCCTGCTACAATGCTGCTTGGATTCCACCTGGCGATCTAGTCACCGTCTGCCCTGGCATGTCTCCCCCTGCCTGGTACAGGTACCTCCACCACACTCACCCCTCTCTCCCGAGCTTTCACTCGCCTCCAGCACACACYCACTGTTAGGGCGAGTGACTCTGAACTTACAATGGCTAGCCCCAAGTCGTTATATATATATATAATTTTTTTATTGTGCATTTTGCTATTTTGCTATTTGCCTCATGACTCCTGCATACTTTGATGACTACAAACTTTCTTTACCCAACCGTGGGACAGACTATGTTTGTTCCCACACTCGGGACTATGACTCTCTATTGGTTATACTGACTTTTGGCCTCCCATCTTATTCTAACCACCTCTTTGTATTCATGTTACCTGATGAAATTGCTGTACACTATGATCTTGTTCCCATCTGATGCACACTCAGATGTCATAAATCAGCATTGCAGAGCTCTCCCTGTCCTATGCCGTGCCTTGATTGTATTACTGTTGATGATATCTGGAAACGTGCGTGTACACCCTGGCCCATCTACAGTTGCTCGCCACAATTCTGACTTGTGCTCTGATATCTGTTTCACTGACTTCTGTTCTCGTAAAAGCCTGGGTTTTCTGCACGTTAACACTAGAAGCTTATTACCAAAAATGGATCAATTGAAAGTGTGGGTTCACAGCTCCAATCCAGATGTGTTGGTCATTACTGAGACGTGGTTAAGAAAGAGTGTTTTGAATACTGATGTTAACCTTTCTGTTAATAACCTTTTTCGGCAAGACAGATCTTCCAAAGGTGGGGGAGTGGCAATCTTTACCAAGGATCACCTTCAGTGCTCGGTTGTCTCCACCAAGTCTGTCCCCAAACAATTTGATTCGCTGGTTTTAAGCATTAAACTTTCAAATAGCTCTTTGTTGACTGTTGCTGGGTGCTATCGTCCTCCATCAGCACCGGCCTGTACCCTACCTGCCCTAAACTCTCTCATGGCCCCTTACACTAAGTCGGAATTTGTCCTGCTAGGTGACATAAACTGCGACATGCTTAAACCACCTGACCAAGTCCTAAAGCAATGGGACTCCCTAAATCTTTCTCAGATTATCACCAATCCCACAGGCTTTGACTCCAAACACCACTCTCCTCTATGTTATCCTCACAAATAATCCTGACAGGTACCAGTCTGGTGTTTTCTGTAATAACCTTAGTGATCACTGTTTTACAGCCTGTGTTCGTAATGGCTGCTCAGTGAAACGACCTGTCCTGATTTGTCATATACTCTTGCTAAAAAACTTTAATGAGCAAGCCTTCCTTCATGAACTGGCCTCTGTAAAATGGTATAGAATCAGCTTGATCCCCTCTGTCGAAGACGCTTGGACCTTCTTTRTTGATATTTTCAGTGGTARTGTRAACAAACACGSCCRCATAAAGAAAATGAGAATTAAAAACAGGTTCAGCCCCTGGTTCGACCGTGATCTTGCAGAGTTGCTCCACCTCAAGAATTGCATTTGGCGAAAGGCTCGGCACACGCATACTCAAGCTGACTGGCTATCGTTCAGGCAAATATGAAATAAGTGCACTCAGGCTATCCAGAAGGCCAAAGTTAGTTATTTTAAGGAGCAGTTCTCTCTCTGTGGGTCCAACCCCAAGAAGTAGGGAAAACTGATAATAAACCCTCCTCCTCACAGCTGCCCATGTCCCTTTATGTTGATGATGTGGTTGTTACTGACAAGAAGCACATGACTGAGCTCTTTAATCACCACTTCATTAAGTCAGGATTCCTATTTGACTCAGCCATGCCTCCGTCCAACATTTCCTCATCTCCCACCCCTTCTAATGAAACTATCCCCGATGCATCTCCCTCTTTTCCCCCTGCCCCACTACAAAGTTTCTCCCTGCAGGCAGTCACTGAGTCCGAGGTGCTAAAGGAGCTCCTTAAAAAAAAAAAAAAATTTTTTAAATGTAAAAAAAATTTGACCCCTTTTCTCCCCAATTTTTTCGTGGTATCCAATCGCTAGTAATTACTATCTTGTCTCATCGCTACAACTCCCGTACGGGCTCGGAGAGACAAAGGTCGAAAGCCATGCGTCCTCCGAAGCACAACCCAACCAACGCCACTGCTTCTTAACACAGCGCGCCTCCAACCCGGAAGCCAGCCCCACCAATGTGTCGGAGGAAACACCGTGCACCTGGCCCCCTTGGTTAGCGCGCATGCGCCCGGCCCGCCACAGGAGTCGCTGGAGCGCGATGAGACAAGGATATCCCTACCGGCCAAACCTCCCCTAACGACGCTAGGCCAATTGTGCGTCGCCCCACGGACCTCCCGGTCGCGGCCGGCTGCGACAGAGCCTGGGCGCGAACCCAGAGACTCTGCTAGCGCTGCGATGCAGTGCCCTAGACCACTGCGCCACCCGGGAGGCCTGGAGCTCCTTAAATTTAACCCCCAAAAACATATGGTCAGATGGTTTAGACCTTTCTTCTTTAAGGTTGCTGCCACTATCGTCGACAAGCCTATCTCCAGCTTTTTAACTTCTCTCTCCTTTTTGGGAGGTTCCCATTGGTGGAAGGCAGCCACAGTTCGTCTTTATTTAAAGGGGAGATCAAGCTGATCCTAACTGTTATAGGCCTATTTCTATTTTGCCCTGTTTATCAAAAGTGTTGGAAAAACTTTGGGGGTTTTTTTTTTTTTTCAATTAACAACTGACTGGCTTTTTTGATGTCTATAGTATTCTCTCGAGTATGCAATCTGGTTTCCTCTCAGGTTCTGTATGTGTCACTGCAACCTTAAAGGTCCTCAATGATGTCACCATTGCCCTTGATTCTAAGCAATATTGTGCTGCTATTTTTATTGACTTGGCCAAAGCTTTTGATACGGTAGACCATTCCATTCTTGTGGGCCGGCTAAGGAGTATTGGTGTCTCTGAGGGGTCTTTGGCCTGGTTTGCAAACTACCTCTCTCAAAGAGTGCAGTGTATAAAGTCAGAAAATCTGCTGTCTCAGCCACTGCCTGTCACCAAGGGAGTACCCCAAGGCTCAATCCTAATCCTCTTCTCAATTTACATCAACAACATAGCTCAGCCAGTAGGAAGCTCTCTCATCCATTTATATGCAGATGATACAATCTTATACTCAGCTGGCCCCTCCCCAGATTTTGTGCTAAATGCTCTACAACAAAGCTTTCATAGTGTCCAACAAGCTTTCTCTACCCTTAACCTTGTTCTGAACACCTCCAAAACAAAGGTCATGTGGTTTGGTAAGAAGAATGCCCCTCTTCCCACAGGTGTTATTACTACCTCTGAGGGTTTAGAGATTGATGTAGTCACCTCATACAAGTACTTGGGAGTAAGGCTAGACGGTGCACTGTCCTTCTCTGAGCACATATAAAAGCTGCAGGCTAAAGTTAAATCTAGACTTGGTTTCCTCTATCGTAATCGCTCCTCTATCACCACAGTTATCAAACTAACCCTGATTCAGATGACCATCCTACCCATGCTAGATTAAACATTTTTATTTTTTATTTCACCTTTATTTAACCAGGTAGGCAAGTTGAGAACAAGTTCTCATTTACAATTGCGACCTGGCCAAGATAAAGCAAAGCAGTTCGACACATACAACAACACAGAGTTATACATGGAGTAAAACAAACATACAGTCAATAATACAGTACAAAAATAAGTCTATATACAATGTGAGCAAATGAGGTGAGATAAGGGAGGTAAAGGCAAAAAAGGCCATGGTGGCGAAGTAAATACAATATAGCAAGTAAAACACTGGAATGGTAGATTTGCAGTAGAAGAATGTGCAAAGTAGAAATAGAAATAATGGGGTGCAAAGGAGCAAAATAAATAATTAAATAAATACAGTAGGGGAAGAGGTAGTTGTTTGGGCTAAATTATAGATGGGCTATGTACATGTGCAGTAATCTGTGAGCTGCTCTGACAGCTGGTGCTAAAGCTAGTGAGGAAAATAAGTGTTTCCAGTTTCAGAGATTACGGAGACATCATTTATAGATCGGCAGGTAAGGGTGTTCTCGAGTGGCTAGATGTTCTTTACCATTCAGCCATCAGATTTGCCACCAATGCTCCTTATAGGACACATCACTGCACTCTATACTCKTCTGTAAACTGGTCAACTCTGTATACCCGTCGCAAGACCCACTGGTTGATGCTTATTTATAAAACCCTCTAGGCCTCACTCCCCCTATCTAAGATATCTACTGCAGCCCTCATCCTCCACATACAACACCCGTTCTGCCAGTCACATTCTGTTAAAGGTCCCCAAAGCACACACATCCCTGGGTCGCTCCTCTTTTCAGTTGGCTGCAGCTAGCGACTGGAACGAGCTGCAACAAACACTCAAACTGGACAGTTTTTCTCTTATCTCTTCATTCAAAGACTCAATCATGGACACTCTTACTGACAGTTGTGGCTGCTTCGCATGATGTATTGTTGTCTCTACCTTCTTGACCTTTGTGTTGTTGACTGTGCCCAATAATGTTTGTACCATGTTTTGTGCTGCTACCATGTTGTGTTGCTACCATGTTGTTGTTATGTTGTATTGCTACCATACTGTGTTGTCATGTGTTGCTGCTTTGATATGTTGTTGTCTTAGGTCTCTCTTTATGTAGTGTTCTCTCTATTGTTTTGTCCTATATTGTATTTTTTATTTTATTTTTAATCCCAGGCCCCCGTCCCCGCAGGAGGCCTTTTGCCTTTTGGTAGGCCGTCATTGTAAATAAGAATTTGTTCTTAACTGACTTGCCTAGTTAAATAAAGTTTAAATAAAACATTTATAATAAAAATTATACCTGTTCAAACAACACACTCCAGGTGGCAGTATGCACCCTTTCCATTTGTTTACCAACTCAAGGCCCCAAGGTTCCGTTCTGGAGCACARCTTCCACTGTGCCCAGAGGACAGCATCGGTATTGCAGTACAGCCTAGAAAGACAATTCCCATAGACAGCCCCACAGAGAAGTCAAATTTGAAAATTCCTAATTAGACACTTTGGTCATCACCTTTGTTAAAAAACATCTATTGAATAATTCAAATAATGGCGGTAAGGCCGATTTATTTTCCATCACTTACAGCCGAAGATATTAACATTTTAACGTCTCTGACATCATGAGCCCAGCTGGCCAGGGGCCAAGTGCTGGTTGGTTTGTTTAACTGTCCACGTGCTTGGCACACTCTGGCAGAGTCATGGAGCATGTTCGTGCGATACAGCTGTCCAGATCTGTCCTTCTAGTGCGCAGGCGTATTAATCCCAGTAAAGGCGGATATAAAAATATGGCAGAAACCACATAACAGCGTATGGGAACGTGAGTAGGTTTTGTTGAAAACAACAGGCGTCCGTCTTGGACGCTGTCTGTAGTTCATACATACCTCAGTGCCTTGCCGCTGCTCACACAGACACAATAATGGGACATAAACAATAATGCAATGCCTATCTAAGTCTATGGTTGGAACAGAGAGAGAAAGAGAAACGCAGCTGTCAGGGAGGGAAGGCCTTTGAGAAGCCTGGAGCTCAGGCTGCAGTGGCCTTTATGAGGGTTCACTCTCTCTGCACACTTCGGGCTGCTCTCCACACCGGGGGTTATCTACMGAGCTGACTGAGAATAGGTTGTGTATTGGTTTGTTCATTAAAAATACATGTAAAACGGCCATCTCCTGATGAAAGAGGAAGAGGAATTTCACAACTCAGGGTGAATTCTAAAGTAATCTATGATGTAGTCTTGACGTACACACCACTGCACCCAGTCTCATTGTGAACAAGTTTGACTTTGTCCCGAGACCAACAAAGCTACAGTTCAAGTACACTATATATACAAAAGTATGTGAACCACCCTTCAAATGAGTGGATTTGGCTATTTCAGCAACACCCGTTGCTGACAGGTGTGTAAAATCGAGCACACAGCCATGCAATCTCCATAGACAAACATTGGCAGTAGAATGGCCTTACTGAAGAGCTCAGTGACTTTTAATGTGACACCGTCATAGGATGCCACCTTTCCAACAAGTCAATTCGTCAAATTTCTGCCCTGCTAGAGCTGCTCGGTTAACTGTAAGTGCTGTCATTGTGAAGTGGAAACGTCTAGGAGCAACAACGGCTCAGCCGCGAAGTGGTAGGCCAAACAAGCTCTCAGAACGGGACTGCCGAGTGCTGAAGTGCGTAGCGCTTAAAACTCGTCTGTCCTCAGTTTCAACACTCCTCTGGAAGCAACGTCATCACAAGAAATGTTCGTTGGGAGCTTCATAAAATGGGTTTCCATYGCTTAGCAGCCAACCACAAACCTAAGATCACCATGCAAAATGCCAAGCGTCAGCTGGATTGGGGGAAAGCTTACTGCCATTGGACTTTAGAGCACTGGAAACGCTTTCTCTGGAGTGATTAATCACGCTTCACCATTTGGAAGTCCAACGGACGAATCTGGGTTTGGCGGATGCCAGAAGAACGCTACCTGCCCCAATGCATAGTGCCAACTGTAAAGTTTGGTGGAGGAAGGATAATGGTCTCGGGCTGATTTTCATGGTTCAGGCTGGCCCTTTAGTTCCAGTGAAGGGAAATCTTAACTCTACAGCATACAAGACGATTCTGTACGTCCAACTTTGTGGCAACAGTTTGGGGAAGGACCTTTTTTTTCCTCCTGTGCACAAAGCGAGGTCCATTCAGAAATGGTTTGTCGAGATCGGTGTGGAAGAACTTGACTGGCCTGCACAGAGCCCTGACCTCAACCCCATCGAACACCTTTGGGATGAATTGGAATGACGATTCCAAGCCAGGCCTAATCGCCCAACATCAGTGCCCGACTTCACTAATGCTCTTGTGGCTGAATGGAAGCAAGTCCCTGCAGCAATGTTCCAACATCTAGTGGAAAGCCTTTCCAGAAGAGTGGAGGCTGTTATAGCAGGGGGAGCCAACTCCATTTTAATGCCCATGAATTTGGAATGAGATGTTCGACAAGCAGGTGTCCACATACTTTTGGTAATGTAGTGTGCCATCTCCTGTTGTGGAAAAAGTAACCAATTGTCATACTTGACTGAAAGTAAAGATACCTTAAGATACCTTAACCTTAACTTACAAGTAAAAGTGAGTCACCCAGTAAAATAATCCTTGAGTAAAAAGGTAAAAGTATGTGGTTTTAAATATACTTAGGTATCAAAGGTAAATGTAATTGCTAAAATATACTTAAGTATCAAAAGTGAAAGTAAAAGCATAAATCATTTCAAATTCCTTATATTAAGTAAACTAGACGGCACCATTTTTACATTTATTTTTTGCGGATAGCCAGCAGCACACTCCAACACTCAGTCATAATTTATAAATTAAGCATGTGTGTTTAGTGAGTCTACCAGATCAGAGGCAGTAGGGATGACCAGGGATGTTCTCTTAATAAGCGAGTAATTTTCCTGTCCTGCTAAGCATTCAAAATGTAACGAGCACTTTTGGGTGTCAAGGAAAATTAATGGAGTAAAAAGTACATCATTTTATTTAYGAATGTAGTGAATTAAATATAAAAGTTGTAYAAAATATAAATATAAAAGTACAGAACTCAGAAAACGACTAAAGTATTACTTGAAAGTATTTTCTCTATACACCTTGTCATAGAAAGTGATGGTTTCATCTAAGTAAGAGTCCAGGGCTGCGTTTCCAAAAAGCATCATAGCACTAAGCTCCTCTTAAATCCATTGAAACTAAATGGACGAAAGGTGATATTAGTCAGGGTTCCCCAATTAGTGGCTCGTGGGTTTTTTCATTGTTGGACATAAAAGACTGTGAAAACACATCTAAGTGATTTTAATTTTGTAAATATGTTCCCAAGTATTCCCAAAAGAGACAAGTGATTGTATGATTTTTTTAAAACGTATATTTATTTAACTAGGCAAGCCAGTTAAGAACAAATTCTTATTTACAATGACGGCCTACCAAAAGGCAAAAGGCCTCCTGCGGGGACGGGGGCTGGGATAAAAATAAAAATAAATCATAAAATATAAATATAGGAAGCAAGGTTTGAAATAATAATATTTTAGTCAAATATCTATTTGGGCTTTCTCTGGAAATGTGCCGTCTACAAATTATTTCTAATTGTGGTCCGCCCCCCTGACCATCTGCTCAAAAAATAAATAAAATGAATAAATAACAAAAAATCGTCGGACACTAAATCTACACTGAACAAAAATATAAACTCAACTAGCAACAATTTCAAATATTTTGCTGAGTTACAGTTCATATAAGGAAATCAGTCAATTTAAATAAATTCCGTATGCCCTAATCTATGGGTTTCACATGACAGGGAATACAGATATGCATCTGTTGGTCACAGATATCTTTAAAAAAAAGAAGGAGCGTGGATCAGAAAACCACTCAGTATCTCGTGTGACCACCATTTGCCTCAAGCAGTGTGACATCTCCTTCGCATATAAACTCAGCAGAAAAAGAAACGTCCTCTCACTGTCAAATGCGTTTATTTTCAGCAAACTTAACATGTGCAAATATTTGCATGAACATAAGATTCAACAACTGAGACATAAACTTGAAACAGTCCACAGACACGTGACTAACAAATGTGTGTCCCTGAACAAAGGGGGGGGGGGGGGGTCAAAATCAAAAGTAACAGTCAGTATCTGGTGTGGCCACCAGCTGCATTAGGTACTGCTGTGCATCTCTCCTCATGGACTGCACCAGATTTGCCAGTTCTTGCTGTGAGATGTTACCCCACTCTTCCACCAAGGCACCTGCAAGTTCCCGGACATTTCTGGGGGGACTGGCCCTAGCCCTCACCCTCCGATCCAACAGGTCCCAGACGTGCTCAATGGATTGACTCCGGGCTCTTCGCTGGCCATGGCAGAACACTGACATTCCTGTCTTGCAGGAAATCGCACAGAACGAGCAGTATGGCTGGTGGTATTGTCATGCCGAGGTTCATGTCAGGATGAGCCTGCAGGAAGGGTACCACATGAGGAGAGGAATGTCTTCCCTGTAACACATAGCGTTGAGATTGCTGCCAATGACAACAAGCTCAGTCTGATGATGCTGTGACACACCGCCCCAGACCATGATGGACCCTCCACCTCCAAATCGATCCCGCTCCAGAGTACAGGCCTCAGTGTAACGCTCATTCCTTCGACGATAAACGCGAATCCGACCATCACCCCTGGTGAGACAAAACCGCGACTCGTCAGCGAAGAGCACTTTTTGCCAGTCCTGTCTGGTCCAGAGACGGTGGGTTTGTGCCCATAGGCGACGTTGTGCCGATGATGTCTGGTGAGGACCTGCCTTTACAAAGGCCTGCAAGCCCTCAGTCCAGCTCTCTCAGTCTATGCGGACAGTCAGCACTGATGGAGGGATTGTGCGTTCTCTGTTGTAACTTCGGCACTTGTTGTTGCCATCCTGTTACTCTGTCCGAAGGTGTGATGTTCTGATGTGCCAATCCTGTGCAGGTGTTGTTACACGTGGTCTGCCACTGCGAGGACGATCAGCTGTCCGTCCTGTCTCCCTGTAGCGCTGTCTTAGGCGTCTCACAGTACGGACATTGCAATTTATTTCCCTGGCCACATCTGCAGTCCTCATACCTCCTTGCAGCATGCCTAAGGCACGTTCATGCAGATGAGCAGGGACCCTGGGCATCTTTCTTTAGGTGTTTTTCAGAGTCAGTAGAAAGGCCTCTTTAGCGTCCTAAGTTTTCATAACTGTGATTTTAATTGCCTATTGTCTGTTAGCTGTTAGTGTCTTAACGACCGTTCCACAGGTGCATGTTCATTCATTGTTTATGGTTCATTGAACAAGCATGGGAAACAGTGTTTAAACCRTTTACAATGAAGATCTATGAAGTTATTTAGATTTTTACAAAATACCTTTGAAAGACAGGGTCCTGAAAAAGGGACGTTTCTTTTTTGCTGAGTTTATTAGATCAGGCTGTTGATTGTGGCCTGTGGAATGTTGTCCCACTCCCCTTCAATGGCGAAGTTGTCGGATAAGGGCGGGAACTAGAKCACGCTGTTYTACACGTCGATCCAGAGCGTCCCAAACATGCTCAATGGGTTACTGGTGAGTATGCAGGCCATGAAAGTACTGGGACATTTTCAGCTTCCAGGAGTTGTGTACAGAGTCTTGCGACATGGGGCTGTGCATTATCAATCTGAAACATGAGGTGYTGGCGGTGGATGAATGGCACGACAATGGGCCTCAGGATCTCATGACATTATCTCTGTGKWTTTAAATTGCCATCGATAAAWTGCAACTGTGTTCGCTGTCCGTACCTTATGCCAAACCCCACCACCACCATGGGACACTCTGTTCACAATGTTGACATCAGCAAACCGCTCGCTCACAACTGCACTGTGAGCGAGCCAGGTCAAGACCCTTAATCCAGGTCAAGACCCTGGTGAGGACAACGAGCACACAGATGAGCTTCCCCTAAGACGGTTCCTGAGAGTTTGTGCAGAAATTRTTCAGTTGTGCCAACCCACAGTTTCATCAGCTGTCTGTCTGGGTGGCTGGTCTCAGACAATCCCGTAGGTGAAGAAGCCGGATGTGGAGGTTCTGGGCGGGCGTGGTTACATGTAGTCTGCAGTTGTGATACCCGTTGGATGTACTGCCAAATTCTCTAAAATGACATTGGAGGTGGCTTATGGTAGAGAAATAAACATTACATTCTCTGGCAACAACTATGGTGGACATTCCTGCAGTCAGCATGCCAATTGCACACTCCCTCAAAACATGTGGCATTGTGTTGTGTGACAAAACTGCACATTTGAGTGGCCTTTTATTGTCCCCAGCACATAGTGCACCTGTGTAATGATCATGCTGTTTATACAACTATTTGATATGCCACACCTGTCAGGTAGATCATTTTGGCAAAGGAGAAARGCTCACTAACAGGGATGTAAACAAATTTGTGCACAAAATGAGACAAAAAAGCTTTTGGTGCGTATGGAAAATGTATGGGATCTTTATTTAAGCTCATGAAACATGGGACCAACACCTTACATTTGTGTTTATATTTTTGTTCAGTGTAGTTGATGATCCCTGATCTTAGTACTGCGATGCATTTGGGAAACCCAGCCCAGGAGGGTTGCTGTGGCGGAAGCTGTGTGCGTGGGGCCCTGGTTTGCATTACATGGTTACACGCTCATGTTTTTGGGAAGGAACTGCTCTGGGCCTCTGCCCCAGTCATGTGAGCATGAGTAACAGGCAGCAACACTGGAAGGTTTCTAACTGAGCCCCACTTCCTCTTAACCCTCTCCTCTCTGAATCACAGGCTGGTGGATCGCAACCAAAGAGAAAAGCTACTAGTGTACAATAGTGTTTACTTCAACCATGGGGTTTAATAGGCTCCATCCKAAATGGAACCCAATTCCCTATGACGTGAACTACTTTTGTTCAGGGCCCATAGGGCTCTGGTCAAAGGTAGTGCACTCTATAGGGGGTAGGATACCATTTGGGAGGCAAACGTTGTATTAGTGTAAGTGGGCCTTAAAGTTAAACAAATTAAATTAATCCTGACCTATTTTTAAAGTTCATAATCATGTGTCAAGGCCAAGCAGGATGAACCTTGATTATGTACCAGCCTTTATACAGTGCCTAAAGATGCATATAATCTTTAATTCAGATAAATTTCCCCATGGGGATAGACATTTGGTTGCAGCTCTGTGCATACATAACACAATCAAAGATAGACTAAGGACATATACYGACAATAAATACAGGTAGAAAAAGTGCAATTCATGAGTGATCAATGTATAATCTGTACACAACAGAACACTATATAAATTACAATGTTAGRCATAGTCCAACCCGCTGTTCCTACTTGTGGATTTAAACATTCAGAAGCCTTACTGCCGCTGGGACAGAGGATCATTTGTCCCTATTTATTTTGTGTCCAGTTGGATGCTTTGTAATAAGTTGTGCAGAATGCTAATGAATACCCATGGAGAACAAGTTCTTGATAGTTTTGTTATGGGTCTCATTTGAATTTCTTTGACTCCGTGTCCCATCTCTTCACTTCRTTCTCCAAGCGCATCAGAAGGCCTGAGGGGAGGAACCTCTAACCTTCTCCACCAGTGCGTTTTGATGAGGCAAGGAGAGGACATGAGGTTCACAACTGAGATTGACTCTTGGTCCTCACAGAGCAGTCACAAGCCTGTCCTCTAGTGGTTACAAAAAGGAATAAATTACTTAATGTAACATGCTGCATGTTAATATGAAGAAAAACAAGAGACCGTCAAGCAATACATTATTACTTTAATACCAAACTGCATATATTCTTTGCAATTCTATGATTACAGTTTTTTTTTTTTAAATGAGCAGCAATAAGCCATTATATAATTTAACCCCCCCAATGAACTAGTGTGTGTGTTTGTGGTTGGTGGCACCTTAATTTCAGAGGACGGGTTTGTTGGAATAGCTGGAGCGGAATCGGTGGAATAGTATCAAACACATGGTTTCTATGTGTTTGATGCCATTCCATTTGCTCCCTTACGGCCATTATGAAGAGTCGTTCTCCCCTCAGCAGCCTCCATTGGTGTGTGTGCTCGCATGGGGGAGGGTGTCTGGTTGGTTACACACTACATGTTAGTACTGAAAAAATGAAGACCACCTCTTGCTTTCCATTAAGGCACTGTTGCCCATCAAAGTAAACATAAAGCCTAGCCACACACCGCAGAGCACCGAGGACAGCCCATATTAAAACTGACTAATTAACCATATTGTATAATCAAATCAGAAGCAGTAAGAGAATACCTGAAGCTGCTTGAGAGTTGCTACTACTGAATGAATGAAATAAAAAGGCTTACCTAAAGTCAAAATATGCTTTCCTAAAATAATGTTGCCGACGGTGAAAATGTTGGTCCCTAATTCTTAGACAATGTAAATAAAATATAGATTAGGGGTCAATATTAAGAAAGAGGATTGCTTGAAATGGTTTCTTATTAACAAATACTTTACTGGGTAGTTACAGTTATGGCATTTATATATATAAACAGGGTCTTAACAGGTTTAACTGTAATGTTTAACCCACCCTTACATCAGAGATACATCTCTCCAGATACCTCCGTCAGATTGAGAATGTAAATCAGAGGCACATGTCTCTCCTAGCCGTGCCAGACAATCCTTAATGCAACTTACAGTAAGACCTTACCCATTCTAACTGCATTCTAATCAAATGGAATTTTCCTGGACCGTTGTCACGGTTAAGGTTCCACAAAAGGCACTGTGCAATTGTCAAAAGGCAACGAGTAGCTAATATTTGTTTATTTAACCTTATTTAACTAGGCAAGTCAGTTAAGAACAAATTCTTATTTTCACTGACGGCCTAGGAACAGTGGGTTAACTGCCTTGTTCAGGGGCAGAACGACAGATTTTTACCTTGTCAGCTCGGGATTCGATCTAGCAACCTTTCGGTTACTGACCCAACGTTCTAACTACTAGGCTACCTGCCGCCCCTGATTATGATCTACAAAATAATACTTAAAGTTAAGATTAGTTTATTTTTAAGTCGTCCTATGCAAATTAAAGTGCTTTTTTGTCTTGTTGAAAATACAAAAAAAAGACATGTCGAGCAATTCAACCATATTACAAACTGGACTATAATTGGCAGTGTAGAAAAAAGAAAAAAAAATCACATCAAAAAACACTTTAAGATCAACATCTGAATTGTATTTTAAACAAAAGGTTCGGTTGTACAAATGGAAGGTTGTGGAGAAAGTCTGGCACATATTGAATTAAGATTGCATTGAGCGAAAAACATGGAAGCGGCTTGTATAAACAGTTGCATACATGGCACGGCAGGGATAGGGTCAGTTCCAATTCAATCCGTCCAATTCCTTTGACGAATTTCAATTCACAATGTCATTGTCACTGTTTTCCATTGACTTACAATTCTCCTGATGAATTGACAGAATTAGCATGGAGCAGACCATATCCCGTGGTAGACAGTATAAATAGGGAAACCTTGCTCTACTACACTGGGCTTGCGTGTTGCTTTCCTCTGGATCCTGGTGCCTGTATTAACAAAGCGTCTCAGAGTATGACTGCTGAACTAGGATCAGGTAATCAGATCCCGCCTGTTCATATAGTTATAATCTAAACTGTAAAACTGATCCTAGGACCTACTCTGAGATGCATTATGAATACGGGCCCCGCAGTCTGGACTCTCTTGAGTCTCTCCCACATACAGGCATCACTCCGCTCTGATCAGTTCAACAGCTCCAGATAGGTGATGGGCACTTTACCCTTCTGGGTACCCCGCTCGCCCATCAGCCAATCAGAGTCCATGCCTGGGACACTGCTCACCATGATGACCTGGAAGTAAACAAGACATAACACACCCCTTAGTCATGCAATAAACAAATCTCATCCGCAAGAACCTCAGATGTTGCAGTCGGAACAAACAAGAGGGAAAGAGAAAGAAAAAGATGAAGAGATAAGGTGGGAAGGAAAGATGGAGGAAGAGAAAGCTAAAAGGCAAAGAGCGAGCAAGAAAAACCAGAGACGGAAAGGCATGCCCAAAACCAGAGACAATTAAAGCTTTGAGAAGTGCTCAACCCCAGTCCCATGTTACCTCATCAGCGAGCAGGGAGAGTTCACTGCTGCCAGCAGCATCGTAGTCATAGAGAACGCGGGCTTTACGGCTGCCGCTGGAGATCCGGAGCTCACTGAAGCCTGACAAGCCCAGGCCGGGAGAGGGGCTGAGCATGGAGGCAGACAAGGGGATGGTTGGTACTGAGATACTGGCCCCACCGGAACTACTAGACGACTGGTTGTTGTTGGAGGAGAACGTAGACGGGAAGCTGGGGAGAGAAGAGGAGGACCACCACAGGTAAAAAAAAGAAGGCTAACCACATTTAAGAGCAGATCCTCACACTTTACAAATAGATGTCATGCTGTGCCAACAAAACTGTAGTAGAATAAACCACACACACTTAGATGGAGGTGATTTGTCAGAGTAGGTAAACATACCTCCCCAGTTGCTTCTGGAGGTCAACCATGTACTGGTAAGACTGGGCATAGTATGTAGTCTGGGCCTCCACAAAGTCAGTCAGACAGCGGAGGTGGTGTGCCTATTGGAAAGAGAGTACAGGGATTTGGGGGGGGGTGGGCAGAGATAAGGGGAGAAAGAGAGGACATGTCTACCAACAGGAAAACTCCTCTACAAACAGGTAGTCATGAATTAAACCAAAGATGCACGCTGGTACAGTAATTGACCCTTTGGGTTCAAGAGTCTAGGTCATGCTGGCATCATGGAGGGTTGTGGGCAGGGACAGGCAGGGCACCCTATTCCGCTAGGATCTGGTCAAAAGTAGTGCACTATATAAAAAAGGCAATAGGGGGCCATTTCAGACAAACGCTGATCGAGGATCATGCGAGTCGTGGGGTCAGAGGTCAGGGTACGTACATGGGTGCTGCTGACCCCTCCAGGAGCAGCCTGGTGATCTCAGCCTGTCTATCAAACTCACTCTGGGTCATCCTTAGGTCCTGCTCCGCCTAGTGGACACACACCACACACACACAACATACAGTCATCACAGACGCACAGAAACACAAACACACTTTTCAGGGATGAAAATATTGTAAAGCAGCTTAATATACAGTTGAAGTCGGAAGTTAACATACACCATAGCCAAATACATTTAAACTCAGTTTTTCACAATTCCTGACATTCAATTCCAAGTAAAAATCCCTGTCTTAGGTCAGTTAGGATCACCACTTTATTTTAAGAATGTGAAATGTCAGTAATAGTAGAGAGAATGATTTATTTCAGCTTTTATTTCTTTCATCACATTCCTAGTGGGTCAGATGTTACATACAGTCGTGGCCAAAAGTTGAGAATGACACAAATATTAAGTTTCAAAGTCTGCTGCCTCAGTTTGTATGATGGCAAATTTGTATATACTCCAGAATGTTATGAAGAGCGATCAGATGAATTGCAATTAATTGCAAGTCTCTTTGCCATGCAAATGAACTGAATCCCAAAAAAAACATTTCCACCTCATTTCAGCCCTGCCACAAAAGGACCAGCTGACATGTCAGTGATTCTCTCATTAACACAGGTGTGAGTGTTGACGAGGACAAGGCTGGAGATCACTCTGTCATGCTGATTGAGTTCGAATAACAGACTGGAAGCTTCAAAAGGAGGGTGGTGCTTGGAATCATTGTTCTTCCTCTATCAGCCATGGTTACCTGCAAGGAAACACGTGCCGCCATCATTGCTTCGCACAAAAAGGGCATCACAGGCAAGGATATTGCTGCCAGTAAGATTGCACCTAAATCAACCATTTATCGGATCATCAAGAACTTCAAGGAGAGCGGTTCAATTGCTGTGAAGGCGGCTTCAGGGCGCCCAAGAAAGTCCAGCAAGCGCCAGACCGTCTCCTAAAGTTGATTCAGCTGCGGGATCGGGGCACCACCAGTACAGAGCTTGCTCAGGAATGGCAGCAGGCAGGTGTGAGTGCATTTGCACGCACAGTGAGGCGAAAACTTTGGAGGATGGTGGTGTCAAGAAGGCAGCAAAAGAAGCACATCTTCTGTCTCCAGGAAAACACGAACGGGGGACAGACTGATATTCTGCAAAAGGTACAGGGATTGGATGCTGAGGACTGGGTAAAGTCATTTTCTCTGATGAATCCCCTTTCCAATGTTTGGGTATCGGAAAAAAGCTTGGCCGGAGAAGACAAGATGAGCCCTACCATCAGTCCTGTGTCATGCCAAGTAAAGCATCCTGAGACCATTCATATTGGGTTGCTTCTCAGCCAAGGGAGTGGCTCACTCACTTTTGCCTAAGAGCACAGCCATGAATAAAGAATGGTCAACACATCCTCCGAAAGCAACTTCTTCCAACCATCCAGGAACAGTTTGGTGACGAACAATGCCTTTTTCCAGCATGATGGAGTGCCTTGCCATAAGGCAAAAGTGGCTTGGGGAACAAAACATCAATATTTTGGGTCCATGGCCAGGAAACTCCCCACCTTAATCCCATTGAGAACTTGTGGTCAATCCTCAAGAGGCGGGGTGGACAAACAAAAAACCCACAATTCTGACAAACTCCAAGCATTGATTATGCAAGAATGAGCTGCCATCAGTCAGGATGTCGCCCAGAAGTTAACTGACAGCATGTCAGGCGGATTGCAGAGGTCTTGAAAAAGAAGGGTCAACACTGCAAATATTGACTCTTTGCATCAACATCATGTAATTGTCAATAAAAGCCTTTGACACTTATGAAATGCTTGTAATTATACTTCACTATTTCCATAGTAACATCTGACAAACTTTGAAAATGTATATTTGTGTCATTCTCAAAACTTTTGGCCACGACTGTACACTAAATTAGTATTTGGTAGCATTGCCTTTAAATTGTTTAACGTCGTTCAAACGTTTTGGGTAACCTTCCCACAATATGTTGGGTGAATTGTGACCCATTCCTCCTGATAGAGCTGGTGTAACTGAGTCAGGTTTTTAGTCCTCCTTTCTCACACAAGCTTTTTCAGTTCTGCCCACAAATGTTCTATAGGATTGAGGTCAAGGCTTTGTGATGGCCACTCCAATACCTTGACTTTGTTGTCCTTAAGCCATTTTGCCACAACTTTGGAAGTATGTTTGGGTCATTTGTCCATTTGGAAGACCCATTTGCGACCAAGCTTTAACTTCCCGACTGATGTCTTGAGATGTTGCTTCAATATATCCACATAATTTTGCCTCTTCATGATGCCATCTATTTTGTGAAGTGCACCAGTCCCTCCTGCAACAAAAGCACCCACAACATGATGCTGCATCACCGTGCTTCACGGTTGGGATGGTGTTCTTTGGCTTGCAAGCCTCCCCCTTTTTCCTGTCATTATGGCCAAACAGTTCTATTAATTTTTCATCAGACCAGAGGACATTTCTCCAAAAAGTACAATATTTGTCCCATGTGCAGTTGCAAACCGTAGTCTGGCTTTTTATGGCGGTTTGGAGCAGTGGCTTCTTCCTGTCTGAGCGGACTTTCAGGTTTGTCGATATAGGACTCGTTTTACTGTGGATATAGATACTTTTGTACCTGTTTCCTCCAGCATCTTAACAAGGTCCTTTGCTGTTGTTCTGGGATTGATTTGCACTTTTCGCACCAAAGTATGTTCATATCTAGGAGACAGAACGCGTCTCTTCCTGAGCGGTATGACGGCTGTGTGGTCCCATGGTGTTTTACTTGCGTACTATTGTTTGTACAGATGAACGTGGTACCTTCAGGGGTTTGGAAATTGCTCCCAAGGATGAACCAGACTTGTGGAGGTCTACAATGTTTTTTCTGAGGTCTTTGCTAGCTTATTTTGATTTTCCCAGGATGTCAAGCAGAGGCACTGAGTTTGAAGGTAGGCCTTGAAATACATCCACAGGTACACTTCCAATTGACTCAAATAATGTCAATTAGCCTATCAGAAGCTTCTAAAGCCATGACATTAATTAATGTTTTTCCAAGCTGTTGAAAGGCACAGTCAATCTTGTGTATGTAAACTTTCTGACCCACTGGAATTGTAATACAGTGAAATAATCTGTCTGTAAACAATTGTTGGAAAAATTACTTGTGTCATGCACAAAGTAGATATCCTAACCGACTTGCCAAAACTATAGTTTGTTAACAAGACAATTGTGGAGTGGTTGAAAAACGAGTTTTAATGACTCCAACCTAAGTGTATGTAAACTTCTGACTTCAACTGTAGGTATGTTTTGGAGCAATTTATTGTGCATAATGAACCCGTTTTTGAAGCCCGCAAAGGAAGTTCAGGGCATTGTTTTCAACCCCAAGTGAAATCAGACAACTCTTGTTTTCATTAGCTGTGTGCTACTGCTGTGGTTCAGGAAACGGTATCAAGCAAGCAAGTGAGGACAATGGCATATTCTTCTGACTCATTTGACTCTAGTAGTTGCATGCAGAGGAAAAAGACCCATAAACATTGACATGAGGCCACTGTGACATTGACAATGGTGTTTGACCCCTCTGTTCCTTCCAGCTTTACACTATTATTCCAGAGAGAGAGCGCGAGATGGCAGAGAGAGGAGACCGAGAGTAGAGAGACACGGAAAGAGAAGATGGAGAGAGAGAGACAGAGCGAGAGAGAGCGAGAGAGAAAGAGAGAGGAGACCGAGAGTAGAGAGATACGGAAAGAGAAGATGGGAGAGAGAGAGCCGAGAGAAAGAGAGCGAGAGAAAGACCAGAGTAGAGAGAGATACGGAAAGAGAGAATGGGAGATAAGAGCAGACAGAGACAGATCACAAGAGACACACAAACAGCTGCTAACCATGACGCCAGCAGGTGTTCCGGTCCTCAGTTCAACATGGTGCTGAACATTCCACTCACTCGGTCACTTCCTATGGCCACATCTGTTTGTTAGCACGGTGTGAAACAGTGACAGTCATTCTATTAGAGCTACAGCTGCTGCGACACCACAGCCAACACAACACAGCCTACTATATCACTGTTTTGTGTGTGTGGTGTGTTGTGTGTGTGTGTGTGTGTGTGTGTGTGTGTGTGTGTGTGTGTGTGTGTGTGTGTGTGTGTGTTTACAGTACAACAGTCTGACTACAACACACGATAGTGCATGTCAGTTTACTAGTATTCACAGATCCACAGACTGATACACAAGCTGCACTACAACCACGACACAGTTTCTCAACAAACGGCAAGCGGCCTTCTCTTGCTGTTGTCGACATCCTTTAGGGAAACGGCAGACGGCTGTACCAACAAATTGACTGGGGCCTCCTACAGTACAGTACGAAGATACACAGATAAGCCAAATATTGTTTCTCTGGTTACCTTAAAAGAGGCAATCTGGGATTGGTACAACATTGGTTACATTTCTCCAGCCCCATCCCTCATTATTTGACCAAAACATTGGCGGGCTGACTGACCACTTTGCTGTTGTTTGACTCCCAGAACGCCCCGCGGATCACCAGGATATGTTTTTTAACCATCACTGCTGTTTCACAACGTCCCCCTTCATGGTTTGGTAATTTGCTGTGCCTGTTGTAACAGTCAACAGCTCAATCCTCTGAAGGACAATCCTCCGATCATATCAGTCAGACTGGTAATAACAAGGCTTGCAGGCGAACCCAGGCCCCTGCTAAGGTCTAGTGCTAGCTAGATAATGATGGGTGAACCACAAGAGATGGCAAACCTACACAGTCGCCATCTGATGAGGGAACACCACTTTACATCGGCCTTTTGCCTTAGATACTATAGTGGAATATGCCTGTTTCAGGCTGTTATGTAGTACAGAATGTGACATCCAGTTCTCTTGTATAATACGTTAAGTGCTGTAAGTAAATTACTAGAGCAGGGTTCCAAAGTATTCCCATGCATAATGGAGATATGTGATCGTATAGAAAATGTAAGCAACGTTTGAAATTATTATGTTTTAGTCTAATATATTTGTTCGGGCTTCATGCGGTTAATTTGCAGTCTACAAATTGTTTGTAATTATGTTGCGGCCCCCTGACCATCCGCTCAAGAACATAAATGGGGCCGCGGCTGAATCTAGTTGATGATCCCCCAATTAGAGTATGCATGTACCTGGCCGGGTAGAGGCTAGCTAGCATTAGCCTAGAAACTATTCCACTATTGTTTCAATGACACAGGCCATGCATTCACATGAACCAAAAGGCAACCAACCTTCAGCCACCCATGTGACGTGCAGGAGACTGAACATGTTGCTAGAAAGAGAAGACGTACACAGGGGAAAGGACGGAGTAGAATGGGAGTAAGGAGGAGGAGTGCTACAGGAAAACAGGATGGTGGAAGAGAGAGAGAGAGAGAGAGAGAGAGGAGCTCCAGAGAAATTGAAATGAGGAACTTGCCCTTCTCATAACGAGCCGTGTGTTGGTCAGGGAGGGGGAACGGTTCAGCCAATGTTGTGTAACCAAGGCCACAGCGTTCTAGGTCAGTCTAGTGACTTGTGTCTGGAGACTTAACAGACTACGCCCAGATAACTTTCACCCGTCCGACAACGTCTCCCTCTACAAGGTTTTTTGTCGTTCGTCTTAGTAATTTAGTTATCTACAAATGAACACTGTCCTATATTACCACCCATTTCAGACGCGCGTGTGTGTGTGTGTGTGCCCGCGAGTGTTTTGAAACTAAACAGTCCACTCACCACTGCTCGAGCGTCAGGAACTCTGGCCTTCTTTAGCCTGGTTTTTGCTGCGTCCAGATCCAAACGCTTCACCTGCAAAAGCTTCCGTTCTTTCTGCACACAACACAACAACGACAGATTACTATCAAATCAGCTGCATTATCATATTTGGAATCAAAACGGTTGATGTTAATAGGACTGTCTGCCGCTCGTCATTACATAGAGTAATGACAATGAAACTAGACCAGAGCGTACTGTACGAGGGCCTGCAGAGAAACAGCAACATAACATCATGCCACAAATATGACTGGACTGACTATTACATCTATTAGGCCAATTAGCTTTCACGTGGTGGGCACTGGCAGAGAAAAGGGACCTTGACTCTTTTAGATTCAATTACTTCCAACCACCCAGTTTCAATCCAAAAGGTCATGAACCTCAGGGGAATGAATGGGAACTGGTCAAAAGTAGTGCTGTACTACATAAGGAATAGGGTGACATTTGGGACGCTGAACGGATCATCCCGTTGATACTCACCAGGATGGTTTTGAAGTCTCCTTCTAGAAAGTTCCTGAACGGCGTGAGGAAGTTGATTGCTGAGCTCTGGATGAACTCTCTCTCCGCTCCTCCAATCTGCTTCTCCGTCTCGCCACATTTAATAAGTGCGTTTCCTGTAGGGACAGGAAGTAGACAAGGTTTAACCAGGAAGTAGAAATGAAAGGTTTAACTACAGAGACATCCAGGAGGACACAGACGCTGGAGATTTCAGCTTTGCTTTTTTTTAATGATAATAACACATAGCAATTCCTTGGCACCTGGCCCATGTGAATGTTGTGCTCAGCTGAATGAGACAACTCTATATGGATTTTAAATATGTCCAATAAAATCGATTCAGTCACAGGCTATATCAATATCCATAAACGCTCATTCCCTTTTTTATTTTAGCAACTACATTGTTGATAAGGCATAGCCTATACAGGGTTCTACACAATTTATTTTCTTCAGTTGGTGGCACCAGTACATGATAAGGTCACACCGATGTTTTAATAAAATAATTTATAATGGCCTGGCCTGTGTCCAATAAAGTTCCTGCATTTCATACAGAACCAGGCTAATAACGATAAGCCATCTTTTAAATTAGCATGCCCATGTGTTTTTACATTGATTTGGATCGATTTACTGTAACAGAAAAGTGACTGTTAAAATGAATTGCAAAATGTTTGAAAAAACGACACCGAAAAAAATTCATAAAAAAATGTCATGTGGAGTACTGATTTCCCCTAGTTTCATCAGGTTTTCACTCAAACACTTAACAGAAAAACACAATTTGGATGTTCCAAGTCTCCAACAATGCTTAAACCACGTCAGGGGACCATGTGTGTGCACCAGCCAGGTTGTGTTTGGCAAGTGGTGTTTCTGTAGCGCACTTGTAATGGAGTTGACGCACTGAGCAAGGTGCCTATTAGGTTATATGTTTGCAGCGCACATGTGATAAAAAAGCAGGTGAAAAAGGTAACTCAAATTTCAACCTAGCTAATTTCTGATTCATATAAAATTGTTTGACTATAGAGGTAGCAAAACTGTACTTCAAATCTATGCTACTCCCCCACTTAACATACTAGTCTTCCTTGCGTCCGACACATAACGAAAAAGACATTACAGACAAAAACACTTTACAATTTACATACATTTAAAACATTATCATAGACAATGCCAAAAGTGTGCAAAGCTGTCATCAATGCAAAGGGTGGCTACTTTGAAGAATCTCAAATATAAAATATATTTTGATTTGTTTAACACTTTTTTGGTTACTACATTATTCCATGTGTTATTTCATAGTCTTGATGTCTTCACTATTATTCTACAATGTAGAAAATAATAAAAATAAAGAAAAACCCTGGAATGAATAGGTGTGTCCAAACTCTTGAATGGTACTGTATAAAAAAAAATAAAGACACAAAAATAAACAATAAAACTAAGGAATCATAGTGTGTGTGTGTGTGTGTGTGTGTGTACATCTACCAGTTACACATACATGTCAGTACATACACACAAGAATTAGCAGTTGTCAACAGTGCCATTTCTGAGAGATGACATTGAGTTAATTGGGGTGGGGGGGGTTATGACAGTGTTCCCTCCTATCGGCCTTTGTTCACTCCCCTTGACAGATATGACAGGGGAGGTGAACAACTTTGTGGAATAGAGGGACTACCAGCATTTGTCAAATAAGAAATGCCTGTTTTGATTTTCCGTTGCACTTATTAATGCACCCCAGGTACAACTCACTCACCATAGGCCGTTCCAGGGCCAAACTCACTCCCCGACTCGATCATGGACTGGCCAAGCACCTCGTGGTTGTTCATCCGCGTGGGGACTTTCTTCTCCAGTTTCTCGTACAGAAATTCCTCTATTCTGACATCTGAAAATTGTACYATAAACTCAATTAGAGAGAAAGGAGAGTCACGAGGAAACAAGACTAAGGAGCAACCTTGTGCTGCATGACCCAACAGCCAGATAACAGGGATATCACACAGGCTATCCAGGCAAATCCAGTCTGCCATCTAGTCTAGTAAATCTTCAACAACATTACTGGGGTTCAAAGAGCCTTATAGTAGGCTAATTGAGCTAGCACAGACCTACATAAGACAGTACACTGACTGCACAAGTCAATTCTGGCACTAGGCTAACTAACCACCTTTGATGGAGCCAACTGCTTTATCTACTAAACCAGAAACTATAGGACTAGCTGCTGAGTACAATCATAATAACTATGCTTAACAGCACGCAGAAGTAGGTGTGCTTTGGTTGTYAGTGTGCCTGGAGATAAGATGTGTGTGTGAGGCCCTAGCAGCAGACTGAGCTATGCAGCGCCATGGTGTAAACTCAGAGGGTCCACAGCTGAGCGTACAGTCGCATAGACACCCAACTGTGGTTTAACAGTCAATACACATAAGTATGTGGCTCGTTGAAGAATTGCCATCTTTTTGACCAATCACATCAGATCTTTTTCAGATCTGATTGGTTAAAATACCAATTAGTTAAAAAAAATATCAGAATTGGGCTGCCTATGTAGCCTAGGCTTAGAATGTAAAGATTATTACCGTCCAATTGTGGCACAAAAGCTGGATAAAATGTAGCCTATTGGCTATGAAGGGAAAGTGGCTAACCAGTTACTGCTTCTTTACTGAGGGGGAACTGGGCCCAAAAACCAACCGTTATTCTTACAACCTGTTTCATGGGAATCTGTCAAAGTCTGAATAACCTGTTTCATGGGAATCTGTCAAAAGGCTGAATAACCTGTTTTCATGGGAATCTGTCAAAGTCTGAATAACCTGTTTCATGGGAATCTGTCAAAGGCTGAATAACCTGTTTCATGGGAATCTGTCAAAGTCTGAATAACCTGTTTCATGGGAATCTGTCAAAGGCTGAATAACCTGTTTCATGGGAATCTGTCAAAGGCTGAATAACCTGTTTCATGGGAATCTGTCAAAGGCTGAATAACTGTTTCATGGGAATTGTCAAAGTCTGAATACCTGTTTCATGGGAATCTGTTCAAAGGCTGAATAACCTGTTTCATGGGAATCTGTCAAAGGCTGAATAACCTGTTTCATGGGAATCTGTCAAAGTCTGAATAACCTGTTTTCATGGAATCTGTCAAAGTCTGAATAACCTGTTTCATGGGAATCTGTCAAAGTCTGAATAACCTGTTTCATGGAATCTGTCAAAGTCTGAATAACCTGTTTCATGGGAATCTGTCAAAGTCTGAATAACCTGTTTCATGGGAATCTGTCAAAGTCTGAATAACCTGTTTCATGGGAATCTGTCAAAGTCTGAAATAACCTGTTTCATGGGAATCTGTCAAAGGCTGAATAACCTATTTCATGGGAATCTGTCAAAGGCTGAATAACCTGTTTCATGGGAATCTGTCAAAGGATACATTAGCCTAGATTTTTACTTCCATGTAGGTAAAAAGTAGCCTTTGTCTTGGTATTCAAAGACAAATGATAATGTTAAAGTAAAACAGCAGCACCGTCTAATCTCTTCTGCTTTGTTAACATCCAGAGTAGGCTAACTGTGCATCAGTTGAATCCCTCAAGAGTTGAATTTGTACGGCAGCAGCAGATGCATGAATACCTTGGCTCTCACTGTGTCTATAGCACAGTCATACCTAATAGACTTGTGTAATATCTAGGCCTGTTTCCCAGACCTAATCTACAGCTGACTGAAGCCAAGACAACACACAGCCATAGAACCTACAGTACTAGACACCATGCCATCCTCCTGGACCATGACAACATCCACATGTAATGCTTCAGAACTTTTCAATGCCATTTCAGGCCCTTTAACAGTTACTTTTTATGGGGCTGAATCAATGACTGTATATGAATGGACAAAGCCATTGATCACGTGGCACCATTCATTCCCATCTGAAGACTCAACAGCACATTGAAGTGCTAAATGATCCGTATATTATATCATTTGCATAGATTATATCCTCTGTGCGATTTTTAAAAATAAAATCGGCTCAAATCAAATTGTATTTGTTACATGCACCAAATACAACAGACCTTACCGCGAAATTATTATTTAAACTCTTAACCAACAAATATAGTTAAGTTACTAAATAAACTAAAGAAGAACATTATGAAAAGTAACAATAAAATAACAATAACGAGGCTATATACAGGGGGTACAGATACCGAGTCAATGTGCGGGGGTACAGGTTAATCGGGGGAAAGTGACTGTGCATAGATAATAAACAGCAGAGTAAATGGGGGGGGGGTGGGGGGTCAATGTAAATAGTCCGGATGGCCATTTGATTAATTGTTCAGCAGTCTTATGGCTTGGGGGTAGAAGCTGTTAAGGAGCCTTTCGGTCAGAACAGTCTATGACTTGGGTGACTGGAGTCTTTGACGTTTTTTGGTCCTTCCTCTTACACCGCCTAGTATATAGGTCCTGGATGGCAGGAAGCTTGGCCCCAGTGATGTACTGGGCCATACGCACTACCCTCTGTAGCGTCTTAATGTCAGATGCCAAGCAATTGCCATACCAGGTGGTGATGCAACCGGTCAGGATGCTCTCGAATGGTGCCGCTGTAGAACTTTGAGGATCTGGGGACCCATGCCAAATCTTTTCAGTCTCCTGAGGGGGAAAAGGTATTGCCATGCCTTCTTCACGACTGTCTTGGTGGGTTTGGACCATGACAGTTTGTTGGTGATGTGGACACCAAGGAACTTGCAACTCTAGATCCGCTCCACTACAGGCCCGTCAATGTTAAATGGGGGCCTGTTTGGCCCTCCTTTTCATATAGTCCACGATCAGCTCCGTTGTCTTACTCACATTGAGGTAGAGGTTGTTGTCCTGGCACCACACTGCCAGGTCTCTGACCTCCTCCCTATAGYCTGTCTCATCGTTGATCAGGCCTACCACTGTTGTGTCATCGGCAAACTTAATGGTGTTGGCGTCGGGCTTGGCCACGCAGTTGTGGGTGAACAAGGAGTACGGGAAGGGACTAAGCACGCACCCCTAAGGGGCCCCTGTGTTGAGGATCAGTGTGGCATATCTGTTGCTGCCGACCATTACCAACTGGGGGCGGCCCGTCAGGAAGTCCAGAATCCAGTTGCAGAGGGAGGTGTTTAGTTCCAGGGTCCTTAGCTTAATGAATACATTTGTGGGAACTATGGTGTTGAACAGCATTCTCACATAAGTGTTCCTTTTGTCCAGGTGGGAAAGGGCAGTGTGGAGTGCGATTGAGATCGTGTCATCTGTGGATKTGTTGGGGTGGTATGCGAATTGGAGTGGGTTAGGGTTTCCGGGATGTCGTCGTTGATGTGAGCCATGCCTTTCAAAAMCACTTCACGYCTACTGACGTGAGTGCTACAGGGTCATTTAGACAATATACCCTGACTGGTGTCTGTAAGTCCTAACTAGGGGACATTCAATTCTGGTCAGTTCATATTTGAAAAATTTTAACATTGGATACTGATGTTACAGTTTTCCAACAACACGATGGTGGTAGGCTTGATCGCCAATGACAATGAGACAGTCTGGTGCCAGGGCAACAACATCTCCCGCAAGTTAAGGAAGACAAAAGAGCTGATTGTGGGTGACAGGAAACGGAAGGCTGAGCACGCCCCCATTCACATTGACACGGCTGTAGTGGAGCGGGTCGAAAGCTTCAAGTTCCTGTGTCCACATCACTAAGGACCAATCATGGTCCAAACACATCAACACAGTCATGAAGAGGGCGCGACAATGCCTCCTCCTCTTCATGAGTCTGAGAAGATTTGGCATGGGCCCTCAGATCCTCAATAGCTGCACCATTGAAAGGATCCTGACTGGCTGCATCACCGCTTGGTATGGCAACTGCTTGGCATCCAACCGCAAGGCGCTACAGAGGGTAGTGTGTACGGCCCAGTACATTACTGGGGCCGAGCTCCCWGCCATTCAGGAGATCTATACCAGGCGATGTCAGAGGAAGGCCCTAAACATTTTCAAAGACTCCAGGCACCCAAGTCAGACGGTTCTCTTTGCTACTGCATGGCAAGCGGTACCGCAGCACCATGTCTGGGACCAAAAGGCTCCTGAACCGCACAGCAACCATATGACTACTGAAGTTAATCAAATGGCTACCTGGACWATRTTCATTGACCCCCCTTTTTTGTTATTTTTGCACTGACATTCTTGCACTATACGCACTCACTGGACTCTACCCACACACTCACACATACTACAATGACACTCCAACACACACGTGTGCATATTGATGCCACACACACACAGACACTGCTGCTACTCTGTTAATTATCGATCCTGATTGCCTAGTCACTTTCACCTCTACCCGCATGTACATATTACCTCAATTATTTTATTTTAACCTTTATTTAACTAGACAAGTCAGTTAAGAACAAATTCTTATTTACAATGACGGCCTACCGGGGAACAGTGTATTAACTAACTGCCTTGTTCAGGGGCAGAATGACAGATTTTTACCTTGTCAGCTCGGGATTTGATCCAGCAACCTTTCGGTTACAGGCCAAACGCTCGTAACCCTCGTAACCCTGCACATTGACTCGGTACCGGTACTCCTTGTTTATAGCCTCGTTATTCTAATTTTATTGTGTTAATATCTTTTTTTTCTTTCTTACTTTTTAACTTAGCATTGTTTGGAAAGGGTTCTTAAGTAAGCATTTCACGGCAAAGTCTGCACCTGTTGTATTCGGCGCATGTGACAAACATAATTTGATATGACATCAGTGAGTGCAGTCTTACTTGGGTTTGGTTGTAGTAGAACCTCTGTCTGCTTCATGATTCTCTCCGTGTTTTGCTTGGTACATTCTGCTCTGCACAGAAGGTTCTCCAGGTGAGCATCCAACTCAGTCTTCTCAGCTTGCCCAAGTTTTTCCTCTGTAAACTGAAGATGAAATGAAAGGGTGAATCTCCAGTGGCTACAAACTGACAAAAGTCAGGTGGTTGTCAAACTAGGCTACCTGTAGCTCAATGAAAGTGAATATTTTATTTGACATAAGTACTTGGCACTGTCTATTTACCTCTTCCAAGTTGGCTTAGCTTGCCTGACTAGCTAACCCAATCATAGCTCTGATCCAGGACGTTACGTGCGGCTGAAGCCTTCTTGAGGTACTGATGAACCAAGTCTGGAACCAACAGGACCTTGAACAGCTTCTACCCCCAAGCCATAAAACTGCTAAATGGTTTGTTAAACAATTACCCAAATAGCTACCCTGACTATCTGGATTGACCCTTTGCATGTTGACAGGCCATGTCAGAGCAAAAACCAAGCAATGAGGTCAAAGGAATTGTCCGAGACAGGATTGTGTCAAGGCACAGATCTGGGGAAGGGTACCTTCTGCAGCATTGAAGGTTCCCAAGAACACAGTGGCCTCCATAATTCTTAAATGGAAGAAGTTTGGAACCACCTAGACTCTTCCTAGAGCTGGCCGCCCGGCCAAACTGAGCAATCGGGGGAGAAGGGCCTTAGTCAGGGAGGTGACCAAGAACCCGATGGTCACGCTGACAGAGCTCCTCTGTGGAGATGGAAGAACCATCTCTGCAGCAACCCACCAATCAGGTCTTTATGGTAGAGTGGTCAGACGGATGCCACTCCTCAGTAACAGGCACATGGCAGCTTGCTTGGAGTTTGCCAAAAAGCACCTAAAGGAAACCTGGCACCATCCCTACGGTGAAGCATGGTGGTGGCAGCAGAGCCCAGACTTGAACCGATCTAGCATATCTGGAGACCTGGAAATAGCTGTGTAGCGACACTCCCCATCCAACCTGACAGAGCTTGAAAGAATCTGCAGAGAAGAATGGGAGAAACTCCCCAAATACAGGTGTGCCAAGCGTGTAGCATCATACCAAAGAAGACTCGAGGCTGTAATCGCTGCCAAAGGTGCGTCAACAAAGTACTGAGGAAAGGGTCTGAATACTTATGTAAATGTAATTTTTTTTATTTACATTTTTTTCCTTTTTCTAAAAATCGTTTTTTGCTTTGACATTATGGGGTATTGTGTGTAGATTGATGAGTGAAAAAAACGATTTAATCCATTTTAGAATAAGGCTGTAACGTAACAAAATGTGGAAAGGTGAAGGGGTCTGAATACTTTCAGAATGCACTGTAAGCTGCTGCTGTTTATCTGTCCGTTTATTCCTAGTTATAAACTGGGTGATTCGAGCTCTGAATGCTGATTAGCTGACAGCCGTGGTATACCATGGGTACGACAAAACATTTATTTTTAATGCTCTACTTACATTGGTAACCAGTTTATAATAGCAATAAGGCACCTCTGGGTTTTGTGGTATATTGGCCATATACCACTGGCCTTATTGCTATTATAAGTCAACTTGTCCAAGTCAGATTTACATGGCTATCAAACTGTCATGACAGGGTAAGCCTACATGAAACACAGCCCTTATTTTAATTGTTTCAAAAATTCCCTATGGGAAAAATGTATGTAGGAAAAATGATTGGAACCATTTCCCTGTTTGACCGCTAGGTTTTATGGGTATTATGACACCTCCACTGTGTAGCTCTATTAGAGATGACATGATGACTTGGAATTAAATAGTAAAGTCATCAAATAAAACAAATGTAATAGGCAACTGAAATATTTTATTGAAGTAATGTAAAGTTAATAAGTGATAAGCAGTAATGGGCAGTCATTACCATCATGGGCATTTTATTAATTGTTTTATTCTGTGTTGCTAAAGCAGTCAACCCACATAATGCATAGTGCAGTTAATGTTGAAAAGATAATCGAACCAACATCGAAAACCCCCAATTTTATTTAGTGACTGGCTTCAATATACTTTTGTTAGTCACCAAAGTAAAAATGTTGCTAGAGTGATGAGCTTTTCTCTTCGTGGAAACTGTCGTTTCTCCCCCAAAAATATATACAAAAAAAAGAATAACGATTTCACTTTGTTTTCTGCCAGACTAGTATGCGCACGCGTCTGATCTATACTACGAGGCATGCACATGGAACAGAGTATGCACAGCGCATTCAAAGAAAATACGTCCACACTCCAGAAACACCTTTACTTTGGTCAGTGACTAAGTATACTTTACAAAATCGGAAAACACCACATAGGGAGGGATAAATGGAAAGATGCAGTGCTCAAGCCGCACGTCACGCCCTGGACCAGAGTTTACCCAATCACTGCCTAATTTACTCCCGTTCCAAACTAGAGCGGATGTGCTGAGTTTACTATTCTAAACTTTTGGTCAAACAAAACATGTATTTGTTAGTTGGCTGTTAAAGTGGATCAAATAAAGTAAGTAATGTAGAAGTAATGACTAACATTACACACACACATCTTTAGCCAAATATGACAAATTCCAAACTAGCTAACTAGCCTAGCAATAGCATATCGCCAGCAGTCGCAGGCCTGAAACAGCAGCGGAGTTTCCAAAGTTGATGCCTCGCTCTCAACATTGTTAGTTAGCTAGCGACAATGTGAAAACCGCAAAATATCTGAATTCAGAAAACAACAAATGTGTAAACTTACTTGAACCGCACGACTGAATAAAGTACCGGCGTCTGCTGCTAACCTTTTGACGTTGAAATCCATGTTTAGTTGTAGATTACACTTTGTGCTCAAAAAGCTGGCAAATTACTTATCCATACAGAGGAATGGTAAACAAATTAATATTTTCCTCGCTAGCTACGTTTCCCGTGGTTAGATTTTGACAAGAAGCAGCCAAGTGTTGACTGTTTCGTTTTAGGGAGTTTTCCGACTGTCGATGTGTGGCATTCGTAGATAGAGTAGGCGGGGCTGTCAGTGTATTCAAAACCTCTTGTCACCACTAGGGGTCAGATTTGTCTCAAATTTCAGCTGTTGCCTTCACTCTTCTGTGGTCCATATTAAACTTGAACCTAAAAAACATGCTTAATTGGAACATCTTTTTAGTCCAGGACTAGCCTTATTCTTGCTCTTGGAAACCAGCCCTATGTGTTCAGGGCTAAGCTTTTGCACTGATTTTACTTCTTAATATTGTTCAGAGGGTCTTGATGGTGTGGAGGCAATGTTCAATGCATGGGGTATACATGTACATTTGAGTCATTTAGAAGACGCCAGCATACATTTTCATACTTTTTCATATACAGTCAGTGACATGCATTAGCCATACTAATTTGAGCAGTCAGAGATTATTTCTCTGGTGCTGTCATGACTAGCGCTTGAAGTGAAACGTAGAAGGTGCCAGTGGTTTGTTTACTAGTTCATATTTTACAGCTGCTGGATGGTAGGCTACTCCATTACTAAACACTTAGGGGGCCAGTTGGTCGGCACCGGCTCACTACTTCAACCACATTGCCGTGGTCACTTTCACCCATAGTGTTCAAAATGACATTACAAAATGTATTTTTTATTTAACCTTTATTTAACTAGGCAAGTCAGTCCAGACCAAATTCTTATTTACAATGACAGCCTACCCCAGCCAAACCCTCCCCTAACCCGGACGACGCTGGGCCAATTGTGCGTCCCATCAATTGTGCGCCGCCCTATGGGACTCCCAATCATGACCGGTTGTGATAAAGCCTGGGATCAAACCAGGGTCTGTAGTGACGCATCTAGCACTGAGATGCAGTGCCTTAGACCGCTGCGCCACTGAGGAGCGCAAATCTCCTGCACTGTGAAGCAGAGAGTGAGCCAGCTTTTGTTTATCAGGGGAAAATGACACGTTGGCCATGCAATGCAGCGTGTGATCTGTTTCTCATTAGTGTGAGTCTGGTCTGTAGTCGGCTGTTTTGTTTCCCCTTTCATCTTTTACAGTGTTTGGTGGTGGAATCAGAAGCCTAGCACACACACACACACACACACACACACACACACACACACACACACACACACACACACACACACACACCTCTGGGCAGAGTATCTTCTATATATGGGCGGGGTCTCCTCTCTCTGACAAGCTGGCTTCGCAGAGGCCTTCTGCCACACAGCTGATAAAGCCTGGAGACCATCACTACAGTATTTCCGTCTCCAGGGAGACAGGAAAGGGAAACTCCCCGTCAGATGTTACAACATGAGATAAGTTGACTTTGTAGGGAACTCAGAGCTTGAGATGTAATCTAAACACTTTGTGCTGACTGACTGAACACAATGCACCAGATAAATTATGTTGCCCCCCCCGTCTCTCTCTTTCTGTCTTTATTTCTGTCTTTTTATCTCTTCTCTTTATCCCTCTCTCTCTCTCTCTCTCTCTCTCTCTCTCTCTCTCTCTCTCTCACATGTCTATGTAGACATTCTGTGAATCAGTGCACGGACCAGATTTGAAGATAAAAAACAAGACACCTTGAAGATCTGGATACAATTATCTCCAATACAGCCGGTTGGTTACCTGCTGTGGTGCCTGCTGGGTAAGGGGAAGTAGGTGAGAGGGATCAAATGACTTCCCCTCATTACTCATAGACAGACACACATTGATACACTGATGTTCCTCCTGTTGGAAGGGCTGTGTTGTGTTGCCTCAGTTCACTGATGACTAGCAGTGAGTTTACCATAACACACCTAGTGAAATATTTAACATASAAAACAATACAAGAGGAAAATGTAATGATAAAGTCGCCTTAAAATAAAATGTGCTGTCACTACTTTGTCAGTACACATAGTTATTGAGTCTCCTATGGTTATCCGACGTATACAGATTGAAATMTACACATTTTTAAAGGCTGGACTCTTGTAATGTAGGCCTATGCAGTTTAAGCAAACTTAATAAGCCATTAACAGGTTGTAGTTTTGAATGTTGATCTGACTAGCCATGGCCTCCGGTTAGAGAGAGCAACGCAGCTGTTTTAAATCATGCCAGCCATATYAATAAGTAATAGTCGATGTTAGCAAAGTCACTATCTATGATTTTACAAGTGCATATATTGTAATTCAGTCACACTGCCCTAAATTATAACATCTAGTAGTCAACTTTCACCACGTCTTATAGCCAGAGCCATGCAAACCAATGAAAGATTTTACACTGCATTACATCTTATATTCCTGTTTTCATAACCACACTCCATGTCAAAGATATTAAGATATTGGCTTCATTTTATGCAGAGAGTATATTCAAAATCATCAGAGGAGCCATTGAGAACATGGTAATATGGAAGTCAGCAGTTTTAAGAAAACAGACTAACTCCTTTGAGGGAGGGATAAGTTGCAGTCCCTTCAGTTGTTTCAGCACGGTAAATCTCTGTGTCTCTGTTATTTCACTTCAACAGAACCCATGCCAGAGAGAGAAAGAGATAGAGAGTATTGAAACTTGCTGAAATTCATTTCCTCTTTTGCAAAATACATTTCTGTTCTTTAAATTATTGCAAGCCCTCAGTTTCTCTAACCGGAGCAGAGGTTATTTCAACTGAAAAACCACCCAAAACCATAGAGACAGTATTTCAGAGCTGTAGCTAAGGTGAAGTAAACAACTGCAATATGTGATAAGTTAATAATTTCCTATACATGCAAGCACTACAACACACAAATGCTATTTGTAATCTTCCTAATTTTGTTTAGATGCTGTGTTAATTCATTTTATGTACTCAGTTACCACAAAAATGGTTCACAAGTATCCTTCCTCTTTTAATCCTAATGTATACATGACAAGAATATTCCATATTCCATATACTCATCATTTTGCAACATACTGCAGCTTTGACAGAGCAACAAGGTTCAAGTTACATCCGTCAAATGTTACTTTAGAATGTAACTTTCATAAACTGTTTTGTCAAAGTACAACTGTGTTATAAAATGGGCTTACAAAGCAGTTGTAATTTTTTTTATACATAATCAATACATAATTCATATTCCCTAATAATATGTTGGACTGGTTATGTTAATCAGCTCTAGCAATACATTAATTTAGTAATATACATTTGCATAACTGCCTTTAACGTGATGTGCCAAATCTAGGCTTGCTGTGAGCCTACAACTTTCTTAGCCAGTCCCAGCAGCACAGGATATTTGAGGGTCCTGTTCTTCCAAGACTCTGGGATTCCCTGAAGACCTGTCTGGAAAGACAAGGGAGGAGGAACAGATAAAGGCTACAGTATATAAAATGCTAAGCCTTCAGAGCAGACACAAAGCAATCCATCCGAGGTCAAACTCATTACCCAGGCTGAAACTATGGACACGGGATACAGAAAAGTAGTTTTATTGCTCACTCATTATATAGGCTTCACCTTATAGTCAACATGTATAAATTGGATGAAGGTTGATTTATAGAACAAATAACTTGAATGATTAGGTTTGAATATCCTGCTGTGTGGAATGTCTTACAATCAAATGACCATGTAACAACTATGTAAATACTAGCTACTTGAAATACTAGCTAGCTACTTCTAATGAATAAAYGTTCCATGTTTTGATCATATTTGCATGGGCCAGACAGTATAACTYACTGTAAGTTGCTCTGGATAAGAACGCCTGCTAAATGACCAAAATGTAAATGTAGGGCTTTGCTCCAACCCTACCTGTGCTCCAAAACAGGCCCCTATGAATGAGGCCCTACTGGCGGTGCATCCCCCGCGGCGCATGGTTCCCCTGACTGCCTCCTCCAGCTGGCTCAGTGTCAGGACCCCATGCAGCGCTCCCTGGAATGCACCTGGCAAGGCTGGGGATAGGAACCGCAGACACAGATAAGGACCAAGAGGTAATTGTCTTCATACTCTTTACTCATGTCATCAATCATTCAATATATTTCTTAAGTTTTATTGGGCAGTGTATGTGGTTAGATTTTCCATGTCAATAAATCCTTTTGAACTGAGAGGTGAAGGGAGGAAAACACCAACATGAGTTACACACATCCTAACATGAGTTACACACATCCTAACATGAGTTACACACATCCTAACATGAGTTACACACATCTACCACAATGAGTTACACACATCCTAACATGAATTACCACACATCCTAACATGAATTACACACATCCTAACAAATGAGTTACACACATCCTAACATGAGTTACACACATCCTACATGATTACACACATCCTAACATGAATTACACACATCCTAACATGAATTCACACACACATCCTAACATGTGTTTTAGGTTCAAAGATGCAGGAGCTCCCGTCTCCCGGAAATTTAAGCACGGGTTCATTAATGACGGGATCAAAGACTAGAGAGAAGGAAAGCACTTTCTTAGACCAGGGCTAACTAACTAACTAGCTAACGGATGTGCTGACTGGGATGGTGTGGTTACGGTGCCAAGTCGACAGACTGGACCCTGCTGCTGCCACAGCCGTGCTGGCGACGCCACCTACCTAGTGTGTGTGTGTGTGTGTTTGGGACCTACCTCATGTGTTAGTGAACACAGCAGGTATCAGCTCTGGGGAATGCTTGGCTAAGTTGTCCTTCACCTGACAGATTTGTGCTGCAATGGTGAAAGGCAGAGTGAAATGCAACATTTAACASTTCCCATATGCATTTTTTATTACCATACTTTGGGGGAAAATTATATTTTCTTCATTAACCTGCCACTCAAGATTCTATGTCCATTTACATTTTACAGTCTTGTGTTACCTTTTTAGGTTTTGACTGTGTAACGGTCTATGTTTAGCTGGTGCAGAGGASTCAGGCGCAGGACAMRAGAGATTAGTAAATAAAGGTAACTTTACTCAAAGTCATTAGAATACAAGATAAATCCAAAGCCCACAATACGGACCACAAATACAACAAACAATCACTCACAACCAAACATGGGGAACAGAGGGTMAAATACTAAACAGGTAATTGGGTGASTGAAACCAGGTGTGTAAGACATAGACATAACAAATGGAAAATTAAAAMRGGATCGMCGGTGGCTAGAAGGCCGGTGACGTRGACKGCTGAACGCCGCCCCAACAAGGAGAGGGACCGACTTCGGCGGAAGTCGTGACAGACTGGCTGAGATTTGGCTGTTCCCACCATTGTATTAATATTTAATATACAATATGTATAATCTAACGCTCATAGGAGATTAGTAAAATAAATCAGTTGAGATCTACATCATTACTTAACATTCTAGCTAGGCTGCACATCAAATGGCACCCTATTCCCTAATAGTGCACTACTTTTGACCAGAGCTCTATGGGCCCTGATCCAAAGAAGGGCAGTAAATATGGAATAGGGTGCCATTTGGGATGAAGCCCTAATAATGCATGAGCAGAAAGATTGTGAATGTTTATAAGCGGGAGTGGCATTAGAGTCGTACCAATAACAGCCCTGTCCAGGTCCTGAGGGTTGTTTCTGTTTGGGTTGTTGAGCTGGGCCAACACTGAGTCCAGAGCATTGGGGTCAGAACCATTCAGGATGAAATGCTCCAGGAACCTGACAAGAAATGCATACTGAACAAAATTATAAACTCAACATGCAAKAATTTCAAAGATTTTACTGAGTTACAGTTCATATAAGGAAATCAGTCAATTGAAATAAATTCATTAGGCCCTAATCTATGGAATTCACATGACTGGGAATACCGATATGCATCTGTTTGTCACAGATACCTTAAAAAAAGAAGGTAGGGAGGTGGATCAGAAAACCAGTCAGTATCTGGCGTGACCACCATTTGCCTCATGCAGCACAACACATCTCCTTCGCATAGAGTTGATCAGGCTGTTGATTGTGGCCTGTGGAATGTTGTCCCACTTCTCTTCAATGGCTGTGAGAAGTTGCTGGATATTGGCAGGAACTGGAACATGCTGTCGTACACATCGATCCAGAGCATCCCAAACGTGCTCAATGGGTGACATGTCTGGTGAGTATGCAGGCCATGGAAGAACTGGGACATTTTCAGCTTCCAGGAACTGTGTACAGATCCTTGCGACATGGGGCCGTGCATTATCATGGAGAAAATGAGGTGATGGCGGATGAATGGCATGACAATGGGCCTCAGGATCTCATCACAGTATATCTGTGTTTTCAAATTGACATTGACAAAATGCAATTGTGTTTGTTATCCATAGCTTATGCCWTGCCATACCATAACCCCACCGCCACCAATGCAGCGTTCTGTTCACAATGTTGACATCAGCAAACCGCTTGTCCACACGACACCATACACGACGTCTGTGGATGTGAGTTAGACGTACTGTCAAATTCTCAAAAACGACYTTGGAAGCYGCTTATGGTAGAGAAATTAACAATAAATTCTCTGGCAACAGCTCTGGTGGAAATTCCTGCAGTCAGCATGCCAATTGCACTCTCCTTCAAAATCAAAATTTGAGACATTTGTGGCGTTGCGTTGTGTGACAAAACTGCACATTTTAGAGTGGCCTTTTATTGTCCTAGCACAAGGTGCACCTGTGTAATGATCATGTTGTTTAATCACCTTCTTGATATACTACATGGATTATCTTGGCAAAGGAGAAATGCTCACTAACAGGGATGTAAATTAATTGGTGTACAACATTTTAGAGAATTTTTGGGGGATATTTTATTTCAGCTTATGAAACCTTTACATGTTGCATTTATATTTTTAGTTCAGTTTAGATATGGCATAATCTCGTAAATTGTACCTACCACAACCATAGTCAGTATTTTATTTTTGTAAAACATTTTTATAACCTTTATTTAGCTAGGCGAGTCAGTTAAGAACAAATGATTATTTACAATGACGGCCTACACCGGCCAAACCTGGACCAATTGTGCGCCCCCCTATGGCACTCCCAATCACGGCCTGTTGTGATACAACCTGGATTCAAACCAGATGTCTGTATTGATGCCTCTAGCATTGAGATGCAGTGCCTTAGACCGCTGCGCCACTTGGGAGCCCATTAAGCATTGATTGTGTTATGAAGCATGTTAATGGACGTGAGTAATGAGATAAATTACACAATTTATGAGGCCTTTATGCATTAAGAGCCATTTTCTGCTCTATAGGCCTACAGTACCTTGCTGCAGCCAGTGTCATGGCCACACACATATCGTTGTTCTGGGTTACACGTATGGCTGTCTCCACCTTCTCCAACATCTCCGGCATCCCAGCAAACATCGCCACAACGGGAGCCATCTTGGTGACCCCGTCCATCTGACAGTCCACATCACATCCTGAAATGGAGAGTGAAAAAGTAAAATCTTTGATTCCCTCAATTCCTCACGTCCCTCTCAAAGCTCATTGGAGGAGGAGGTCTAAGGAGAGGGACCTTGGAGCCTATCCTCCAATGCGCCTTGAGAGGGAGGTGAGGAATCAGTGACAGAAGGAATCAGCGATTTGACAGCTTGTACTTTTTTCAAACAGGTTGTGTCTAAATGTAACTCATAATAAATGAACCCAGGACAGACGTGCTTCCTTTCAGCTGGTGATCTTTATGTTACTGTACCTGTCTTTTCTTTTCCTGCATCCACGTTCCTCATGAAGGCTTTGAGGCTTGCGTTTCTCCAAGGGCCATCAATGGGGAGGACAGCTTTAGGACCTTTACATTTCAATTGAGAGTGAACAGCTTTAGCTGACTGAAAAAAATATAAACTCTCTCASTGTCAATTGCGTTTATTTTCAGCAAACTTAACATGTGTAAATATTTGTATGAACATAACAAGATTCCACAGACATGTGACTAACAGAAATTGAATAATGTGTCCCTGAACAAAGGGAGGGTCAAAATAAAAAGTAACAGTCAGTATCTGGCATGGACTGCACCCGATTTGCCAGTTCTTGCTGTGAGATGTTACCCCACTRTTCCACCAAGGCACCTGCAAGTTCCCGGACATTTCTGGGGGGTATGGCTCTAGCCCTCACCCTCCGATCCAACAGGTCCCAGACGTGCTCAATGGGATTGAGATCCGGGCTCTTTGCTGGCCATGGCAGAACACTGACATTCCTGTCTTGCAGGAAATCACGCACAGAACAAGCAGTATGGCTGGTGGCATTGTCATGCTGGAGGGTCATGTCAGGATGAGCCTGCAGGAAGGGTACCACATGAGGGAGGAGGATGTCTTCCCTGTAACGCACAGCYTTGKGATTGCCTGCAATGACAACAAGCTCAGTCRGATGATGCTGTGACACACRGCCCCAGACCATGACGGACCCTCCACWTCCAAATCGATCCCGCTCCAGAGTACAGGRCTCYGTGTAACGCTCATTCCWTKGACGATAAACGCKAATCCYACCATCACSCCTGGTGAGACAYAACCGCGGCTCGTCAGTGAAGAGCACTTTTTGRCAGTCCTGTCTGGTCCAGCGACMGTGGGTTTGTGCCCATAGGCWACYTTGTTGCCGATGATGTCTGGTGAGGACCTGCCTTACAACAGGCCTGCAAGCCCTCAGTCCAGCCTCCCTCAGTCTATTGCGGACAGTCTGAGCACTGATGGAGGGATTGTGCGTTCCTGGTGTAATTCGGGCAGTTGTTGTTGCCATCCTGTACCTGTCCTGCAGGTGTGATGTTCTGATGTACCGATCCTGTGCAGGTGTTGTTACACGTGGTGTGCCACTGCGTGGACGATCAGCTGTTTGTCCTGTCTTCCTGTAGCGCTGTCTTAGGCGTTGCACAGTACGGACATTGCAATTTATTATCCTGGCCACATCTGCAGTCCTCATGCCTCCTTGCAGCATGCCTAAGGCAAGTTCACGCAGATGAGCATCTTTCTTTAGGTGTTTTTCAGAGTCAGTAGAAAAGCCTCTTTAGTGTCCTAAGTTTTCATAACTGTGACCATAATTGCTTACCGTCTGTAAGCTGTTAGTGTCTTAGCAACCGTTCCACAGGTGCATGTTCATTAATTGTTTATGGTTCATTGAACACGCATGGGKAACAGTGTTTAAACCCTTTACAATGAAGATCTGTGAAGTTATTTGGATTTMTACATATTATCTCTGAAAGACTTGGTCCTGAAAAAGGGACGTTTCTTTTTTTGCTGAGTTTTACATGTTCAATCACCATACTGTGGAGAATAGTTTAAAAACCCTGGCTTCATGATATCCCAATAGGAAAGTGTTTTTGTCCGGAACATTCTTTTTTCAAAAGGGGATTCCCCATAAGTTACCAAAGGGGAAAACAGAACTCTGTGGTATAAAAAACTGACAAAAGCACACAACCACTRTACCCCTCTGTGGGACCAGATGACTAGTCAGTTTTTCACCTTTTTTTTTATACTGTTTCTCTTGTCATTGGTCAGACGATGGGGCACAGAAAAGCAACAGTTTGTACACATACAGGAAATGACTGCTGATTGGTTGCSTACCGTTCTTTTGTCTGTATGGGTTATTGAGAGGAAGATCATACACAGTGTCTGGGCCAAAGAACTTGTAGATGCGCTTGGTCAAGTCCTCCACGTTCACATCTAGTGATTACCAATAAAAACATAGAGCATATGAGTATATTATGTCATTCATGGAGTGAACACGATAAAACTAACTCGACGTGAAATGTTCTTTATTTAGCAAGACATTAGGCCATTGGATGTTCGTCCTATTGGGTGTCAGTATGCTACCTCCACATTGACTGAGTGACTCTAGCAGTACGTAGGCCTGGTCTCCGTAGCACGTCTGCTCTCCGGTCTCTCTGCGGTAGAACGGGTTAGCTGACTGAGGGCGGAACTCTGGACACGGTTCCAGATCTGACAGAACCTCCTTCAGTCGCTCTGGGTTGTAAATCCAATGCATGGGCTGGGCTGTTAGGGTGGGGTACATAGAAAAGAGAAAGTTACTGGACTGATATTAGTGTAGCCTTAGTGTTTTGACTTTTATTTTGGCATAGACCTAATGTATTGAGTCATTGTTATATTCTGTGACCCTTATTTCCTGTGGATGTAGTATAAGGTATCTACAACCAGAAATAGGGGTTTCATCAGCTTGGATCCAACTCACTTCCCTGTCATAATATTCAGTCTTCAGTATGCGTTATATACTGTGGTTATTAGACATAATGACATTGAACACTTTTCAAATCTAGAACGAGTCCAGATCATTAATTGCCATACTGTACGTGTACGGCTTGTAATATTGCACATAGCAAGAGRGCAATGTTAATCAATCCATATGACATTGATTGTATGTACTTTAATTCTAATGGAACATTATTGATTTTATAACACTGTTGTTTAACTTTGTTGAGAAGACAGAGTAGGGTAACACCCTTTAATACTCTTAATATCATCAGTGACAGCTGTGCAGCTGTGCAGCTGTCTCATACTGATTAACACCAAGACATTACATCAGAGCTATGTTTGAGCCAGTGCTGCAGTATCTTATTGGGATATTACTGTTAATGAAAAGATATCAGTCCCATGAAATTACCTGCTGCGTCTGCCACAGCTGCTCCAATGATTGCTCCTATGGCTCTCTCTGCCACAGTTGAAGCCATCTGTGTCATTTAGGCCAACAGAAACAGAATTAGCGGTTAAAATGGCTTTCTCTTGAAATGTACTTCATCTTTTCAGTTTTTCTCTCCTTTTATTGTACTGGATGACAAAATGTGAATTTTGAATAATTGAAATTGAAAACATTATTACTTGATACTATATTGGCAAGAAAAATAACAATATTTAACATGGTTGTAATACAAAATATATGAATCAACTAAGAAATGTAACAGACAGTTGAGCATACGGCCCTCTGTACTGTACGTCATACATTCAAAACAATATGAGTCAATTAGCACACAAGATTAACACTTTCCTTACCATAGTTTTCTTCTTATTCTCCCCCCAGCATCACACTGATGTTGTTTTGAAAACTTGACTGACGTTGTGTCATCTGACGCTGGAGGACTGCCCAGATATACTGAGACGGTTATAACACTGCAACGATGACTCATGAAAAAGGCCAGAGGTCTGAGAGAGACCGGTAGGGGGCATATATTCTGATCTGTTATTGCATCGCTCAGGTTTAAGATAAGATGGTTTAATAAAATATGTTACTCAGTGAAACCATGGTAACCTTTTTTGAATACAGTCTTTGCTCCCAGGATACTCATGTGGGTAATCCCCCTCTATTTCCATGTTTGTATGCTTTCCACTCCACTGCTTTGCCCATCAGTTATACACAGCTGATGCCCTCTGGCCGTCTGATCTGACCTCCCTCATCCTAACCCTCTCCTGGGTCTCCCAGCCCATTGATTCGTCAGGTCTCTCCTGGCCCTTTCAGACCAGCCACATACTGAGAGTGTTAGGGTTATATCATTCAGACGATCAATACAGGAGACAAAACAATGAACACAACCTATGGTGCCTCTTCTATCACTTAGGGGCTATAATGCTAGCTCTCAGATCCATTTAGACCATATCTGCTCTGTCCAAAAGTGTTTTGACAATTCATCTGTAAGACAATAAACCTCAGCTCAGTAATATAATATTTATATACTAACCATAACACACATATAATAACTTTATCTACAGTGTATATACACATTTTAAATCATGTTTATACCATAGGATTATACTATGGGACAAGGCCTAGGTCAAATCTAACATGAGAAGTGTTTGTTCCTGCAAAAGGCTAATGTTACATTCTGGATGTAGCTTAAATAAAACCACCTGCCCACCCGACCAATCCAGCAACATCATCTCAGGATGTGGAGTGAAAGGAGCCCTGTGGTGTAAATATATTGTCCATTGTCACCAGATGAAATGTCAGTGTGAGCGAAGGCCGAGGAGAGGGTTTCCATATATTACAAACATGATGCCGGGCTCTGGAGAGAAGTGGATTGTGGGAATGTGGGCTATGTGACAGGGCCTGGGTGCTCAGGAGGACTGAGCTTTAGGGCTTGATCATCTGGCTGCCCAGTGGGGGTATGCCACTATGCCATCCTGTGCCAAGCCTCCGAAATAGCGGCAGGGACTGAGAGAGGGACAGGAGAGGGAAGAGGAGATAGCTTGACAGTGACCCTGGCCTGAACACATAGTGCCTCTCTCTCTCTCTCCCTCTATCACTCTCTCCCTCTCCTCTCTAGCTCTCTCTCTCTATCCCTCCCTCCACTTCATTCCTCTGTTGGCCCTGCCCTGTCAGGCTTCCAATATCCAAATATGAGTTCTAAAAAATAACAGTATCAAACCAAGTTGATGTTCCATAATATAAATAAACAGGAAATCTTACTCACCATTGCTCTCGTGAATCAAAACAGTTTTAAAAGCAGTAAGACAGTTCAGGACAAATATGTACAAATACGGTCAGTGCTTTTCAGCCGTTCTCCATCGACTGTGTCTCGTATCTCATATTGTATGCCCCAAATCTAAACATGGACTCAGACTCCAACAAACAGTTTTCAAAATCTACCAACCTAAATACATTGAAATGAGAGGCTACTTGTTTAGATGACCAGACACCCTCATAAGACAATGGCACACTATGGGTATGTCCTCTGTGACGAGGATTACGATTCAAAACATAATTCACATTATCAGACAAGGGGACTAGGTCCATTTGAAGCCTGTCTGTATGTGCCTATCTATGTTGATGAATCTCAATATTTATCTCAACACAGTGCCTTTGGAAAGTATTCAGACCTCTTTACTTTTTCCACATTTTGTTACTTRACAGCCTTATTCTAAAATGGATTAAATCGTTTTTTCCCCCTCATCAATCTTCACACAATACCCCATAATGACAAAACTAAAACAGGTTTTTGACATTTAAAAAAACCCCGGAAATGTACAGAAGTATTCAGACCCTTTATTTAGTACTTTGTTGAAGCACCTTTGGCAGCGATTACAGCATCGAGTCTTCTTTGGTATAATGCTACAAGCTTGGCACACTTGTATTTGTGGAGTTTCTCCCATTTTTCTCTGCAGATCCTCTCAAGCTCTGACAGGTTGGATGGGTAGCGTCGTTGCATAGCTACTTTCAGGTCTCTCCAGTGATATTAGATTGAGTTCAAGTACGGGCTCTGGCTGGACCACTCAAGGACCTTCAGAGACTTGTCTCGAAGCCACTCCTGTGTTGTCTTGGCTGTGGGCTTAGGGTCGTTGTCCTGTTGGAAGGGGAACCTTCACCACAGGTTTTCATCAAGGATCTCTCTGTACTTTACTCCGTTCATCTTTCCTTCGATCCTGACTAGTCTCCCAGTCCTTGCCGCTCACAAACATCCCCACAGCATGATGCTGCCACCACCATGCTTCACCGTAGGGATGGTGCCAGGTTTCCTCCAGACGTGACGAGTTGAATCGTGGTTTCATCAGACCAGAGAATCTTGTTTCTCATGGTCTGAGAGTCCTTTAGGTGCCTTTTGGCAAACTCCAAGCGGGCTGTACCTTTTAGTGAGGAGTGGCTTCCGTCTGGCCATTCTACTATAAAGGCCTGATTGGTGGAATGGTGCTGAGATGGTTGTCTTCTGGAAGGTTCTCCCATCTCCACAGAGGAACTATGGAGCTCTGTCAACGTGACCATCGGGTTCTTGGTCACCTCCCTGACCAAGGCCCTTCTCCCCCAATTGCTCAGTTTGGCCAGGCGGRCAGCTCTAGGAAGAGTCTTGGTGGTTCCAAACTTCTTTCATTTAAGAATGATGTAGGCCACTGTGTTRTTGGTGACCTTCAATGCTGCAGAAATGTTTTGGTACCCTTCCCCAGATCTGTGCCTCAACACAATCCTGTCTCGGAGCCCTACGGACAAATTCTTCGACCTCATGGCTTGGTTTTTGCTTTGATATGCACTGTCAACTGTGGGACCTTATATAGACAGGTGTGTGCCTTTTCAAATCATGTCCAATCAAGTGAAATTACCACAGGTGGACTCCAATCAAGTTGTAGAAACATCTCAAGGATGATCAATGGAAACAGGATGCACCTGAGCTCAATTTCAAGTCTCACATGAAGGGTCTTAATACMTATGTAAATAAGGTATTTCTGGGGTTTTTAAATCAACGTTTGCAAACATTTCTAAAAAACTATTTTTGCTTTTTCATTTTGGGATATTGTGTGTAGACTGATGAGGATTTTTATTTATTTAATCAATTTTAGAATAAGGCTGTAACGTAACAAAATGTGCGGAAAGTCAAGAGGTCTGAATACTTTCCGATTGCACCGTATGTATTAATCTGAAGAATGATGATAACTACCTGGCAGTCAGATGGTCCTGCACATTGTGCTGTGCTGTGTGGAGTCTCTGGGAGATAGATAGTTGTACTGTAACAGGAGCTGAGTGGTGGTGAGAGGACAGAGGAGGGTTGTGTCCCAAATGGCATCCCATTCCCTATGTAGTGCACTACTTTGGGCCCTAGTGGGCCCTGATCAAAAGTAGTGCACTATATAGGGAATAGGGTGCCCTTTGGGATGCACACGAGATAGTGCCTGGTCTGGACATAGGCCACCTCTCCAGTCATATGCTCTGCTGCGCTATCCTTGGCATCCAGAAACAACCATGTTAGGCCACGCCATGCCAGCTGCTTACTGTTCAATCACTTCACTCCCCATCCTCCTCCTCTTCATCCCTCAGAGAGAGAGGGAGAGAAAGAGATATCTCTGCAGAAAATGTAAAGAATTGAATAACACAGAGAACAGTGTTTAGTGGATGTCTAAACTTTCCATGTTGGTGATAAGAGTACGGCTAGAACAGGCCTATACTGAATTCCATGGTTGTCCAACCCCCTCATACAATGTAAGCATAATAAACTGGTACCTAGCAGAGATGGGAGCTGTGTTAGCCCCACACCATTCCCCCAGTGAATCATAGCCTATACCTGTCACGCCCTGATCTGTTTCACCTGTGTTTGTGATTGTCTCCACCCACCTCCAGGTGTCACCCGTTTTCCCCATTAGTTCCTGGGTATTTATTCCGGTGTTCCCTGTTTATCTGTTGCCAGTTTGTCTTGTTTTTCCATGCTCCTGCTTTTTCTTATCTCTCTTTTGCAAGTCCTCCTGGTTTTGACCCTTGCCTGCCTTGACTCTGAACCCGCCTGCCTGACCATACTGCCTGCCCTGACCTCGAGCCTGCCTGCCACTTTGTACCTACTGGATTCTGACCTTTATGATCTTTTGCCTGTCCAGGACCATTCTATTGCCTGACCCTTGGATTATAATAATTATCAGCGACTCGAACCATCTGCCTCCCGTGTCTGCATCTGGGTCTCACCCTGTGGCCTTATAATACCTGTAATGAATAAGTCACACATAGCAATTATTTGGGGATTTTGGACCCTTGCATTGGTCCCTAAGTCTCATTCAAACACTGAATATGAATGCCTATTTCCATTCTTTTTCAGAGCTTTAATTGCTGTGTTCTTGGGAGAAAATTGCGATTTTTGTACTTAAGTCACAACAGTACATGTACCATTATACCCAAGCATGAAACAATTTATTTTCAAAAACATGTAGGATTTCCTGCTTTGTTTCATATTTCCCTGGCAATCAAAATGCATAGAGGACCAGTGAACAGGAGAGAAAGGGGGGAGAGAAAGAGAGAGAGAAAGGGGGGGAGAGAACCTGGGCCCTGGCAGTAAACCCCAAAAATAGTAAAATAATGTTTTTCCAGAGAAGATCAAGATCTCAGGGAATTAGACCAAAGTTGATGATGCAGTGAATGAACTTGAGAAAGAAATTAAACACAATTAAAAAACAAATTCAAATTCCTATAAAAATTTGGCTAAAACGAATTTATTGTGTCATTGAACCAATTGCACTTTATGGCAGCGAGGTGTGGGGTTCACTTGCAAAACAAGATTTCACCCAATGTGACAAACACCCCATTGGAAAACTACAAACAATGCATGCAGGGCAGAATTAGGCCAATATCCACTAATAATAAAACCTAAAAAACTGCAATTAAGTTTTGGAAACATCTGAAATACAGTGACCCCTCTCATATCAGTACCAAGCTCTGCAATATCAAGAGCTGAGCAAAGAAAAGAGTCCCCTCGTTCAGCTGGTCTTGGGGCTGAGTTCACAAACCTGTTCTACTAACACACTGAAGCCTCAAGACCAGAACATCTAATCAATCAGATCAAAACAAATTACAAGACAGTCAAAACAAAACTACATTACTTATTGGGAAGCAAGCACAAGCACAAAGCAAAATGCAGTTCTATCTGGCCCTAAATCGACAGTACACCGTGGCTAACTATTTGACCATGGTTACTGATCAAAACCTTCGAAAACCTTGACAAAGTACAGGCTCAGTGAGCACAGTCTTGCCATTGAGAATGGTAGACACAGGAAAACATGTCTCCCTGTAGAGGAAAGGCTGTTCAACCACTGCACCACAGCAGAACCTGAGACAGAGCTGCATTTCCTGACTAAATGTCAAAAATATAAAACAATTAGAGAGTGTAATTTCCCCAAATTTGAAATCCTTATTCAAGGTTTCAAAGACCTCTCTGATGAGGATAGGCTACCTGTCTGTTGGGGGAGGACGCAGAGGGCTGTGGGTTGGCAGCGCACTACATTGCTGCCCGCCAGAAGATGAGGGACAGTGTCTGACAGACCAACCAATGTCTTGCACATGTCCTCTATGCTTATTGTTATTGTTCAATGTATGGTTATTTTGACCCTTGGTTATTGTTGTTACTGTTGTCCTGTTGACAATATTGATTATTATTATTAATTATGTATATATTGTAAATCTCCAAAGTAAGCTTTGGCAATATGTACATTGTTACGTTATGCTAATAATGCAAATCGAATTGAATTGACAGAGAAAGAGTGAAAGAGAGAGAGAGAGAGAGAGAGAGAGAGAGAGAGAGAGAGAGAGAGAGAGAGAGAGAGAGAAAGAGACTTCCGTTTTCACCAACACACACGTGGTTATCTCCACACTGCTACCACGAAAATACTTTCAACCTGCCACCATATAACGGGTGAATGCAAGCATTTAACGAGACTGTGCCTCAAAACCTAATGTATACCTGGCCCACCACTCCACCCTGGTCTTGAACAGCCTTTATGACCAGGTCCACCTCTACAAGGAAGCAATCCCAACTTTTGCCAGGACCCTGAAAGACGTCACCCTCTACCGTAGCCCCAGCACCTCACACAGGAGCAACAGATTAACGGACCCCCCACCCACACCACCTAAAGCTCATCTCTTGGCAGTAGTACTGTTGACTACTTTATCACTGACCTCAACCCAGAGTCTCTTAGAGCGTTCACAGTCAGTCCACTGACTCCCCTATCAGATCACAGCAAAATCAATCTACTTGAACAGAGCTATGCTCAATCATGAGGCATCAAAGCCAAAGGAACTGAATAATAAGAAATGCTATAGATGGAAGGAAAATAGTGTGGAAATCTACCAAAAACCAATTAAGCAACAACAAATTCAATCCCTTCTAGACAATTTCCTGGACAAAAGGTTTCACTGTAATAGTGAAGGTATAAACTTGGCAGTAAAAAAACCTAAACAGTATATTTGACCTCTCAGATTCCCTACCAAATCTAAAAATGTCAAGCAGARAACCTAAGAAAATTAACAACAATAACAAATGGTTTGATGAAGAATGCAAAAACCTATGAAAGAAATTGAGAAACCTATCCAACAAAAAACATAGAGACCCAGAAAACCTGAGTCTACACCTTCACTATGGTGAATCACTAAAACAATACAGAAATACACTACGGAAAAAGAAGGAACATTATGTCAGAAATCAGCTCAATGTAATTGAAGAATCCATAGAATCTCCTGGGAAAATTGGAAAACTCGAAACAAACAACCAACAACAAAGAGTTATCTATCCAGAACGGAGATGTATGGATAAAGCTCTATTCCAATCTTTTTGTCTCTATAACAAAGCACAAACAGCAAAAACATATACATGATCAAACACAAATCTTAGAATCAACTATTAAAGACTACCAGAACCCACTGGATTCTCCAATTACATTGAATGAACTACAGGACAAAATACAAACACTCTGTCATGCCCTGACCTTAGAGATCCTTTTTTTGTCTCTATTTTGGTTGGTCAGGGCATGAGTTGGGGTGGGTATTCTATGTTGTGTTCTATGTTGTCTCGTTCTATGTGTTTGGCCGGGTGTGGTTCTCCATGGCAAGAAGTCTCCAGTGGTGATCCATGGCACGAAGCCTCCAGTGATGATCCATGGCAAGAAGCCTCCAGTGATGATCCATGGCACAAAGGCTCCAGTGATGATCCATGGCATGGCAGAAAGCCTCCAGTGTATGATTTCCATGGCCACAAGGGCTCCAGTGATGATTCCATGGCACGAAGCCTCCAGTGATGATCCATGGCACGAAATCTCCAGTGATGATCCATGGCACGAAGCCTCCAGTGATGATCCATTGCGCCGAAGCCTCCAAGTGAGGAGTTATGGCACGAGGCCTCCAGCGAGCGCCCTTCAGTCCGGAGCCTCCAGCGACGCCCTCTAGTCCGGAGCCTCCTAGCGACGCCCTCTAGTCCAGAGCCTCCAGCGACGCCCTCTAGGCTTCAGTCCGGAGCTGCCAGAGTCTCCCCCCTGTCCGGAGCAGCCAGAGTCTTCCTCCTGTCCGGAGCAGCCAGAGTCTTCCTCCTGTCCGGAGCAGCCAGAGTCCCCTCCTGTCCGGAGCAGCCAGAGTCTCCCTCCGTCCGGAGCAGCCAGAGTCCCCTCCCGTCCAGAGCAGCCAGAGTCTCCTCCGTCCGGAGCAGCCAGAGTCTCCCTCCTCTGCGAGGGTCCCCAGTCCGGGGTCGGCGGCAAGTGTCCCCGCCACCTAAGTGGGCCAAGATCAGGTGGAGCAGGGTCCACGTCCCGCACCAGAGCCGCCACCGCGGATAGATGCCCACCAGACCCTCCCCTATAGGTTAAGGTTTTGCGGCCGGAGTCCGCACCTTTGGGGGGGGGGGCGGGGGGGTACTGTCCGCCCTGACCTTTAGAGATCCTTTTTTTGTCTCTATTTTGGTTGGCCAGGGCGTGAATTGGGGTGGGCATTCTATGTTGTGTTCTATGTTCTCTAGTTCTATGTGTTTGTCCGGGTGTGGTTCTCAATCAGAGGCAGCTGTCTATCGATGTCTCTGATTGAGAACCATACTTAGGTAGCCTTTTCCAACCTGTGTTTGTGTGTAGTTGTTTTCTGTTTTGTGTGTATTACCTGACAGAACTGTTTCGTTTTCGTTCTTCCTCGTTGTTATTTTGTTTAGTGTTCAGTTTTGATTAAATTTATAACATGAACACTTTCCACACTGCGTTTTGGTCACCTTCTTCCCAGGACGATCGTTACACCCTCCAACTGTGGGGTTGATGGTATCCTAAAAGAAATGATAAAATATACAGACTACAAATTCCAATTGGCTATACTTAAACTCTTTAAAAATAATCTTCAGCTTTGGCATCTTCCCCAATATTTGGAACCAAGGACTGATCACAAATGTGACCCCAATAACTACCGGTGTCACGCTCTGACCTTAGAGATCCTTTTTATGTCTCCATTTTGATTTGATCAGGGTGTGAGTTGAGGTGGGCATTCTATGTTTTGTGTTTCTATGATTTTCTATTTCTATGTTTTGGCTGGGTATGGTTCTCAATCAGGGACAGCTGTCTATCGTTGTCTCTGATTGGGAACCATACTTAGGTAGTTTTTTCCCCATCGTTCTTTGTGGGAAGTTGTCTTTGTTTGTTGGCACTATTGCCTTTAGCTTCACGGTTTGTTTTGTATGGTTTATTGTTTTTTGTCGGTGTCATTCTTAAATAAAGTAAAATGTACGCTCACCACGCTGCACATTGGTCCTCATCCTGACAACCGGGGGATATGCGTCAATAGTAACCTTGGGAAAATCCTCTGCGTTATTATTAACAGTGGACTCGTACATTTCCTCAGAGAAAACAATGTACTGAGCAAATGTAAAATTGGCTTTTTACCCAATTATCATATGACAGACCACGTATTCACCCTGCACACCCTAATTGACAAACAAACAAACCAAAACAAAGGCAAAGTCTTCTCATGCTTTGTTTTTTTAACTCAATTTGACATGAGGGTCTGCTACACAAGTTGATGGAAAGTGGTGTTGGGTGGAAAAACATACAACATTATAAAATCCATGTACACAAACAACAAGTGTGCGGTTAAAATTGGCAAAGAACACACATTTCTTTCCACAGGGCCGGGGGCGGGGGGCAGACATGCAGCTTAAGCCCACCCTTTTCAAAATATATATCAACGAACTGGCGAGGGCACTAGAACAGTCTGCAGCACCCAGCCTCACCCTACTAGAATCTGTAGTCAAATGTCTACAGTTTGCTGATGATCTGGTGCTTCTGTCCCCAACCAAGGAGGGCCTACAGCAGCACCCAGATCTTCTGCACAGATTCTGTCAGACCTGGGCCCTGACAGTAAATCTCAGTAGGACAAAAATAATGTTGTTCCAAAAAAGTTCCAGTTGCCAGGACCACGAATACAAATTCCATCGAGACACCGTTGCCCTAGAGCACACAAAAAACTATACATACCTCGGCCTTAACATCAGCGCTACAGGTAACTTCCACAAAGCTGTGAACAATCTGAGAGACTTGGCAAGAAGGGCCTTCTATGCCATCAAAAGGAACATAAAATTCGACATACCAACTAGGATCTGGCTAAAAATACTTAAATCAGTTATAGAACCCATTGCCCTTTATCGTTGCGAGGTCTGGGGTCCGCTCACCAACAAAGAATTCACAAAATGGAACAAGCATCAAATTGACACTCTGCATGCAGAATTCTGCAAAAATATCCTCAGTCTACAACGTAAAACACCAAATAATGCATGCAGAGCAGAATTAGTCCGATACCCGCTAATTATCGAAATCCAGAAAAGAGTTGTTAAATTCTACAACCACCTAAAAGGAAGCGATTCCCAAACCTTCCATAACAAAGCCATCACCTACAGAGAAATTAACCTGGAGAAGAGCCCCCTAAGCAAGCTGGTCCTGGGGTTCTGTTCAGAAACACAAACACACTCCACAGAGTCCCCGGACAGCAACACATATCATGAGAAAACAAAAAGATAATTACTTGACACATTGGAAAGAATTATAAAAAAAACAGAGCATACTAAAATGCTATTGAGAAAGGCTGCTGAAGGCAGACATGGCTCTCAAGAGAAGACAGGCTATGTGCACACTGTCCACAAAATGAGGTGGAAACTGAGCTGCACTTCCTAACCTCCTGCCAAATGTATGACCATATTAGAGACACATATTTCCCTCAGATTACACAGATCCACAAAGAATTTGAAAACAAATCCAATTTTGATAAACTCCCATATCTACTGGGTGAAATACCACAAGAAACGGGCAACCAGTGAAGAACAAACACCATTGTAAATACAACCTATATTTATGTTTATTTATTTTCCCTTTTGTACTTTAACTATTTGTACATCATTACAATTATTTTGGAACTTTTGTGAGTGTAATGTTTACTGTTAATTGTTATTGTTTATTTCACTTTTGTTTATTATCTATTTCACTTGCTTTGGCAATGTAAACATATGTTTCCTATGCCAACAAAGCCCCTTAAATTGAAATTGAAATTGAGAGAGAGAGAGAAAGACAGAGAGACAGAGAGAGACAGAGAGAGACAGAGATGCTTCCCAGTGTTCATTGTGACAGCAGGAGGAAACAGGAACTGGATATCCATGACATTGTGCCTTTGAGCCTTTGCCATTTCACTCTTATGTGAGGACCAACATAGCACCAATACTTCACCCCACCTCCCCTTATTCTGACTGTCACAGCTATGTACTATTGCTGGAGCATGGATCAGATAGCCTGCATCCAAACCGAATTGCTCTGTTTCACTYTTGTTTCACTTCACAATTTAAATGGCGGGAAGGCCAGACTGAATTTGTGAAGTGAAACAAGACAATTCAGTTTAGATCCAGGCTATGACTCTGACACAACAATGGGGAAGTYGCCTGTACCTTTAAAGGCCCTGTGCAGTCAAAAATAATTTCCTGTGTTTCATATATTTCCACACAATGCGGTTGGAATAATACTGTGAAATTGTGAAAATTATGATAATGCCCTTTTAGTGTAAGAGTTGTTTGAAAAAAAACGGCTAACATTTCAGCCTGTTTTGGTGGCAGGGAGTTTTTGGACTTCCATGGTGACATCACCATGTGGTAAATTAGTTAATAGATCAATAAGAAAGCAGTAGCGGAAGCCCCCACGCAAAAAAGTGTGGTGATAATTGCGTTGTCTGCTCTATAACTTATTAGTTCATATGCCTTGCGACCGTGATATATAGGCCTAAGGCTGAGACAATAAGAAGACACAGAGGCAGAATAAATTAAACCACATCTTTGTTTCATCACAAACTGGAGAGAAACTTCTGTCCATTGAAGTCCACAAAACATGTTGCATGTAACAAACAGTTACATGACCTATAGCATGGTCAAGCAAGTTAATGTTTCCGGAAATATACTACTAAACAATCGRTGATTTAGAAACACGGAGAGTTATGGCAAGTCGCAAATAAAACAAGAGCTTCCTCCGTTATTCCAGCACCATTTCAACTTCAACATCATCAAATCACCAATGCTTAGTCTAATACAGTGACAACTAAAACCATTTAGTCCAATCAATGTAAGCTAAATATGATATGGCTATCCATCGTTCTGATTTGTGTGTGTGTGCGTGTCTGCGTGCGTTCATGCAAGTAGAAAAAACGTGTTGACTCGCCCTACTTGTAGAGAAGCGCCAATGCCATTCTCCTCTCTTTCATGTTGATGAAACGGTCTATCACACTGTCATACCATACAGTACACACTTTTAGTTTTTGTTGTCCTAGGCTACAGTACCTGGCTAAAATGCTTGCTCGCTAGCCTAACTTCCTTTCATGGGCAACAATGTGCCAAGCCAGCTAGTTAACATTAGTCTACTACATCTAGCTACATATTGAAATTCCATCCTCTCAGGCCAGGGGCACAATTAATTCATTTATGATTGGATCAGAATCACCACTATAATCATTGGCCAGTACGGAGAATTAAGTAAAACCACAAGTTCAAATCCCTAACTCCATCCATGGCTAATTTAGGAAACGGACAATTTTAGCTAGTTAGCCACTGGAGGACAACAACACAACGAGACGCAACATTTCAAGTTGTTTCTGTCAATTACGTTATGCTCTGGGTGTGATTGGAGTGAAGCCAGATCCAAACTGGCTTCCAGGACCATTCACAGTTGAGCTCACTCAGTTTAGCTCAATGCTTATTGGCTATTTTCCAATACTTTTTTATCAAGGGAGGTCAAACGCTCGCTAGCTTCCCTTATGTTCAATGCTACAGGCGGCAACAATGTTATACTCAGTTTTGCAAATTGAAGGAAAATGATAAACACAGAGAGATGAAAGATAACATATTTTATATGTTTGGCATCCATGAATACATGCCACTGTAAGAAAAATAGTTCCAAATCTCTCTGCCAATAACGGCAAATTTTAGGAAAGCTAAAACTCCCAGACAGTCCAAACAAAAGTATTGCTTGAGAAATTGCTCTTTGCTAAAAAGCAATTTTTGTTTATTTTTTACCGTTTTAATTGAACACAATCACAGTAAGGTACTTAATTGTTACCCAGAAATGATTTGATATTGAGATAAAAACGACTGTATTGGACCTTTAGCCTATCTAGGACATGCGTTCCGCTAGCGGAACCCCTCGACAACATTCCGCTGAAAAGGCAGCGCGGGAAATTCAAAAATATTGTAACTTTCACACATTAACAAGTCCAATACAGCAAATGAAAGATAAACATCTTGTTAATCTACCCATCGTGTCCGATTTAAAAAATGCTTTACAGCGAAAGCACAACGTATGATTATGTTAGATCACCACCAAGTCAAAAAAACACAGCCATTTTTCCAGTCAAAGATAGGAGTCACAAAAAGCAGAAATAGAGATAAAATTAATCACTAACCTTTGATGATCTTCATCAGATGACACTCATAGGACTTCATGTTACACAATACATATATGTTTTCTTCGATAAAGTTAATATTTATATCCAAAAACCTCAGTTTACATTGGCGCCATGTTCAGAAATGCCTCCAAAATATCCGGAGTAATTGCAGAGCCACGTCAAATAACATAAATACTCATCATAAACTTTGATGAGAGATACATGTTTTACATAGAATTAAAGATACACTTGTTCTTAATGCAACCGCTGTGTCAGATTTCAAAAAAACTTTACGGAAAAGCAAACCGTGCAATAATCTGAGACGGCACTCAGAAAATAAAATAAAAATTCCGCCATGTTGGAGTCAACAGAAATCAGAAATTACATTATAAATATTCCCTTACCTTTGATGATATTCATCAGAATGCACTCCCAAGAATCCTAGTTCCACAATAAATTGTTGTTTTGTTTGATAAAGTCCATTATTTATGTCCAAGTAGCTACTTTTGTTAGCACGTTTAGTACACATATCCCAACGCTCGTGCAGGTACAGGCGAACGTTGGACAAAAACTTCTAAAAGTTATATTACAGGTCGAAGAAACTTGTCAAACTAAGTATAGAATCAATCTTTAGGATGTTGTAATCATAAATATTCAATAACGTTCCAACCGGAGAAATCCTTTGTCTGTAGAGAAGCAATGGAACGCAGGTCGCTATCATGTGAAATGCGCGTGACCAGGACCTGGCTCTCTGCCAGACCACTGACTCAAACAGCTCCCATCCGGCTCCACATCACAGTAGAAGCATCATTGAAGGTTCTACAGACTGTTGACATCTAGTGGAAGCCYTAGGAAGTGCAAACAGATCCATATTCTACTTTGCATTCAATAGGGACTGAGTTGAAAATCGACCAACCTRAGATATCCCACTTTCTGGTTGGATTTTTCTCAGGTTTTCGCCTGCCATATGAGTTCTGTTATACTCACAGACATCATTCAAACAGTTTTAGAAACTTCAGAGTGTTTTCTATGCTATAGTAATAATAATATGCATATATTAGCATCTGGGACAGAGTAGGAGGCAGTTCACTCTGGGCACGCTATTCATCCAAAAGAGAAAATGCTGCCCCCTATCCCCAAAAAGTTAAGGCATAAAACGGAAGGAAAGAGAGCTCTGATGGACATGTACAGTAGGTGGTGGACAGACCAAAGCATGTACTAGCCTACTAATAAAACCCCATTCTATGATCCAGACTTTGACCTTCCCCCATTCCAGTATAACGAATCCTCTCATGCACAAATATTTACCCACAAAATGTTTTTTGTATTTGCTATTCAAATAATTTCCCCCCACCTTTAATTAATGGATAACAACGGAAGCGATCTGATGCACTGCAGACCACAGCACTGCTAAATGGAGAATGGAGAACATAGATTATCAAACCATAACATATTTATATTTTCATCAGCAGAATCATGCAAAGGGTAGTCTAATTTTGTTTTTTGGTATTTACTAGGATCCCCAATAGCTGCTGCAAAAGCATCAGCTACTCTTCCAGGGAAATATAATGTTTATCTTGACGATTATCAAATACAATGAAATATGTAGGTCTACATAACCAGATTGTGCATTATTGGAGTCTTCATTCAAGCAGCAATAGATTTATTTGACTGATAAAGATGCATTCATCTATTCCTATCAATTATTAATAGTGCATCTCTTTGAGGTCACCAGTGCTGCGACAGACAATTTACATATTTAACCAAATTTAATCAAAATCTGTTTTCGATCAATTGAACAGACAAAACCCATTCTATTTATGTTAAATAATTCAAATAATTTTATGGAAGTGAATTTTTCTAACTAAAGTTAAGTCATTTAATATTCATCCTCTCCGAATAGACTACGGCTACTTCTAAATCGTTCTTAATAGGCTACAATTTTCCAAACAGCACTTGGTGTTTTTTTCTTTCTAAGAATGTTCTGAGGTGGGTGACACAATGCAAATATCAATGCAGTAATTAACTCTATGGAACATATGAGTGGCAAGCGGAAAAGGAGAGGCGGAGGGTTGGTGTGGACTGAGAGAGAACGCGAGAGAGAGAGAAAGAGAGAGAGAGAGATGGAGGGAGAGCGCACGAACAGTGTTGCCGTTACTGTCAGCTGTGGAACGGTTCAGTCATCAATGGACAGAGTACACACCTAGCCAGCAGCATAGCCTCTTTCAATGTACCTTCATTTCTGCTATGAAACGGAGGGAAGTATAATCAAATCCGGTTACCTAGTTTCGCTTTCATCGTTTATATTGCAGATTGAAATGGAGACAACGTTGTGTTAGCGCGCGCTATTGATTAGACTCCAATAGGCTTTATTCCTTGCGGAAGATTTGTTTGATCTCAACCATACATTAACAATGATGGAGTATTGGAGGCAGTGCGCATTATGGCTGATCAACTGCAAGGTGCTTCCACCCAACCATCGGGTAACATGGGAGTCCGCCCAGGTATTCGACCTGGCTCAGACACTCCGAGATGGAGTGCTCCTGTGTCAGCTTCTCAACAACCTCCGACCCCATTCCATCAACCTCAAAGAGATCAATCTCAGACCGCAGATGTCACAGGTAAAATAAGAAACGTGTTTACAATAATTTCATATCAAAAACATTAAACGCTTCAAATACTCTGCTAAACCACAATACCCATATTTCCACGCATCGAATGGAGTAATCAAAAACATAGAAGACTGCACAGAGGGAGGGAAAACCTGTTGGCAGTTTGAATCACATTAGTTTAACTTAGTTCGCTGTGAACTTGGGAATTGTTTCATATCCTCGAAAGTGTTCTTTTTTATTGTCAACGAGGGAAGTTTCCATTATTTTGATCTCTTAAAGCGAAGCTGTACCGTTATCTGAACCGAGTCAGACCTCGCTTGCCCTCTATGGCATTTCATATTATTCTGTACATAAATCTGACACTCCATTTAGTATGATATGTTAGGTTTCGATGGTATGGATTAATTTAGGATGTTCATCATCCATTTCGTATGATATGTTACAAATTACAATTCCTATTATATGTTAAGATTTTGCAAAACGTACAATATGTTACAGATTTGTAATGTACAACATGTAATGAATTTGCAAAAGTATGATATGTTAGGCATTTCCATTTGTTGTGGCTAACATTAGCTAGGGCTAGGGGAAGAGTTAGCTAACTAGCTAAGTAGTTGCAAAGTAGCTAAAATGTAGTAAGTAGTTGAAAAGTTGATGATTGAATAAAATGCTAAAGTTGATGAGATTCGAACCTTTGGGTTGCTAGACTTTCGCATTATACACCCACCTATACACCCCAACCAATCATCCTCCTTTAGTTTTTGCCTTAATTAACCTTCTGTCTTATATAACCATACATCTAGTCTACGAGACCAGGCTGTCTAGGATATGAGAGTCACACATTCAGCTGGAGGTAGAGAGGTTACTTTGAGGATATGGCTTTATATACATAAACAAAACAGTTTCAATCAATTCTTATGTTTCCCCTTCCCCCATATTTTGATTTATATTTATTCATATAAATAAATAATCAAATGAATAGCCCCACAAAGGCAGTAAAATTACATTGGCCAACTATCACATTTCTCTGTGACAGTACATTACACGTTTTGTCTATTATAAATAAGTGGTAGCTGGTCTTTTCTGTGCTTTCCTCATTTTCCCTTCCCTGTAACATAGTTGTTTTTGATTTGTGCTCTTGCTTCTCTACACTTTCATCCTTTCATATTGATTTATTGTCCCATATTGAGTCAATAGCCAGTACAAAGTACAGGTATATGACAATATCTATTATGTTCCTATCACACAGAAAGGCTTACAGACAGACATACAGACAGATAGACAGATAGGTAGACAGACAGACATGCAGACATACATACAGATAGACAGATAGGTAGACAGACAGACATACAGATAGACAGATAGGTAGACAGACAGACATACAGGTAGCGTGACTGTCAGGCTACAGGTACAGCTCCCCTGTCTTCTGCGTTATTAAAAACCGAGGCTCCTGCCTCTTGCCACGTTTTCCTCTCCTCTCCTGGTTGTCAAAGACCATCTGCTCCTGTCCTGTCCCACGCCAAGCCTGTCCTGTCACAGCCTGGGTCACACCGAGCATGTCACAGCCTGGCCTGGCTCTGGGCTGGGCAGATTATAATTCTCCTTCACATCACAGCTAAATCTGTGTCTCAATGACAACTCTCAGGGGAGAGAGGGGACGGTCACTCCATGTGACGAGTCTAGACCAACCTTTAGAGCACCTGACTGCCACACACACACATACACACACACACACACACACACACACACACACACACACACACACACACACACACACACAACACACACACACACACACACCACACACACACACACCACACACACACACACACACACACACGACACCACATCATGCCCGCACGCAATACGCACACACACACTCAGTCATCACGCACACTCAGTCATCGCACACTCGAATGAAGCAGCCAATGAGTAAGCTGCTTCACAAACCAACTATCAGTGTAAAGCTGACAGACAGATTGTGTGACAGAGTGAGTGCACTCTAAAACAATTCTACAATCCTCATGTCAATATGATATACTTCTACAATAGATTCGTAATCAAGTTTGTTTTTAAAATTGTCAAAGTCAAGTGGACCATTACATTTGCTATTGTTATTGACATTTTCTTATTGCTTTTAGTGCCTCAAACAAATTACAATGTTTGCATGGTGCTTTAAGAGAGGAAACTAGATAGTGTTGGTAAGAAGAGAGGTTGAGCTGTGTATTACTCTCAGGGTTAGACAAGGCCAACGGCTACAATTATTGATCGAGAAAAGATCATTATTTGCCAGCATCCGCTCTAAGTCATGACATAATGGCACACTATGTAGCAGGCACATTGGATGTGTCCTATGCTTACCCATTGTACCACTATGTTATTTTTAGACATGGCTTGATGCCAGCTTGGATTAGTCATTATGATTCAATAAGGATGAGACATACAAAAGTGTAAACACCTACATCACGTACATCACTGAAGCAAATACGATTAATATTTACAATTCTGCTTAGCCTACTTTCTCTTGATTGTAGACCAAGCGGATATAATATTTCTGCCCTTAGGCTTAACACACTACTAGTGTGCTACACCCATTCATACAGCATGCTAAGGAGACCAATTCCCTTTGGTTGTACATCACACAGAAACTGGAGGGGAAATTTAAAAAAAAAATCCCCTCCACAACTTTCTATCTGCGTCCGAAATTGAACCTTACTCCCTATATGGTGTACGACTTTTCACCAGGGACCATTCAAAATTAGTACACTAAATATGGAATAGGGTGCTGTTTGGGAAGCACCCACTGCCCCCAGCCCTCAGTGCTCCATGGAGGTGTCATTTACATAACGGAGGGTTGGTTGAGATGCATGAATACCACAGTGAATAATTAATGAATACACAGTGGCAGTAGCTATTTTATCATTGGTCCATTTACAAACACATGGGACGCTAGGCCTCCCCTCACCCAGTGGGACCCTAGGGACCGCGGAGAGACCAAGACAAAGGCCTTAGAGGGCCCAGAGCACAAAGGACCTGTCTGTTGCACAGAGCCATATCAGAGACCCCTCTCTGAACACAGGGGCCTGGACCCTCAAAGCAGCGGGCCCCGTGGCTGTATTAGACGCGTAATTAAAGCACAATTCATCAGCCCCTCTGGAGACTTAGTTGTCCAGCAGTGATGGCAGCAGCGGGGTTGGCAAGAGGGAAGTAGTGGAGTGTGTAGTGTGTGTCTCTCTGATGTGAAGTGTGCTAACAGCGTGTGTCTCTTTGATGTGAAGTGTGCTAACAGTGTGTGTCTCTCTGATGTGAAGTGTGCTAACAGCGTGTGTCTCTCTGATGTGAAGTCTGCTAACAGCGTGTGTCCTCTGATATGCAGTGTGCTAACAGCGTGTGTCTCTCTGATGTGAAGTGTGCTAACAGCGTGTGTCTCTCTGATGTGAAGTGTGCTAACAGCGTGTGTCTCTCTGATGTGAAGTGTGCTAACAGCGTGTGGTCTTCTCTGATGTGAAGTGTGCTAACAGCGTGTGACTCTGATGTGAAGTGTGCTAACAGCGTGTGTTCTCTGATGTGAAGTGTGCTAACAGCGTGTGACTCTGATGTGAAGTGTGCTAACAGCGCGTGTCTCTTGATGTGAAGTGTGCTAACAGCGTGTCTCTCCTGATGTGAAGTGTGGCTAACAGCGTGTGACTCTCTGATGTGAAGTGTGCTAACAGCGTGTTGTCTCTCTGATGTGAAGTGTGGCTAACAGCGTGTGACTCTCGGAGTGTGAAGTGTGCTAAACAGCGTGTGACTCTCTGATGTGAAGTGTGCTCACAGCGTGTGTCTCTCTGATGTGAAGTGTGCTAACAAGGTGTGTCTATCTGATGTGAAGTGTGCTAAAGCGTGTGTCTCTCTGATGTGAAGTGTGCTAACAGCGTGTGGTCTCTGATGTGAAGTGTGCTAGCGTGTGTCTCTCGATGTGAAGTGTGCTAACAGCGCGTGTCTCTGATGTGAAGTGTGCTAACAGCGTGTCCTTCTGATGTGAAGTGGTGCTAACAGCGTGTGACTCTCTGATGTGAAGTGTGCTAACAGCGTGTCTCTCTGATGTGAAGTGTGCTAACAGCGTGTGACTCTCTGATGTGAAGTGTGCTAACAGCGTGTGTCTCTCTGATGTGAAGTGTGCTAACAGCGTGTGATCTCTGAGTGGAAGTGTGCTAACAGCGTGTGTCTCTGATGTGAAGTGTGCTAACAGCGTGTTTCTTGATGTGAAGTGTGCTAACAGCGTGTCTCTCTGATGTGAAGTGTGTAAAGCGTGTGTCTCGATGTGAAGTGTCTACACGCGTGTCTCTGATGTGAATGTGGTAACAGCGTGTCTCTCTGATGTGAAGTGTGCTAACAGCGTGTGTCTCTCTGATGTGAAGTGTGCTAACAGCGTGTCTCTGATGTGAAGTGTGCTAACAGCGTGTGTCTCTGATGTGAAGTGTGCTAACAGCGTGTCTCTCTGATGTGTAAGTGTGCTAAAGCGTGTGTCTCTGATGTGAAGTGTGCTAAACAGCGTGTCTCCTGATGTGAAGTGTGCTAACAGCGTGTGTTCTGATGTGAAGTGTGCTAACAGCGTGTCTCTCTGATGTGAAGTGTGCTAAAGCGTGTGTCTCTGATGTGAAGTGTGCTAACAGGTGTTCTCTGATGTGAAGTGTGCTAACAGCGTGTTCTCTGATGTGAAGTGGCTAACAGCGTGTGTCTCTGATGTGAAGTGTGCTAACAGCGTGTCTCTCTGATGTGAAGTGTGCTAACAGCGTGTGCTTCTCTGATGTGAAGTGTGCTAACAGGGTGTCTCTTGATGTGAAGTGTGCTAACAAGCGTGTCTCTCTGATGTGAAGTGTGCTAAGCGTGTGTCTCTGATGTGAAGTGTGCTAACAGCGTGTCTCTCTGATGTGAAGTGTGCTAACAGCGTGTGTCTCTGATGTGAAGTGTGCTAACAGCGTGTCTCTCTGATGTGAAGTGGCTAACAGCGTTTCTCTGATGTGAAGTGTGCTAACACGTGTCTCTCTGATGTGAAGTGTGCTAAAGCGTGTCCTCTCTGATGTGAAGTGTGCTAACAGCGTGTGTCTCTGATGTGAAGTGTGCTAACAGCGTGTCTCTCTGATGTGAAGTGTGCTAACAGTGTGTCTCTCTGATGTGAAGTGTGCTAACAGTGTGACTTTGAGCTGCTGTGTTCAGTCAAAACCAACATCCAGTAGTTGTTGTTTTCTCAGGGTAAGACAAGTTATGTAGTAACAGTTATGCACTACACATACAACTAGAAATTGACTCAAAAATTTCTTGTGACAGGATTTTGCTTGAACCTGGAAACATTTTGACTGGGCCCTGTCTTTCAAGAGATCCAAATAATGAAAGCTAGAGATAAATTAAATGGATATGAGGGGTATTGGCCTTCGTACATTCTCCATAAAATCCACAAGGTCACAAGTTCTAAGGAAAGGAGAAGTATAAATCTGACATCCACAGAATAGCTTTGGATGCTGTTGTAGTATTTTCTCATGGGATTGTGTCTGCTTGTGAGAGGAAAGTGCAACAGGTGCAGCAGGAGTGAGTTAAAAGTGTCTTACTTAAACAAAAATTAGGTACAGTATGTGGTTATCTGTGTGTGTGTGGATGTTACAATAGGGCAGTATGAAAGTGTCAATTGAGAGGAAGTGTAGATGGGCAAATGGCTGCTGAGACTGTTATGCTCCAGAGTCTAGACCAAAAGGTTTTGTAAGTCGTGGTTTGGTTTCAGTGGCTTACACGTGAATGCACACAATGCATCGACAGCAGCAGCAGTACATATAGGCCTCTTTCAAAAAGACTGTCTCTGAGCTTTGGCACACTAAGGAAGTGAGGAGACGGAATAGAGGAAGGAAGTGAAACTTGACATGCCTGGGCCAAACCCACTCTGTCTAAAAAAACACACAGAAGCAACCTGACTTAGTACATGACAAAGCTTCAGAGTTCCCATTTATGTAAGAACATTACTTCAAGAGGTAGATAGAAGACAGGGGGGAGGGAGAGAAAGAGATAGAGAGGAAATGGAAAGAGGAAAGTGTTGGGACACTTTGATGATGTCATCATTACTGATTTTGTTCCGAATGACTCAGAATTCTCCTAATCGTCCAAGTTCTGCATTCACCTGTATTTCCCTTGCTGGAATAGATTTAGATGTTTTGGGAAATTGTATTCTATGATAGTGGTGGGAAAAGTACTCAATTGTCAATATACATTAATAGAGTGCAATAGGGCGGCGCACAATTGGCCCAGCATGGTCCGGGTTAGGGTAGGGTTTGGCCTGGGGGGGCTTTACTTGGCTCATCGCGCTCTAGCGACTCGTTGTGGCTGGCCGGGCGTCTGCAGGCTGACTTCGGTCATCAGTTGAACGGTGTTTCCTCCGACACATTGGTGCGGCTGGCTTCCGGGTTAAGCGGGCAGGTCTAAAGAAGAGTAGTTAGGCGGGTCATGTTACGGAGGACGCATGGCTCGACCCTCACCTCTTCCGAGCCCTTTGGGTAGTTGCAGCGATGAGACACGATCATAATTGGATTGCAATTGGATATAACAAAATTGAAAAAAAAAAAAAATACAAAATGTATTTTTTACAAAAGAAATACAAAATAGATTAAAAAATATTATAGAAAATTAGTAGAGTAAAAGTCAGTCACCCATTAAAATACTACATGAATACAAGTCTAAAAGTATCTTGTTTTAAATGTAGTTAAGTACAGTGGTGGAAAAAGTACTCATTCTTGAGTCAACGTAAAAAGTAAAAGTAAACACTCTCAATCAAATTCCTTGTATTAAGCAAACCAGGGGGCACACTTTTCTTGTTTATTTAATTTACAGACAGCGAGGGGCTCACTCCAACACTCAGACATAATTTACAAATGCAGTATTTGTGTTAAGGGAGTCCGCCAGATCAGAGGCATTAGGGATGACAGTGCGTTATATTGATAGGTGCGTGATTTGGACCATATTGCTCTCCTGGCTGAGCATTCGAAATGTAACGACGTTGGAGGTGGCTTATGGTAGAGAAATTAACATTCAATTCTCTTTCAAAAGCTCTGGTGGACATTCATGCAGTCAGCATACCAATTGCACACTCCCTCAATACTGGAGACATCTGTGGCATTGTGTTGTGTGACAAAACCGCACATTTTAGAGTGGCATTTTATTGTCCCCAGCACAAGGTGCACGTGTGTAATGATCATGCTGTTTAATCAGCTTCTTGATATGCCACACCTGTCAGGTATATGATTTATCTTGGCAAAGGAGAAATGCTCACTAATAAGGTTGTTAACAAATTTGTTCACAACATTTGAGAGAAATAAGCTTTTTTTTTGCGTATGGAAGGGGTATGGTATATGGCCAATATACCATGGCTAAGGGCTACTCCTGCACGACGCAACACGGAGTGCCTGGACACAACCCTTAGCCATGGTATATTGGCCGTATATCACAATTAAACCAACCGGTTTTTAATATAGAATATGTACCTCTGCAGAGCGCCAGTCAAATAATTGGTAATGCTATATGAGGAATCATGTAATTACATTTTATGATTTTCAAAAAGGAAGAGAGTCTGATATCCAATCAATGTTTATTGCATTTTTGAGACCTACCAGACTGGTTCATTTCATCAGTATTGTTGTAAGTGCTTTCTGAGAGCTTTTTCGTCAATACTGACATAGTTACATTGAAAACAATGGCCATTGATGATAGCATTTAACTCTATTTTAATCCATGTCTAATACGAATCCGATGGGAACAACACAACATGAAACACATGAATGTCCCCATTTGTTATATGTCAACACAGCTTTTTATTTCTTTGTCCTTGTCACGGTCTTAGTAGATATCCGACTCGTTATTCATGAAGTGATCAGCTCTCCCCCGCCAGGATCAGCTCTCCCCAGTCCATGTAATCTTCTTCAATATGTCCTAAAAGGCTAAACTGATCCTAGATCAATACGCCCACTCTGAGATGTCCAGATGATGCACGCGAGGGAGAGATGTTTCTGTTGCCTGCAACCTTTACTGTTCGTCCAATCTCCAGTGGAGCATTGAAAACCTCCAGCCAAATGAAATGGACATTATTTTCTATCCTGCTAAAAATAGATAGAGCAGTCAGTCAGGCAGTCAGTAATGATAATGCTTAAAGCAAAGAGCACTTGGCCTTGCAGTGTGTAGCCTAGTGTTTCAGTGGTGTACGTATTAACAATATGTATTTCATATCATGTTTCTCCACTAAGTGTGAATGAGGATGTCTAATGCTTCTCATGCTGTGTAATAGTGGGTATTGGTGATACTTGGACATCTCTGCTGAGCTCTATTTAAATACTGTATGTCTATTTTCATTGTCTTTGGGTGCAGTGTAGAGGGACAGCTAGAAATACAGTGCATTCGGAAAGTATTCAGACCCCTTTACTTTTTACACATTTTGTTACACTACAGCCTTATTCTAAAATGAAAAAATAAAATAAATTGAATCAATCTACACACAATACCCCATAATGACAAAGCAAAAACAGGTTTTTAGATTTCTTTGGGCAAATTTCTGAGAACATTTACATAAATATTTAGACCCTTTACTCAGTACTTTGTTGAAGCACCTTTGGCAGCGATTACAGCCTTGAGTCTTCTTCTTCTTGGGTATGACGCTACAAGCTTGGCACACCTGTATTTCGGGAGTTTCTCCCATTTTTCTCTGCAGATCCTCTCAAGCTCTGTCAGGTTGAATGGGGAGCGTTGCGGCACATCTATTTTCAGGGCTCTTCAGAGATGTTAGATCGGGTTCAAGTCCGGGCTCTGTCTGGGCCACTCAAGGACATTCAGAGACTTGTCCCAAAGCCACTCCTGCGTTGTCTTGGCTGTGTGCTTAGGGTCGTTGTCCTGTTGGAATGTGAACCTTCGACCCAGTCTGAGGTCCTGAGCACTCTGGAGCAGGTTTTCATCAAGGTTGTCTCTGTACTTTGCGGCGTTCATCTTTCCCTCGATCCTGACTTGTCTCCCAGTCCTTGTCGCTGAAAAACATCCCCACAGTTTGATGCTGCCACCACCATGCTTCACTGTAGGGGTGGTGCCAGGTTTCCTCCAGATGTGACGCTTTGCATTCAGGCCAAAGAGTTAAATCTTGGTTTCATCAAACTAGAGAATCTTGTTTCTCATGGTCTGAGAGTCCTTTAGGTGTCTTTTGGCATACTCCAAGCGGGCTGTCATGTCCTTTTACGGAGGAGTGGCTTCTGCCTGGCCACTCTACCATAAAGACCTGATTGGTGGAGTGCGGCAGAGATGATTGTCCTTCTGGAAGGGACTCCCATCTCCACAGAGGAACACTGGAGCTCTGTCAGAGTGACCATCGGGTTCTTGGTCACCTCCCTGACCATGGCTCTTCTCCCCCAATTGCTCAGTTTGGCCGGGCGGCCAGCTCTAGGAAGAGTCTAGGTGGTTCCAAACTTCTTCCATTTAAGAATTATGGAGGCCACTATGTTCTTGGGGACCTTCAATGCTGCAGAATATTTTTTGTACCTTCCCCAGATCTGTGCCTCGAGACAATACTATCTCAGAGCTCTATGGACAATTCCTTTGACCTCATGTCTTGTTTTTTGCTCTGACATGCACTGTCAACTGCGGGACCTTATGTGTGTGCCGTTCCAAATCATGTCCAATTTATTACATTTACCACAGGTGGACTCCAATCATGTTGTAGAAACAGGATGCACCTGAGCTCAGTTTCGAGTCTCATAGCAAAGTGTCTGAATACTTATTGTAACGAACGTCGTCGGGAGAAGGAGAAGAGGACCAAGGTGCAGAGTGGTAAGTATTCATAATACGTTATTCTAATAAATATGAACACTCTAACAAAACAACAACACGACAAACAAACAGTTCTGTAAGGTGCAACAAACACTAACCAGAAAATAACCACCCACAAACAAAAGTGGGAAAACAGGCTACCTAAGTATGGCTCTCAATCAGAGACAACGATAGACAGCTGCCTCCGATTGAGAACCATACCAGGCCAAACACATAGAAATAGAAAACCTAGACCTACAACATAGAATACCCACCCACATCACACCCTGACCAAACTAAAAATAGAAACATACAAAGCAATCTACGGTCAGGGCGTGACACTTATGTAAATAAGGTATGTCTAATTTTTATTTTTAATACATTTGCAAAATGTTCTAAAAACCTGTTTTCCCTTTGTCATTATGGGGTATTGTGCGTAGATTGATGAGGAAAACATTAAATGTAATACATTTTAGAATAAGGCTGTAACATAACAAAATGTTGAAAAAGTCAAGGCGTCTGAATACTTTCCAAATGCACCGTATATACCTGTGGTGGAGAAGAGTGTTAATAATTACATACAGAAGCACACTATGGTACGCTCGCACAGACACACATGAACGCAGGGTCAGACACCAGTTGACCTGTCTCACACACCCCCTGCAGCTGGAAACCAAACGTATGATATTTTACTGGATGGGGAGGAGGAGGAGGAGGGGAGGGGGAGTGGGGGGACAAGGAGGAGGATGAGATGTGAGGAGTAGGAGGAGGAGGGGGGGGCGGACAGACAGTATTCATGCTCCAGTGAGAAGACGATGGTCGTACGCCTTGCCTCTTCCGAGAGAACAGAGAGGCTGGAGAGGGAGAGCCTTGGATCAGGTCATTACAGCTGATGAACAGTAAAGGTTTATGTGTCCCCTAACACACACTACTGTGCTGTGAAGCTCTACATACCCTGGCCTGGCCAACACACTACTGTGCTGTGAAGCTTCTACATACCCTGGCCTGGGCCAACACACTACTGTGCTGTGAAGATTTACATACCCTGGCCTGGCCAACACACTACTGTGCTGTGAAGCTCTACATACCCTGGCCTGGCCAACACACTACTGTGCTGTGAAGATTTACATACCCTGGCCTGGCAACACACTACTGTCCTGTGAAGCTCTACATACCCTGCACTGCACACACTACTGTCCTGTGAAGATTTACATACCCTGGCCTGGTCAACACACTACTGTCCTGTGAAGATTTACATACCCTGGCCTGGCCAACACAACTACTGTGCTGTGAAGATTTACATACCCTGGGCTGGCCAACACACTACTGTCCTGTGAAGATTTACATACCCTGGCCTGGTCAACACACTACTGTCCTGTGAAGATTTACATACCCTGGCCTGGCCAACACACTACTGCTGCTGTGAAGATTTACATACCCTGGCCTGGCCAACACACTACTGTCGCTGTGAAGATTTACATACCTGGCCTGGTCAACACACTACTGTCCTGTGAAGATTTACATACCCTGGGCTGGCAACACAACTACTGTGCTGTGAAGATTTACATACTCTGGCCTGGTCAACACACTACTGTCCTGTGAAGATTTACATACCCTGGCCTGGCCAACACACTACTGTGCTGTGAAGATTTACATACCTGGCCTGGCCAACACACTACTGTGCTGTGAAATTTACATACTCTGGGCTGGTCAACACACTACTGTCCTGTGAAGATTTACATACCCTGGGCTGGCCAACACACTACTGTGCTGTGAGATTTACATACTCTGGCCTGGTCAACACACTACTGTCCTGTGAAGTTTACATACCCTGGCTGGCCAACACACTACTGTCCTGTGAAGATTTACATACCCTGGCCTGGCCAACACACTACTGTCTGTGAAGATTTACATACCCTGGGCTGGCCACACCACTACTGTCTGTGAAGATTTACATCCCTGGGGCTGGCCAACACACTACTGTGCTGTGAAGATTTACATACCCCTGGCTGGCCAACACACTACTGTGCTGTTGAAGATTTACATACCCTGGGCTGGCCAACACACTACTGTGCTGTGAAATTTACATACCTGGCTGGCCAACACACTACTGTGCTGTGAAGATTTACATACCCTGGTGGCCAACACACTTACTGTGCTGTTGAAGTTTACAACCGGGTGGCCAACACACTACTGTGCTGTGAAGATTTACATACCCTGGGCTGGCCAACACACTACTGTGCTGTGAAGATTTACATACCCTGGCCTGGTCAACACACTACTGTCCTGTGAATATTGACATACCCATGCCTGGCCAACACACTACTTTACTTTGAAGATTGCCATGAAGGACATTTACCCATGAATCTCTCTGGCCTCCACCACATCCCAGCCAAACTATCCCAACCCTCCGTCTCTCATGACCCCATCACAGAATTTCTGCATCACTTGACCCACTCCGTAAACAGACAAGACAGAGCACCTGGATCGCACCAAATAACATAAACTGTACTGCTATCCATCAAGGTGTACACATACATAACCTCTAGCTTCAGGTGGATGTGGGTTGGGAAACATTTCATGGAAAATGCCGAAAGATATAGAAACGTTGTTACTCTTTATGGGCGACTTCCCACCCTTTTGAAATACCTCGGGCTGTACATGAAAGCATATAAGAGGCGTTGGAGACGCCAAATGTTATTAGTCTGTGAGTGTGTCCCAAATCCCACCCTATTCCCTATATAGTGCACTACTTCTGTGTACTGGTAAAAAAGTAATGCAGTAAGGGAATAGGGTGCAATTTGGAACGCAGTCTACTGTATGTCCCTGGGTTTGGATCAGCTACTGTGGACCGTAGCTAGCAGGCCGGCCAGCTGAGGCCGATCCGTCATCTCTCATTAATAATGTAATGAAACAGGGCTGTCATGAAGAGCTGTGCCTGTCAGTGCTGCGTTAAATAAGTCTGTGCTGTTAAATAGAAGAGTCAGGGAGAAAGTTATGATCTCTCTCGACCCCTCCTCTCTGTCTCTCACTCTTGATTTCTCAATCTCTCTCTCTCTGTAGCCTTAGGGATGAGTAATGAAAGTGAATACAAAATATGTGTTTTGTTGTCACATACACCAGATAGGTGCAGTGTAATATGCTGTTAAGTAGTACGGCGCCCCTGGAGAAGATGAGGGTTAAGTTCTTAGCTCAATGACACATCAACAGATGGTATTCTTTTTCTTTTTACGTCAGCCGATGTCACAAAGTGCTATACAGAAACCCAGCCTAAAACCTCAAACAGCAAGCGATGCAGATGTAGAAGCACGGTGGCTAGGAAAAACTCCCTAGAAAGGCAGGAACCTTGGAAGAAACCTAGAGAGGAACCAGACTCTGAGGGGTGGCCAGTCCTCTTCTGGCTGTGCCGGGTGGAGATTATAACAGAAAATGGCCAAGATGTTCAAATGTCCATAGATGACGAGCAGGGTCAAATAATAATAATCACAGTGGTTGTCAAGGGTGCAACAGGTCAGCACCTCAGGAGTAAACGTCAGTTGGCTTTTCATAGGCGATCAGTCAGAGTTAGAGACAGCAGTAGAGAGAGATAAAACAGCAGGTCTGGGACAGGTAGCACGTCCAGGGGAACAGGTCAGGGTTCCATAGCCGCAGGCAGAACAGTTGTAACTGGATTAGCAGCACGACCAGGTGGACTGGGGACAGCAAGGAGTCATCCTAGTCCTGAGGCATGGTCCTAGGGCTCAGGTCCTCCGAGAGAAAGAGAGAAAAAGATAGAGAGAATTAGAGGGAGCATACTTAAATTCACACAGGGCACCGGATAAGACAGGAGAAATACTCCAGATATAACAGACTGACCCTAGCCCCCCGACACATAAACTATTGCAGCATAAATACTGGAGGCTGAGACAGGAGGGGTTGGGAGACACTGTGGCCCCGTCCGACGATACCCCCGTACAGGGCCAACCAGGCAGGATATAACCCTAACTACTTTGTCAAAGCACAGCCCCCACACCACTAGAGGGAGTGGATAGCATACCTTTCGGTTACCTGCCCAACGCTCTTAACTGCTAGGCTACCTGCTGCCCGAATAAATGAATTGCTGGCGTATGTCTCAGTTAGTTTTTTGATTCAAGTGCAGACTGCACTGATGAGTATTATCCTTCAGACTGGGTGTGAGAGAAATACGTCATTCTGTGGCAGTTACTGGAGTCTAGTGTGTAGTATGGAGTCTACTATCCACTGCCTAGGAGGTTTATGGACAGAGTACAATCTGAGGGGGTGTATCTCTGGATTGTGCATCCTGCTGTTTTAGCTGTCTGTCTTCTGGCTGGGTTTGACCCTTAGCTGGACCTGGTTGTAAAAGGCGGACAGATGTTCCTCTGCAGTCAGCACATATTCATTCGCCTACACTCCAACTCAGGTTTCCTGATGACACAGCTGAGAACAGGTCCCAGCTCTCACATCAATGTATGTGACATATACAGTACCTCAGGTCTGGCCTGTGTCCCAAATGACACCCTATTCCGTATGTAATGCCCATATGGCTCTGGTCTAAAGTAGTGCACTACATAGGGAATAGGGTGTGCCATTTTGGATGGAACCCTGGTGATCTGTTTCCATGTCATAGGCCCATACATTAAGCTATACATTACCATGGTCCGTGGCCCTCTGTTTTCCTCCTATAGGGTTTCATATGACACCATTTCTTCTCACCTGACACAATCTCAAGAGACGGTCATAAGATACAGTAGGTATGAGTCATAGAGAAAGCATGCAGGGGTTATGTCATTCTGATTCAATACCCTGTTGAATACGATGGTATTCATTGCTACATGGCTATAGTTAAACCATTGTTCTATCTGTCTTGTCTATGTCGGATGCTCCAAGCAGAAGCACACTAGCCTGGAATCCAAACTCATATGCTCCATTTGACCATTGTATCAGTTTGGATTCCAGGCTAGTAGCACACAGAGGCTGCATCTAAATGGTACCCTATTCCCTACATAGTGCACTGCTTTTGACCAGGGCCGATGTGCGCTATACAGGGAATCAGTTGCCATTTCAGATGCAGCCTGGCACTCTCGCTCCCTGTTGGCTGGGCTGGGTTGTCTGTGGGCATATCAGATTGAGTGAAAGGACAAACAGAAAGAGGCCTCTCAGGTCTCTAATCTCATTCACTGTACATCAGTACGTCCTCTGCTTCCTCTGTGACAGAGTCGGCCATCTAACCGGCTGTTAATTGACACTCATTAACCAAAAGAGATGAGATGAGTCTAACTCAGTTTGGCTTTTCATGTGGGAGACTTTAGACCAAATAGAGTAGGATTTGATTAGGTAGTAGCTGGTAGGCTACATACAATACACACTGGGGTTTTAAAAGAACCCCACACTGTGGTTGCCATGGAGCTTTGGAGCATATTGAAGGGAATACATAAGCAGAACGAAATAAGATCCTTATTATGGAGCTAAAGCGCTCTGAACAGATTCAACACAGCAATACCACATGACTTGAAAAGCAGAATGTGGGATTGGATGGTGGTAGAAACCATTTTATCTTTGTCTTATTTCTGCAGATGGTTTTGGCATGGTGCTTCAGATATGAAATGCTACACCTTCATTGTACAGTGTTGTGGTGAACTCTCCCTACACTTACCCTTGCATCCTTCCTGGGTCCCTCCCTGACTCTACAGGTTAACACACACACACACACACACACACACACACACACACACACACACACACACACACACACACACACACACACACACACACACACACACACACACACAACACACACACACACACACACACACACACACACACACACACACACACACACACACACACACACACACACTCTCTCTGACACAGGCCCATGTTTCCATGCTCAGTCAAGGCTCACTGATTCGGGAGGTGTCTGCCGGGATGCAACAATAAGCCGTGGTGTGAAATCATCATTCCATGTAAGGAGGATGGTTTTGAGGGTACCCACACCAGTCAGGCCTCTTTCTGTACTCTACAAGAGCCTTAGGGGGCTGAGTGTTCCCAATGCAGAAAACAGCTCAGTGTGAAACGATCCCGAGCCTCCCTGGTGCTTGCTCACCACCCCCGTCCCTCCCTGCACCCAGCATGCTTCACCCCAGTGCTACAGAAAGGGTTTCAGCCCACTGAGCCTAGTGCTGTGGGTTTCAGATGCCTTTCTGTGAGGCTGCTGTTTCCTTCAGATACTAAAGCTCTTCGGGTTGCTCAAAAGCCCCCGGGCGACCGTCTCCAAGATGTGCTCCTCAGATAAAACGGCATGCATACAAGTGTAAACATTCAACATTATTTACTAGCTGCCTGCGTGCCCTTCACTCTGACTGTCTTATCTGGGGTTTTCTGCCCCAAGGCCTTTCTTGTGAAGTCATCTGTAATGCCTGATGCGATTTGAGTGGAGCAGAATTTAATATTTGATGTTTGTGCCCATCATCATCTTCACAGACGGCTCTGATGTCGTGCCACAGTTCAGGAGGATAGCTAAATATTGGATAGAGAAATATGAATAGAGAAACTGTTATAATGAATAGAGAAAGATGACTTTGCCTCTCTCAGTTGTTTGACTTGTGTATTCTGTTTTTAACAATGCATTGTTTACTAGTATTGTAACACTGTTCTAGTAACCCAGACTCGTTGACTGCATCTACTGTCGTGCCTAGCAGAGTTACAGCATCACACAGACAACAGTATCACACAGACAACAGCTGTGCTGTTGTAAAAATGAGAGAGAGAGAGAACAACCGATAAATAACACTTCCTGTGAAAGCCTGCCTGTGAGTCAAGACCAAACGAAAAAGAAGTAAGCAAACAACCCCATCTCTGAAGGGTTTCAGTACAGCCCTGAAAACAGCCCTGGTTACTGGTTATTCACTGTACATCAGTACGCGTTTGTGAGGACTGATGTCATTCTAACAGCCTGTTGTGATTAAGTCTTGTATTGGAGGATGTTACCATCAGCATATAACCATTTAAGATTGTAATCTTAATACAGGAGCTGAAGGCTCTACTATGTTCATTCGTTGATGGGGATATCCTGTGTTGAGTGACTTAAGTCCATCATTTGGCGATATGGTTTAAATATGCACATTTCATGATGTCAATGACCATGCAATTCATAAATGTCAATTATCCTGCAATTCTCAAAACCTGCAGAGAAGCAGCATATTGCTACAGAAATGAACAAGTACACAATGCATTGTTACAGATGAGAGAGCATTGCAGCTCAGATCTAGTTGGGATTTTTATTTTACCTTTATTTAACTAGGCAAGTCAGTTAAGAACAAATTCTTATTTTCCTTGACGGCCTAGGAACAGTGGGTTAACTGCCTTGTTCAGGGGCAGAACAACAGATTTTACCTTGTCAGCTCCGGGATTCGATCTTGCAACCTTTTGGTTACAAGGCCGAAGCTCTAACCACTAGGCTACCTGTAGTCTAATTTAGTAATGACAGGGGTGTGCCAACAGCATCCTCCTATAAAACAGTCTATGACAACATCCTCTCTTTCATCCAGAGTTTATCACAGAGTAGCTAACCCACTGTGTGTCAACCATGTTTTATGTCAGCCAATTATCTTAACGGGCCTCCTCGTTTGTCTCTGTCCCAGACACAGCACTCTGATCAAAAGGTTAAGATTACACTGAGTGTGATGTTCACCTCTCCCATCTACTCAACTGTAAGACGGCAGTAGCATCCATCGCGTCAGCATTTTAGCTTCACTAAATCCATTTTTATTCAGCCAACGTTATGTGGCAGGGTTTGAGGCTACTGACTCTGCCTATGTGCGGTTCTGTCGGAGACTGATCTGGATTGAAAGAGGCCTGTCTATTGATCTACATTAGGTTAATTACTTCAGATTTGGGATGTGCACTAGGCAGAAAGGTTTGGCAAGTCAGTAAACAATCTTCTTATTAATAATACTGGATGGAGTCTTGACTTATTTGATTCTGTCAGGATGTCAGGCTGCACTTTTAGACAGACAATAGCCCCATCCATTTTCAAACTCAACAAAGTTTCTGGACTTAGACAGTTATACGTGAGTCTGGCACTAAGACGACACTCAACGAGCTGTATAAGGCCATAAGCAAACAAGAAAATGCACATCCAGAGGCGGCGCTCCTTGTGGCCGGGGACTGTAATGCAGGAAAACTTAAATCCGTTTTTACCTAATTTCTACCAGCATGTTAAATGTGCAACCAGCGGGAAAAAAACTTCTTTACTCCACAAACAGAGATGCATACAAAGCTCTCCCTCACCCTCCATTTGGCAAATCTGACCATAACTCTATCCTCCTGATTCCTCCTTACAAGCAAAAACTAAAGCAGGAAGTACCAGTGACTCGCTCAATAAGGAAGTGGTCAGATGACGCAGATGCTAAGTTACAGGACTGTTTTGCTAGCACACACTGGAATATGTTCCGGGATTCTTCCGATGGCATTGAGGAGTAAACTACATCAGTCACTGGCTTCATCAATAAGTGCATTGATGACGTCGTCCCCACAATGACCGTACATACATACCCCAACCAGAAGCCATGGATTATAGGCAACATCCTCACTGAGCTAAAGGGTAGAGCTTCCTCTTTCAAGGAGCGGGACTCTAACCCAGACGCTTATAAGAAATCCCGCTATGCCCTCTGACGATATAAGGGCACGAGGTGAGACCCAGATGCAGACACGGGACTCAGATGGTTTGAGTCTTTGATATTTATTATATCCAAAAGAGGTAGGCAAGAGAATGGTTGTGGACAGGCAAAAAGTTGAAACCAGTTCAGACTCAAGGAGGTACAGTGTGGCAGGCACGCTCGAGGTCAGGGCAGGCAGAATGGTCAGGCCGACGTGTACAGAGTCCAGAAAACAGGCAAMGGTCAAAACCGGGAGGTCTAGTAAAAGAGAATAGAAAAGGCAGGAGCATGGGAAAAACACGCTGGTTGACTTGGAACATACAAGACAACCTGGCACAGAGAGCCAGGAAACACAGGGATAAATACACCAGGGATAACAAGCGAGACCTGGAGGGGATGGAGACAATAACAAGGACAGGTGAAACTGATTAGGGTGTGACAGTACCCCCCCTCTAGGGACGCCACCTGGCGTCCTACCTGGGCGCATACCTGGTTGACCGGGGTGTCAGTGGTGGAAGTCGGTGATGAGGGCTGAATCCAGGATGTCTCTAGCGGGAAGCCATCACCTCTTCTCCGGGCCGTAACCCTCCCAGTCAACCAGGTACTGGAAACCCCTGCCCCTTGGTCGAACACCCAGGAGACGTCTCACCGTGTATGCCGGATGGCCATCAATGATACGGGGAGGGGGGGTGGTCCTGGGGACAGAAGACAAAGGATTGTGAGACACGGGCTTAATCCTAGACACATGGAACGTAGGGTGAATGCGGAGGGTACGGGGTAACAAGAGACGGACAGCAGTGGAACTAAGGAATCTAGAGATGGAAAACGGACCAATGAAACGGGGGACAGTTTTCGGGACTCTACCCGAAGGGGCAGGTCCCGTGTGGACAGCCATACCCTCTGCCCAATGCGGTAGAGGGGAACTGGAGTCCGGTGGCGATCTGCTTGCTGACGATACCTGGAGTTGGTCTTGAGAAGTGCTACCCGAGCTCTTCTCCAGGTACGTCAACAGCGGGGACGAACATCTGGGCCGAGAGTACGTTGACTTCTAGTTCTTGTCATGGGAAGAGCAGAGGTTGATACCGCATGGTGCACTCAAAAGGGGAGTCCCGTAGCTGAACAGGGAAGGGTGTTCCAGGCATACTCCAGACTAGTTGTCGGATCCAGGTAGTGGGGTTGGTTGAGGCCAGACATCTTAGGGTGGTCTCCAGGTCCTGGTTAGCTCGCTCCGACTGGCCATTCGACTGGGGATGGAATCCGGAGGATAGGCTGGCCGACGCCCCAATTAGGGTGCAGAACGCCTTCCAAAACTGAGATGAGATTTGAGGACACCGGTCGGAAACCATATCCATGGATCTGGAAGACGTGCTGCACCATGAGCTGGGCCCTTTCCTTGGCAGAGGGAAGTTTGGGGAGAGGGATGAAATGAGCAGCCTTAGAGAACCGATCCACCACTGTCAGAATGACGGTGTTGCCATCAGATGGGGGAAGCCCAGTGACGAAGTCCAGAGAGATATGGGAACAGGGACGATGAGGAACCGGTAGTCAAATCAAATTTCAAATCAAATTTATTTATATAGCCCTTCTTACATCAGCAAGGGCGGTTCGTTGCTCCAGAGCCTTTCCGTTCACATTCACACTCCTGGGCCAGACTACACTCAATCATATGACCCACTGAAGAGATTAGTCTTCAGTAAAGACTTAAAGGTTGAGACCGAGTCTGCGTCTCTCACATGGGTAGGCAGACCATTCCATAAAAATTGAGCTCTATAGGAGAAAGCCCTGCCTCCAGCTGTTTGCTTAGAAATTCTAGGGACAATTAGGAGGCCTGCGTCTTGTGACCGTAGCGTACGAGTAGGTATGTACGGCAGGACCAAATCGGAAAGATAGGTAGGAGCAAGCCCATGTAGTGGCTGAAGAAGTGGCTGAAGAAGGCCAGAAGGAGCTTTCCGTGGAGTCACTGCCCAGTATAGAGGTTCTGGATGTCAGGAAGCTTGGATCAGTGKTGTACTGTGCCATACGCACTACCCTCTGTAGCGCCTTCGGTCAGATGCTGAGCAATTGCCATACCAGGTGGTGATGCAACCAGTCAGGATGCTCTCGATGGTGCAGCTGTAGAACGTTTTGAGGATCTGCGGACCCATGCCAAATCTTTTCAGTCTCCTYAMGYGGAAWYGGTGTTGTCGTGTCCTCTCCACAACTGTCTTGGTGTGTTTAGACCATGATAGTTTGTTGGTGATATGGACACCAAGGAACTTGAAACTCTCGACTCACTCCACTTCAGTCCCATCGATGTTAATGGGGGCATGTTCAGCCCTCCTTTTCCTATAGTCCACGATRAGCTCCTTTGCCTTGCTCACATTGAGAGAGAGGTTGTTGTCCTGGCACCACACTGTCATAGACTGTTCTCTCTGCTATCGCACAGCAAGCGGTACCGGAGCACCAAATCTAGGTCCAAAAGGCTTCTTAACAGCTTCTACCCCCAAGCCATAAAACTCCTGAACAGCTAATCAAATGGCTACCCGGACTATTTGCGTTGTCCCCACCCCACCACCCATTTTTACGCTGCTGTTTATCATCCATGCATAGTCACTTTACCTCTACCTACATGTACATATTACCTCAATTACCTCGACTAACCGGTGCCCCCGCACATTGACTCTGTACCGGTACCCGCTGTATATAGCCTCGCTACTGTTATTTGATTGTTGTTCCTTAATTATTTGTTATTTTTCTATTTTTCTTATTTTTGTATTTCTATTTTTTTTTACTTCAGTTTATTTTAGTAAATACTTTCTTAAAACTGCATTGTTGGTTAAGCGCTTCTTAGTCAGCATTTTACTGTAAGGTCTACTCCTGTTGTATTCGGGAACATGTGACAAATAACATTTGATTTGATTTGACTCTGTCATTTTCACATATACAACAATGGCAGTATGTTTATTGTCAAAGCCAGGTGGAATGGGAATGTGTTGTGTGGCAGCCATGTTGAAGTGTGAACCAGACATGAGCCTCTTCTGGCCTCCAACTTTTCAATATAAATGTTTAGGCCCTCTTGACAGTTTGTGGCAAACAGGTCAGGACCAGCGTTGATAAATGATAATAGTGAGACTGGAGTCTGATTCTGAGAAGACGCTGAATAGACAGGGATTTCTCAAATCGGCTTACATTTCTGTCTAGACTTAAATAAATACGCATTTAATATGAGATCGAGCTATGCAGTGAAGCAAGTCTGTCATCAGAATAAAGTGACTCATTTTACTTTGTGTGACTGTATGGTCAATCATCTTATATTATCATCCAACTAATAATCAAAATATCCCCCTTTACTCTGTTTCCAGTTCCTGTGCTTGAAGAACATCAGGACATTTCTCTCCGCCTGCTATGAGATATTTGGCATGAAGAAGAGTGAACTCTTTGAGGCCTTCGACTTGTTTGATGTGCGGGACTTTGGAAAGGTAAGCAACAGGATTCATGCACTGAGTACGTTTACCTGCAGACCAATACTTTGATATCATACTGATTGTGGCAGTATGCCGAGTACTGAAATAGTCATGTAAACACCTTACTCTGCTTTATGTTAATTGGCGTGAGGTCACGTTTTTGAATTTGTTAGACACGCAACACACCTTTTTACTCTGCTCTAATGTTAATTGGCCGTAGGTCACGTTTTGAATTATTAGCGCATGTAAACACACCTACTCTGGCTTATGTTAATTGGCGTGAGGTCACGTTTGATGTTATTAGGACATGTAAACACCTTACTCTGCTTTATGTTAATTGGCGTGAGTACGTTTGAATTATTAGACATGTAAACACCTTACCTGCTTATGTAATATTGGCGTGAGCTCGTTGAATGATTAGGACATGTAAACACCTTACTCTGCTTGTTTAATTGGCGTGAGGTCACGTTTTTGAGTATCTAGGACATGTAAACACCTTACTCTGCTTATGTTAATTGGCGTGAGATCACGTTCTTGAATGATAAGGACATGTTAACACACCTTACTCTGCTTATGTTAATTGGCGTCAGATGTCACGTTTTGAATGATTAGGACATGTAAACACTTACTCTGCCTTATGTTTAATTGGCGTGAGAGTCACGTTTTGAAGGATTTAGGACATGTAAACACCTTACTCTGTTTATGTTAATTGGCGTGAGTCACGTTTGAATATAGGACATGTAAACAACCTTACTCTGCTTATGTTAATGGCGTCAGATCACGTTTTAATTTATTTAGGACATGTAAACACCTTACTCTGCTTATGTTAATGGCGTGGAGTTCACGTTTGAATGATTAGGACATGTAAACACCTTACTTCTGCTATTGTTAATTGGCGTGAGATCACGTTTTGAATATTAGGGACATGTAAACACCTTACTCTGCCTTATGTTAATTGGCGTGAGGTCACCAGTTCTTGAATTATCTAGGACATGTAAACACCTTACACTGCTTATGTTAATTGCGTGAGGTCACGTTTTGAATTATTAGGACATGAAACACCTTACTCTGCTTATGTTAATTGGCGTGAGGTCACGTTTTGAATTATTAGGACATGTAAACACCTTACTCTGCTTTATGTTAATTGGCGTGAGATCACGTTTTGAATTGATAGGACATGTAAACACCTTACTCTGCTTATGTTAATTTGCGGTAGTCACGTTTTGAATTATTAGGACATGTAAACACCTTACTCTGCTTATGTTAATTGGCGTGAGGTCACGTTTTGAATGATTAGGACATGTAAACACCTTACTCTGTTATGTTAATTGGCGTGAGGTCACGTTTTGAATTATTAAGGACATGTAAACACCTTACTCTGCTTATGTTAATTTGGCGTAGGATCACGTTTTGAATATTAGGACATGTAAACACCTTACTCTGCTTATGTAATTGGCGTGAGGTCACGTTGAATGATAGGACATGTAAACACAGCCTTACTCTGCTTATGTTAATTGGCGTGAGGTCACGTTTTGAAATATAGGACATGTAAACACCTTACTCTCTGTTTATGTTAATTGGCGTGAGATCACGTTTTGAATGATTAGGACATGTAAACACCTTACTCTGCTTAGTTAATTGGCGTGAGATCACGTTTTTGAATTATTAGGACATGTAAACACCTTACCTCTGTTATGTTATGATCTGAGTTCACGTTTGAATGATTAGGACATGTAAACACCTTACTCTGCTTATGTTAATTGGTCGTGAGGTCACGTTTGAATGATTAGGACATGTAAACACCTTACTCTGGCTTATGTTAATTGGCGTGAGGTCACGTTTTGAATTATAGGACATGAAACACCTTACTCTGCTTATGTTAATTGGCGTGAGGTCACGTTTGAATGATTAGGACATGTAAACACCTTACTCTGCTTATGTTAATTGGCGTGAGGTCACGTTTTGAATGATTAGGACATGAAACACCTTACTCTGCTTATGTTAATTGGCGTGAGATCACAGTTTTGAATGATTAGGACATGTAAACACCTTACTCTGCTTATTGTTAATTGGCGTGAGGTCACGTTTTGAATTATTAGGACATGTAAACACCTTACTCTGTTTCATGTTAATTGGCGTGAGGTCACGTTTGTATTATTAGGACATGTAAACACCTTACTCTGCTTATGTTAATTGGCGTGAGACACGTTTTGAATGATTAGGACATGTAAACACCTTACTCTGCTTATGTTAATTGGCGTGAGGGTCACGTTTTGATTATTAGGACATGTAAACACCTTACTCTGCTTATGTTAATTGGCGTGAGGTCACGTTTTGAATGATTAGGACATGTAAACACCTTACTCTGCTTATGTTAATTGGCGTGAGGTCACGTTTTGAATGTATTAGGACATGCAAACACCTTACTCTGCTTATGTTAATTGGCGTGAGTTCACGTTTTGAATGATTAGGACATGTAAACACCTTACTCTGCTTATGTTAATTGGCGTGAGTTCACGTTTTGAATGATTAGGACATGTAAACACCTTACTATGCTTATGTTAATTGGCGTGAGGTCACGTTTTGAATTATTAGACATGTAAACAGCTTACTCTGCTTATGTTAATTGGCGTGAGGTCACGTTTTGAATGATTAGGACATGTAAACACCTTACTCTGCTTATGTTAATTGGCGTGAGGTCACGTTTTGAATGATTAGGACATGTAAACACCTTACTCTGCTTATGTTAATTGGCGTGAGGTCACGTTTTGAATGATTAGGACATGCAAACACCTTACTCTGCTTATGTTAATTGGCGTGAGATCACGTTTTGAATGATTAGGACATGTAAACACCTTACTCTGCTTATGTTAATTGGTGTGAGTCACGTTTTGAATGATTAGGACATGTAAACAGCTTAATCGGCGTCTAGCAGTTATTGATCTGTGCATGTGCTAGCCTCAGCCGATCGACCCTCCCTCTTATTACGAATGAAGTGAGTTTGGAAAAACTGAAGGTACGCATCTTAGAAAGAGTTTTTCACATGCAAACTTTAAATGTCCCAACTCAGAAACAAAAAGGTTTCGCAAAAATAAAGTGGTCCCTGTGGTAGAACGTTTATTTTGATTGGTGATTTCTTGCATTTATAAAAGAAAATGTCCCCTCAGTAGCCTGATTTCAGATGTGTCCATGTAAACAGTATTATTAGGGAACCCGTTCTTGCAAAGCATGTAAATGTTTTAAACAAACTATTATATTATCGAACTAGCCACAATAATTGTATATTATGTAACCCTCCATGCTCACTGTTTCATTGTGGATACTCTACTCTCTCTTCACATATTTTTGTTGAGTGTTCCATCTCTCAAGCTGGAAGGATCCTGTTATACTTAACTGTTGTAAGCTTGAGAACACCTTGAGAAGAATAGTGCACACGACAAAGAGTCATGTAAGGAGATTTGTACTCTGTAGTGGGCTGTTTTAGGAGAATAATGTATATCATCACTGACTGTATGAGAGAATACTACCTATCACAGTGGATTACTTGAGAACAGTATTGGCACGCTACAGTTGGACCTTCCTTTGTATGGACACACATTTACCTCACTCTGATGGTGCGAGCATTTATCATCCTCCGTAGTTACTGACACAGGACACTGCTTCAGTTTCCACTCATTAAAAAGAAAACAGTTCAGTTGTAATGGGGTTAAAAGCCTTGTTTTGTCTTGGTTCATTGTTGTGATATGGCTATGTCTACACAGGCAGCCCAGTTTACACTAATTGGTTTTTGACCAATCAGATCAGCTCAGAAAAAGATCTGATGTGATTGGTCAAAAGACCAATTACTGTGTGGAAAAAATCTGAATTGGGCTGCCTGTGTAGACGCAGCCTTTGTGTCAGCGCCTGTGTTGTCAGTGTGTGAGGGAGCCGTGACTCTTAACAGGATGCCGCTAGTTTCATGAAGTCCCCAGTGTGCTTTAATTAAAAGCAGAGGGAGGTGGAGAGGAGGGAGGCAGCTGGCCTCGGAAGTGGGAGGGGCTGGATAGATAGACAGACAGACAGAGGGACAGGATTTGTGGTGTTTGTTGCATCCGGCAGACATCTCCCGAATCAGTTAGCCTTGACTGAGCATGGAACCGTGTGTGTGTGTGTGCGTGCGTGCGTGCGTGCGTGAGACCGAGAGAAAGAGAGGGAGAGAGAGTCATAGACTGACAGACAGACAGACAGAGTTTTTGATTATGCTTTTGCCTCAATGACCTATAACATCTGTCAGGCTCCAGGCAGCTCAGTTTGGAGGCCTCTATGATCAATAGGAACGCTTAGCCTGAATGCCCAGATGGTCCTGGGTAGAAAGTCTACTAACCTTTGACCTCTAGCTCCACCTGGGCTCAGAACTCCTCAGAACTCCTCACAGCTCATCAGAACTCCTAGGGCATCCAGGAAGTTAACTATGTGGATACTACATGGAACTCCAATCTCACGAACTAATACATTACGAACTGACAAGCTAATAGACTAACGAACGAACTAACTAACAAACAAACTAACTAATTAATTAACTAGCTATGTATGTGGATCAACTAAATGGACTTTAGTAAAACAAAAAAATGACAATCATTAGGAAACCGCTAGGCTAATACACAGGTTATTTTCGATATAGGATTAGTAAAATATCCCGGAAATTGGGCAGAATCCACACAGATTTTGATCTACTTTACAGAGCAGAATATGATGTGATGGTTGGTAAAGTGTTTAAATGATTTCTCCTGGTATCCTGCTTGCTTGGGTGAGTTAAGTCATTTATAATTAAACACAGTCTGACTCTGCCAGTCAAGAAGACACTCTTCCTTCCTTCACACGCCAAGATACAAATCCCCAGAATATTCCATACACAAATCAACAGCTCCTTGTTGAATATGTACAGTATATGCAAATATAGCTCTTCTTAATCCTTTCTCTACCATAGAAAATATAACTGGAAAAATGACAGTAGCTGCTGACGAAGAATTGATTCATTTCGCCATCATAGGTGGCATCCTATTGCTGTATCAATAAGGACATGGAGAGTTGACTGATTTATTTAATAGTCTATTGATATTCCATTCTATACCATCTCTCTCTCTCTCTCTCTCTCTCTCTCTCTCTCTCTCTCTCTCTCTCTCTCTCTCTCTCTCTCTCTCTCTCTCTCTCTCTCTCTCTCTCCGCTCTCTCTCGCTTCATCTCTCTCTCTCTCTCTCTCTCTCTCTCTTTCTCTTTCTCTCTCGCTCTCGCTGATCTTTTCATGCCTTTTGAGTATGTGTGTTTATGTGTGTGTGTAAGACAGCGATAGAGACCGAGAGAAGAGAGAGATAAAGAGACTGACAGACACTGTACGTGTTACTATTTCTATTTTTTATTAAATGTTTTATCTTATCTTTAACTCTGTATTGTTGGAAAAGTACCCGTAAGTAAGCACTTCACTATAGGTCATCACCTGTTGGTTACGAAGCACGTGACAAATACAATTTGATTTGACAGACCTATAGACAGACAGATAGAGTTTTTGATTTTGCCTTAATGACCTATAACATCTGTCAGGCTCCAGGCAGCTCAGCTTGGAGTGCCTCTATGATCAATAGGAACCCTTAGCCTAAATGCCTAGATGGTTCCTGGGTAGAAACTCTATTAACCTTTGACCTCTAGCTCCACCTGGGCTCAGAACTACCCAGAACTCCTCACAGSTTATCAGAACTCTTAGGGCATCCAGGAAGTTAACTATGTGGATGCTACATGGAACTCTGAACTAACAAACTAACAAACTAATAAACTTACAAACCAACAAGCTAACGGACTAATGAACTAACTAACTAACTAACAAACCAACTAACTAACTCACTAACTAGCTAAGTATGTGGATCAACTAAATGGACTTTAGTAAACCACCAAAATTACATAACCATTAGAAAACATCTAGGCTATTTTCGATATAGGATTAGGAAAATAAATGAACTAAAGTAACTTTTTTTATTGTTACCAAACCATTAGAAAACAGCTAGGCTAATTCACTGTTGTTGTTTTTTTATATTGATTAGTAAAATATCAGACAACACCGCGTTTGATGTACAGTACATATAATCTGTTGTGATGGTTGTTAAAGTGTTTAAATGATTTCTCCTGGTATCCTGCTTGCTTGGTTGAGTTAAGTCATTTATAATTAAAACACAGTCTGACTGCTGCCAGTCAAGAAGACACTCTTCCTTCCTTCACACGCCAAGATACAAATCCCCAGAATATTCCATACACAAATCAACAGCTCCTTGTTGAATATGTACAGTATATGCAAATATAGCTCTTCTTAATCCTTCTCTACCATAGAAAATATAACTGAAAAAATGACAGTTGCTGCTAGAAGGATTGGCTCATTTCCATTCATGTGTCCCGTGGCATTCCTATTGCTGTCTCAATATTTTTAATATTGTGGGGCGGCAGGTAGCCTAGTGGTTAACGCTTCGGACTAGTAACCGAAAGGTTGCAAGATCGATTCCCCAAGCTGACAAGGTAAAAATCTGTTGTTCTGCCCCTGACAAAGGCAGTTAACCCACTGTTCCTAGACCATCATTGAAAGTAAGAATGTGTTCTTAACTCACTTGCCTAGTTAAATAAAGGTTAATAATAAAATAAGGACATGGAGGGTTGACTGATTACTTTACTGATATCACACCCCATACATCCTCTCTCTCTCTCTCAATTCAATGGGCTTTATTGCTATGGGAAACATATGTTTACATTGCCAAAGCAAGTGAAATAGATAATAAACAAAAGTGAAATAAATAATGAACAGTAAACATTACCCTCACAAAGGCTCCAAAAGAATGAAGACATTTCAAATGTCATTTTATGTCAATATACAGTGTTGTAACGATAAAGTACAAAAGGAAAATAAATAAACATAAATATGGGTTGTATTTATAATGGTGTTTGTTCTTCACTGGTTGCCCTTTTCTTGTGGCAACAGGTCACATCTTGCTGCTGTGATGGCACACTGTGGTATTTCACCCAGTAGATATGGGAGTTTATTAAAAATGGGTTTGTTTTCTAATTCTTTGTGGATCTGTGTAATCTGAGGGAAATATGTGTCTCATTAATATGGTCATACATTTGGCAGGAGGTTAGGAAGGGCATCTCAGTTTCCACCTCATTTTGTGGGCAGTGTGCACACAGCCTGTCTTTTCTTGAGAGCCAGGTCTCCATATGGTGGCCTTTCTCAATAGCAAGGCTATGCTCACTGAGTCTGTACATATTCAAAGCTTTCCTTAAGTTTGGTTCAGTCACAGTGGTCAGGTATTCTGCCACAGTGTACTCTCTTTTTAGGGCCAAATAGCATTCTAGTTTGCTCTGTTTTTTAAATAATTCTTTCCAGTGTGTCAAGTAATAATCTTTTTGTTTTCTCATTTGGTTGGGTCTAATTGTGTTGCTGTCTTTGTGCTCTGTGGGGTCTGTTTGTGTTTGTGAACAGAGCCCCAGGACCAGCTTGCTTAGGGGACTCTTCTCCAGGTTCATCTCTCTGTAGGTGATGGCTTTGTTATTGGAAGGTTTGGGAATCGCTTCCTTTTAGGTGGTTGTAGAATTTAACGGCTCTTTTCTGGATTTTGATCATTAGCGGGTATCGGCCTAATTCTGCTCTGCATGCATTATTTGGTGTTTTATATTGTACACAGAGGATATTTTTGCAGAATTCTGCATGCAGAGTTTAAATTTGGTGTTAGTCCCATTTTGTGAATAATTGGTTGGTGAGCGGACGCCAGACCTCACAACCATAACGGGCAATGGGTTCTATAACTGATTCAAGTATTTGCCAGATCTCTCTCTCTTCCTCTCTCTCTCCCTCCCCACACCTTCTTGTTGTAAAGGAGTTACTGTATGTTGATATGTCATTGATCTGTGATGAACTGGTTCTGTTCGGGCGTTTGCTTATTTAGTTCCAATAGAAGCATTTTGGATGTTCTGGCCTCAACCTTAAGTGCAGTATAGAATAGATGGCCCTTCATTTGATTTGGTGTTATGCTGTATTCTTGACACACACTGTACATTCAAATCTAATTCTTAGCAATGCAATAGATCTTCTCTAGTCAGTCGAGTGGGTTCCACTCTGTGCACATGGAATTGGATAGCCATAAAGTCAGATGGTTGCCCTGGCTATAATGCCAGGCTAGGCCTGCGTCCCAAATGGCACCGTATCTATATAGTGCACTACTTTTGATCAGAGCCCAAGGGCCCAGTTCAATAGTAGTGTGCTATGCAGGGAATAGGGTGCCATTTGGGACTCTACCAAGCTCTTCAGGTGGTAATGGAGCGGAGAGAACAGGAAATGGGAGAATCTGCCTGTCATTCACCTTCTACCGTTAGAAACCAGGCTTTTACATGTTGTCTTCACATGGGGCAGAAATACACATGGCAATATTGTTGCAATATAGTCCTACCTTTCACAAGAAAAAAAGTTACCATGATGTGATACATGCATTTTGAACTTCCATCCATGGGCTACTGAGATGTGCTGCCTGTCAACCCTGAGCATTGATAATGGATCATGCTGATAGCAGAGAGTAGGCCGTGGCCTGTAGAATAGCCAGGTTTAGACATTGCATATAATTTAACAGATCCATTTCATGTCATGCTGTTCATAGAAATTATTTATTATACACTATATATGCAAAAGTATGTGGACACCTCTCAAATGACTGGATTCTATCACGGGTGTGGCTATTTCAGCCACACCCGTTGTTGACCGGTGTATAAAATCGAGCACACAGCCATACAATCTCCATAGACAAACATTGGCAGTAGAATGACCTTGCTGAAGAGTTCAGTGACTTTCAACGTGGCTCCGTCATAGGATGCCACCTTTCCTTTTTCAAGTCAGTTTGTCAAATTTCTGCCCTGCTAGAGCTGCCCCGAGTTCCAAATTGCCTCTGGAAGCAATGTCAGTACAAGAACTGTTCGTCGGGAGCGTCATGAAAGGGGTTTGCATGGCCGAGCAGCCGCACACAAGCCTAAGATCACCATACGCAATGCCAAGCATTGGCTGGAGTGGTATAACGCTCGCCGCCATTGGACTCTGGAGCAGTGGAAATGCCAGGAGAACGCTACCTGCCCCAATGCATAGTGCCAACTGTAAAGTTTGGTGGAGGAGGAATAATGGTCTCGGGCTGTTTTTCATGGTTTGGGCTAGGCCCCTTAGTTCCAGTGAAGGGAAAACACTACAGCATACAATGACATTCTAGACGATTCTGTGCTTCCATCTTTGTGGCAACAGTTTGGGGAAGGCGCTTTCCTGTTTCAGCATGACAATGCCCCCGTGCACAAAGCGAGGTCCGTTCAGAAGTGGTTTGTCGAGATCGATGCGGAAGAACTTGACTGGCCTGCACAGAGCCCTGACCTCAACCCTATCAAACACCTTTGGAATGAATTGGAACGCCGACTGCGAGCCAGGTCTAATCGCCCAACATCAGTGCTCGACCTCACTAATGCTCTTGTGGCTGAATGGAAGCAAGTCCCTGCAGCAATGTTCCAACATCTAGTGGAAAGCCTTCCCAGAAGAGTGGAGGCTGTTTTAGCAGCAAAGGGGGGACCAACTCCATATTATTAATGCCTATTATTTTGGAATGAGATGTCTGATGAATACTTTTGGCCATGTAGTGTAATTTACTGGTTTCTCGCAGTTATTGATCCCGGGAAAAGGGAGTGGGTTTGGGAGGTAAATCTCGGTAAGCCGGTTCCCACTATTCAACCCTAGCCTAGTCTCTGTCTGCTATAGCCGTGTTTGCATTTCCCCTGCTCTCACATCATAGCATTGGGAAAACACACACAGATGCAATCTGCAGTACTTTTTTTCACTTCATTGCAAAACATATGTTTAGCACATCTGTCATGTAGACATACTGGGTAGCTCCGAGAGTGAAGGGGAGCGTTGGTTAGATGAGACAGCTGTCACAGGACTACTTATATAGGAAAGGTGCTCTATATAAAAAGTATACAAAAACAATCCTGTATGTGTCATTTTATTATGATAGCGACTACAACATCCAGGAAGGGTCATGTTTTGTAGCACATACATCATTTCAACCATACGTTGATTTCATTCTATTACTAAATACATAGTAGTTCGACAGTATTTTTGTTTGTTTATTGCAATGTCCAATTATTGAAACCATGATTATTTGTCTAATTGTCATTTTGGAACCTCAGGGGCCCTAAGCACATTGATGGTGTCCCCCTCACAAAGGGAAGAGCAGGAAGCCACTGAAGGTGTTGTAGAAAAACATGGTATCATAGAGTCCCATGTGTTGGGGAAGGACTGTGTAGATCGCATCTACCTCCTCCAGCTCTAGAATAAATGCATTGGACACATGCTCACCAGAACCTTTAAGGTCACTGGCACCCTTCAGACTAAATGCATCCTTATTCTTGTTCCCAATAATCACTGTGTTCATGTAAATTGCAGCTGTATTGGTGGTGAACACAATGTACTTACCAGTCTTTGCATTGTATGCTGCTCCAATGTTGGTGATTACACTTGTGAAGATCAGTTGGGAAGCCTGGTTAACACCAAAGGGCCCTATATGTTCATCAACTAAATCAATCAAACCAGCAGAGAAGGTGTTGGTGTGTCTGTAGGTTATGGTAGAGGAAACACATTGGGTTAGTTTGTGTGAACTTCTGGATTTTCCACAGAGTTCCATACTTACTGGATACTGCGTATATTTGTTTTACAGTACCTGTGTTCTTGCTCTCCAGTTCCCTCTATGATGTTCTCAATGGCTGTCACTCTGGCCTGCATAACTGCCTGTTCTGCAGCTTGTGTTGAAATCATAAACAACAATAGCTTTAAACAGTTTTCCAATTTTTGGGGGGTTAATGGATTTTATGTTAGTGGTAGCCTTACAAGCCAAGGCTTCTGCAAGCCAGAACGGTTCACAGGAGCAGGAGCCAATCTTCTGTTTCTGTAATGTGAGGCAGCTTGATGTACAAGTACAACCCTCTGAACAGGATGCTAGTCTATTGCAGGGCATTACTCACAATTTATCTCCTTAATGCTGAATGCGAAGAAGACATTGGGTCCCATTTTTACAGTCTTTGGTATGACTCCCAACCTTCCAATCCAGGGGAGACACTCTAACCACAAGTCCACTGAGTTGGTGGAATTACTATGTAGGAGTAACTTTAATCCTGATTGAATTCTACATTTTGCTTCAGTGCAACTGACCTACCACATTAGTTTACATTTGATCCAGACTTAACCTGATATGATCTCTTTCTTCAATTCCTCTACCTGGCTCTCACAGACTCAGTCTGGTCTGAAGGGCTGACAGCTCCACTGCTTGTTCTGGCATTACGGGAAAAAAGCATTCTTAAATCTGATGATCTGTAAATGAACAAACATTTGAATTATGCACAAATATGTATTATTACAGCACCTGCATTCTCTCTCTCCAAGTTGTCCACCTTACTAGTCAGGGTGTGCACCATGTTTCTCAGTGCTTTCAGCTCATTCCAGATGTCAATATTGGTGGCCTGGTCAGTTGTTTTTTGCGAGTTGTTTCTCCACTCTACGTGACCCCATGCCCCAGACAGACAGAACAGCAACGCTGACAGACAGAACAGCCCCAGACAGACAGAACAGCAACGCTGACAGACAGAACAGCCCCAGACAGACAGAACTACAACACCTCTCGTTTTGATATGAATAACCCTATTCAGTAATGATGCAGTCTATGAGTCTCAGTGCCCATCTGTATACACGCAAACGTTTACGTGAAGTAATACGTGAGAAAGCAACACGTTGTGGATGGAACATTTACAGAAAACACCTTGGCCGTGAGCTAAACAGMTTTTTTCTAACCAAGCCATCGCAMGAGAAATCCKCACATGGAACTTCAGTCAAACGTTTATTTTAGGTCGAAGGACCCGGAGAATAGGGAACATAGAGATTGATCGTCTATGTCTGGAAATTCTATTCTGATGTTCTTTATCATAATCAAAGAAAGAATATTGACACACACCTAAAACGTTTGTTAGGTGCTGACTAACAGAAGAATATCTCTATCATTTTAGAGACACATTCTGTCAGAGGAAAGAATGACAGGTCACCAATATAAACAGAAGCTACTGACATGTTGTTAACTCTGCTGTGAGGGCATAACTAAAGACGTCTGATCTGTCCAGTAGACCGTTTGTACATCTGCATGTCTCTGAGGGACCATACTGTAGGTCATCAATCATATGATTCCATATGGAAACATCCAGGCAGCACTTCCTATTTTAACATCAGCTGATATGATAGGAAGATATAGAGAAGAGACATTACCTCATAGACTTCATCAACCACAGCTGTAGACGGCATATTACAGTCTCTAGATGATTCAGCCCCTAACTCGGACCACAGTTCAACAAGATTCCCGGAGTTCACTGATTGGCGTTCACACACTGTGCTGTACTGTACTGTAGGCTACATGCTTTAGTCAGTTTAAGCACGCTTCAGGACAAGCAGTGTGTTGTCAATATTGAACTGTCAGCTCGCTCTTTGTACATGATGTCACGGTGGAGGTTGAAAAGAAACGTCAGCAGAGGCAGATTTAGCCACATTTTAACCATTAGAAATGAAAGAGGACCCAGCTGAGGATGTATTTTAGATAAATGTCATTGCCTTAATATTACCAATGGTGTGCTATTTAGCTTGTTCATGTTGAAAGCACACATTTGTTTTGTCATGAGTTTTAATTCCTTTATCGGGACTTAAAAGCTATCATATGTTTACTAGTGGTGAGTTTGTAGATGTGTTCACATTTATGCCTGCCTGACCAGCATTTTGAAAAGGAGGGCAAACATCATTAAGTACGCCACAGGATACTAATGAACGGTTCCTGACTCCACTTTAACAGCGCCCCCCCTCTCCTCTTATTTTCCCCCTTCTCTCTCTCTCTTTGATGTGGCCAGTGACCCTGCTGTCTCCCTCCTCACACAGAGACTATGAACTCAGCTGGTTCAGAAACCATGTATGTTGGACCACACCAGCCCTCAGGAGGAGAGGAGAGGAAAAGAGAAGAGAGGATGAGAGGAGAGCAGTGGAGAGGATAAGGACGGGGAGAAGAGGAATGTAGAGGAGAGGGGAGGAGAGGAGAAGAAAAGAGAGGAGAACAGAAGAGAGGAGAGGAGATGGGAAGTGAGGGGAGGAGAAGAGAACAGAGGGGAAGGGAAGAGAGGAGATAAGAGGAGAGGGGAAAAGTTAGAGGTAAAGAGCAGAGAGGAGAGGGGAGGAGTGGAGAGGAGAAGAGAATGGAAGGGAGGAGAGGTGAGGGGAACAGAGGATATGGGAAGAGAGGAGAATCAAATCAAATCAAATTTATTTATATAGCCCTTCATACATCAGCTGATATCTAAAAGTGCTGTACAGAAACCCAGCCTAAAACCCCAAACAGCAAGCAATGCAGGTGTAGAAGCACAGTGGCTAGGAAAAACTCCCTAGAAAGGCCAAAACCTAGGAAGAAACCTAGAGAGGAACCAGGCTATGAGGGGTGGCCAGTCCTGTGGAGGATTAGTAACAGAACATTGGCCAAAGATGTTCAAATGTTCATAAATGACCAGCATGGTCAAACTAATAAATAATCACAAGGTAGTTGTGGTGCAGCAAGTCAGCACCTCAGGAGTAAATGTCAGTTGGCTTTTCATAGCCGATCATTAAGAGTATCTCTACCGCTCCTGCGGTCTCTAGAGAGTTGAAAACAGCAGGTTTGGGACAGGTAGCACGTCCGGTGAACAGGTCAGGGTTCCATAGCCGCAGGCAGAACAGTTGAAACTGGAGCAGCAGCACGGCCAGGTGGACTGGGGACAGCAAGGAGTCATCATGTCGTCCTGAGGCATGGTCCTAGGGCTCAGGTCCTCCGAGAGAGAGAAAGAAAGAGAGAAAGAGAGAATTAGAGGGAGCATACTTAAATTCACAAAGGACACCGGATAAGACAGGAGAAGTACTCCAGATATAACAAACTGACCCTAGCCCCCCGACACTTAAACTACTGCAYCATAAATACTGGAGGCTGAGACAGGAGGGGTCAGGAGACACTGTGGCCCCATCCGATGATACCCCCGGACATGGCCAAACAGGAAGGATATAACCCCACCCACTTTGCCAAAGCAGAGAGGGGAGGGGGGAGAGGAGAAGAGAGGGGAAGAGAGGAGAGAGGAAGAGAGGTGAGGGGAAGAGAGGAGAGTGGAAGAGATGAGAAGAAAGGAGATGTGAGGGGAAGAGAGGAGAGGATAGTGGTTGATTTAGTATCTGCCTTACCAAAGAATGGTTAAATATATCACAGTCACTGAAGACAATAATCAATATCTGCTCTCTTTCTCTCCCTCTGTCTATCTCCCTCCATCTCTCACCCCCTCTCTCCCTGCTGGTGGCAGTGGAGTGCCCTTCAGTTAGTCCTCTCTCCAGCCCAACCAGGCCAGCGGATGCTCAGGGTTGGGTATCAGATGACAGCTGCTGGGTAATAGATACTTCGGGGACAGGCCAACCTACCGGGCACGCAGACAGAGAGGAAGGCCGGCAGGCAGGAAGTGTTGTGGTTGGATCTCTCTACTCAGTGAGTGTATGAAATCACATAGGGTGTGATGACATAGGTATTCACAGTGTATTTATTTATTTAACCAGGCAAGGCAGTTAAAAACAAATTCTTATTTACAATGACAGCCTACTCCGGCCAAACCTGGGCCAATTGTGCGCCGCCCTTTTGGATTCCCAATCACGGCCGGATGTGATACAGCCTGMATTRGAACCAGGTACTATAGTGACACCTATTGCACTGAGATGCAGTGCCTTAGAACGCTGCGCCACTCGAGAGCCCAGAGAGTGTATATGTGTGTGTAGGTGTGTGTGTGTGTGTGTGTGTGTGAGAGAGAGAGTGAGCGAGAGAGAGAGAGAGAGAGAGAGAGAGAGAGCGTTTGAGAGCGTTTGTGTGTAGAAATCACACTGATGTACATGACAGAGGGTATGTCCAGCTTGCATTACCGAGAATGTCCTTTGAATACTGTATAGTGTTACAAAGGTTGCTTCAAATTCAAGCTCACGTACGATAAAGTTATGCACACACTATGAGGCCCACTGAGAGTGAAAGGACATATTCGTGTTACATGTCTGAGAGTGTTATGAATGTTTATAAAACTTGTTGTTTGGATCCTGGATGCTGATTGGACGAGCAGCGTTCCAAGCCGTGCTGTATTAGCCGTCAGCGACACGTCTACGCCTGCTAACGGTTTCATCTGAAAATGATCACTGTGCCTCCATCAGAATATCATGTTCATGTTGCTGTCTGAATCGTCTCTTGTATTGATCTCAACTCGCACGTTATTTCACCTTGCTTCCAGCCTAGCATTTAGTATGGTACAGCGGGGGTTAATGGAAGCAATGCAGCTAGTGTACTGTCATTTCAGGTTCAGTGTTTGACGTGATGAGTTAGCTGAAGTTGGCTAGCTAGCTAGCATGTGGCAAGAACGTTATCCAGCCTGCATAGCAACCGTTTTGTTTAGAATGGATGACCAGTTCTTTTGGATAGCAGCTCTGCAAAAATAATGAAAGACTAGGTCGCGTCTGTAGCAACATGACCTAAAGAACTAACAAACAGATTTCTTCTGGTGGAAGAATGGTATTGTATGGATTGACTTATCAAAATAACATTTTAATGGAAATATGTAATTCGTTGTTATTTTAATCTGTTGCTATCGTGTCAGGCCGAACAATGCCATTTACTTGTGACTGTATCCATGATACAGCAGTGCCTGTTGTGCCTTAGTGCTTAAATGTGTGTAGCCGTAGGAGTATAGTCTGTATGCTGTATGATGTAGCATAACATTTGAGTCAAGGAGGCTCCTCTAAAGTGGATCTCTGAAACAGCTTGTTAGTGTGAAACACTGAAACATCCCCGGAGAACAATGTGACACACTGGAAAATCCCTGGATAACAAGGTGATACACTGAAACCTCCCTGGATAACAAGGTGACACACTGAAACATCCCTGGATAACAAGGTGACACACTGAAACATTCCTTTGGAGAGACAAGTGACAATCACTGGAAACATCCCTGGAGTAAGCAACGGTGACGACAGCGTGAAACACCCTGGATAACAAGTTGGACACAACTGAAACCTCCCTGGATAACAAGGTGACACACTGAACCCTCCCTGATACAAGGTGACACACTGAAACCTCCTGGAAATAACAAGGTGACACATGAAACCTCCCTGGATAACAAGGTTGACACAACTGAACAGTTCTGTGCTATTACAACAGCGCACGCACAAAACACCAACAGGCACACACACGCATTAACACATTAAACTGAATAGAGAGCTGTGTATTTTTTGTTCCTTCCTTCCCCGGCTGTGCTTGTGAGTACCCAGTCTGGCTGTCCAGGCTGTCCTCCACTCCTCCTATTTGGAGTTTCACATTGTCATAAAGCACAACTTGATGAATAGACGCGGACGGCCTCTCCTTTAGCTTTGCCGTGATAGAGTCTGCTGTCTGGCCCTTAACGTTCTCTCAATGTTTCTCAATGTTACGGCGGGGCTTTGAGCTAGTCTAACCGGATTCTATGAGAGTGGTTTTCACGTTCACACCTCTACGTCCCGAGACGACGAGTACGGAAGCTGAGCAGAGCAGCAGCACCAGTTTCATCGTGTAGACTGGACGATAAATCATCTAGCGCAAAGGAGACCAAGGTCGCCGTGCCTATATCAGAGGCAGGACAGGGGTGTTAATCCTGTGAATTGTACCCAGTACAGGGAGGGTGGAGGGTAGAGGTGTTCAGCGGAGGGCGCAGGCCCCAGATAGAGGCCATATCTCTGGGGAGAGAGTCGCTCATCTCTCCCTGCAGCAGAAACAGACAGGGGGAAACGGAAAGGATCCTTAAACCAACGAAGCGTCAACAGCTCGTTAGTCAACAGACAGACGGAACAGTAACTCACAGTACTCCTCTCGTCTCTCCTCCGTCCCTCTCTTCTGCCCTCTCTCTTCTCTCTCCTCTCTAATTCAATTCAAGGGCTTTATTCTCCTTCTCCTCTTCTCTCTCTTCTTTCTCTCACACACACACACACCTTGCCATACATCTTGCCACCTGTGGTGTGTGCTCATCTCTGTACATAGGCCTGATAAATGCATGGGATTGCTTATGTGTCACTCTGTATGTACACTTCTTACCTCAGTGTGTCCAGGAGCCGCAAGATCACGCACACAACACAACACACACACACACACACACACACACACACACACACACACACACACACACACACACACACACACACACACACACACACACACACACACACACACACACACACACACACACACACACACACACACACACAGGTGCTATTGTTTTGAGCTGTCAGACTAATGTACAATCTCTCTCCACTGTGTGTTCTGTCCCATGTCACACCCCTGCCTGCCTCACTCCCCCTGCAGCTGTGTGTGTGTGTTTCTGTGGTTTTCTTATGTGTGTGCATATGGTTGTGTATGCTCACGTGCACTTGTGTGTGTGTTCCATCCGCAATACTAGTCACCAGGGCAGTGGAGCAGGGTCTGATGAGGGAAGTAAACACAGTGGGAAAGGCAGTTGGACTTCCTCTCTATCCTGCTCCTTCCTGACCTAGGGCCCAGGCTCTGTGTGTGTGTGTGTGTGTGTGTGTGTGTGTGTGTGTGTGTGTGTGTGTGTGTGTGTGTGTGTGTGTGTGTGTGTGTGTGTGTGTGGTGTGTGTGGTGGTGTTTTTTCATGTAGCGCAAGGGCCCTTCGGGGTCTTACTCATGCTTCCTGTGGCAGGCTGGAACCCTGGAGGTCAGACATGTGTGTGTGTGGTGCTCACACGTGCATACTTGCAGTCCCTTCCGTGTAGCACGACAGCCCCAGACAGTCCATAGACATTATATGTTGTTTACTTTCTATACTTTCTTTAATACTCTAGTTTTCTCTACTCACTCAGATACTTCTTTAATACTCTACTGTATCTCTCTTACTCAGCCTATACTTCTTTAATACTCTAGTATCTCTCTACTTCAGCCTATACTTCTTTAATACACTAGTTCTCTCTACTCAGACTATACTTCTTTAATACTCTAGTTTCTCTCTACTCAGCCTATACTTCTTTAATACTCTAGTATCTCTCTACTCAGCCTATACTTCTTTATACACTAGTATCTCTCTACGCAGACTATACTTCTTTAATACTCTGGTACTCTCTACTCAGCCTATACTTCTTAATACTCTAGTTTCTCTCTACTCAGACTATACTTCTTTAATACTCTAGAATCTTCTCTACTCAGACTATACTTCTTTAATACTCTAGTTTCTCTCTACTCAGACTGCAAGTTCAACTCCTCTTAAAAGCTTTCACATTCTTTCATGAGGAACATTGGCTCTTCTCTCATCTTTAAAGGCATCAAGTACAGACGACACAAATGGGATTCACTGGGAACATTACAGACTTTTTGATCAACAAGTTCCTTTTGGACGAACTAAGAGCGGAGGCCGAGAAGATAATGGATAGGCCGAAGTGGGAGTTCCAGAGTGATAAATCATAGAAATTCCCACCGCGCCAGCGGAGCAAGAAGGATTCTTTACCATGCAGAGTAGTAGACCTTTTGTATGTTTCTACACTGAGTCTTTTGTCAGATGTGCAGCAGTAAGGTGGGGGTTGGTGAGTGTGTGTGTCTCAGTGGGGGCTGGTTGGTCATCCCTGTATTGATTACCAGCGGTAATGCGGTTTCGCTGTCAGTTCGGGGTCTGTCAGTCGAGGTCTGTCAGTCAAGGTCTGTCAGTCGAGGTCTGTCAGTCGATGTGTGTGGGATGTGAAAAGCTACTCTCCAGCTACCAGACACACACACACCTGAACCTCCTCTTCTTCTCATTCCAAACTCAAGGATATAACCTATAGGATAATGGTTCACACTAGCATTTATTAGACTTTTTGCTTGTGGTGGTTGAGCAGAGGCCATTTGGAAAACAGTGTGACTGTACTGTATACCATGTGTGACTCCTGGAGCAAAATAACACATATTTTTGCATTTTGGAGCCTCATGATTAAGCAAATTATAACATATTATAAACCATTTTCACTGCTTACATATCTCAGTAAATATGCTCTCACATCATCTCTTTGTGAAGAACAAGGAACATTTATTAAATAAATCATGTTTAACTGTGGTATGTTGATTACAAGTTTAATAATCCAGAGAATTACTGTGTATTTGGAAGAAAACTGAAAAATAAATGTTCCAGTCAAGAAGTGGCTTCACTGTGTCATTTGTCAGAATATGCTTTTGCACGGTGACTACGAGTTCCAGGGGAGTTTTGAATTAACTTCAGCAAAATTGTGTAAACGTAAAACAAATTATTTTTAACTCTTGTCGAACATGAAGAGCTGAGGTGACAGCAACATATGTCTTACTGAATGCCTTTAAAAACCTTGCAACTMTTGCCGTTACAATGGTAAAAGCTCTCGACAGTTTTGAGAATTTGGTTTGGTGTTTCACAATTTGACCTTCCTCAAAATCATTTCACAAGGTCCATGTCATCATTTGTAATCACTGATAGTTCCCTCATGTTCCAAACACCAAAGGAATATACACAAACATATTTCCATTGCTAGTTTTCCAGTAATAGAAAATACAACTCATGGAGTATTTTKTTTTGTGTGTTTACACAATGAGGAAACAGGGCTAGTCCGTGATAGCAGCTGGGTCTGTTCTAACCAAGATGACTTGTTCCCATTCAGTGGTACACATCATGACCAATAGGATCTACGGTACTTGTGTATACAGTTCATGTGTCCACTGTTTCTTCCCAGTGTTTCCATGTGGGTGTCAGAATTGTGATGATTTCGATCTCATAAACAGTAGGAATATCATAACCGTGGTGTGGACATGACAGACCAAACATGGAGAAGACTAAGTTCTTACTGTTTGCCATGGAAGAGGAAGGGTAGAATCCTCTTTTTTCTTACAAGTAACTAGTCAAAATAAAAATAAACGATAGTGTGATCTTGACTAGTTTCTTCTCACGGTGCGTTGTGGAGTTCCCTGAGCCTGGCGAGAGAGACTAAAACATAACTCTCTTATTCAACTCTCATCCAAAGAGGGAGATGTTTGGTCTGCTAATGTTCCTACTACGTCATTGGAAGAATTAGAGTAGATTTTTTTCAATGTTATTTATTTAACTAGGTAAGTCAGTTAAGAACAAATTCTTATTTAAAATGAAGGCCTACCTCGGCCAAACCCTAATCCTAGATGCTGGGCCATTTGTGTGCCGCCCTATGAGACTCCCACTCACGGCCTGTTGTGATACAGCCTGGAATCGAACCATGGTCTGTAGTGATACCTCTAGCACTGAGATGCAGTGCCTTAGACCGCTGCGCCTCTCGGGAGCCCCAGATACTGGTACCAAGGGAAAAACCACTGACGCAGCAAGATACAGAAACAGATACATATGGAAACATGTTTCGTGAATCTGTGTAATGAGTATGGAGTAGTGTTGCGATGGTAGAACAGGGTTTAATGGGCTCCCCTAAGGCTATGCTAATAGATGCTAACGCACATAGAGCAAAGACTTGAGATGGTTATTCGTGGCTAACCCATTATCAAGTGAGTGTGTGCAGGGAGTGCACCGGTGTTATACCATCCACAGTACAATGGGATAGTTGATAGTTGATTGTTTACCTGAATGATTAGTCCTAAAACAGTTAAGGGCTTTTGTAGTCAATGAGCCAACCTCTGAAGTTTTTAATGTAACACTTTTCCTTCTAAGTTTACTCTTTAGTTGTGGTAAAAGGAAACTCAGGCAGTTCTCCATCTCTGACTTCCCTGTTCGTTTATTTGACTCTGTGATGTCACCTTGTAGTGCTCTGCAGTCCATCCATTGGACACATTGGGAGCCACTTAGGCCACTTAGCCACTTAGCCGTCATCTCTTTCAGACACAAGGGCCTCTGGGCTCTACTGAGATAAACTCAGGCTAAAATTAAAGTCTGATCCATAGTCAACAGTACAGGATCAAAAACTCCTTAAGGAGGGGAAGCTTTCGGGAATGTACATAAAGATTTCTACTTCACTGCTCCTTAAGGACATTATATACTGTATATATATATATCATGTGGCCACAATGCTTACTCTCCCTTGTTCAGTTACGATGTCAGTATTTTAGGTCTACAATTTACTACAAGAAGCTGAATTATTGCTGCTTGGAAACATAAGTACGGTAATATGCATTAGTGGCTGCTCGGGGGATGAGGGGCTAAAGTCTTAGTCCATATTTTCACCCAAAAGGCCCCTCTGAGAAGCCAGTGATTCCATTTGTTTTATGTCAACCTGCAAAGTGTATAACATGGCTAGTATTTCAATCATGAGTTTCAAAGGGGATTTAGTCAATGGATTGGAGATTCTCCAAGACTACGGAATAGATGCCTGTGTTGGATATGGTGGATGTCTGTATGGTGGGTGGACACAGTAGGGACAAAGTATTTTGCATGATCACAGTATAATACACAATTGTATATGTGTGAAATAGGACAAATATAAGCACCCACCTAATTATTTGCATTATCATTATGATTTAGTACAATCCTCAATGAAAAAGACAGGGGTTCTTTTAGATACATGCTTGGGGACTACACTACAATAGGGAACAGTGCTTTAATGCCTAGTGACATCTCCAAGCAACAACCTCAGAGCAATGAGCCAATCACCAGGCTGGATTTCAGCAGCGTATCTTCTCCATAGAGATCCTATTAAATTACAATGTAATTCCTAATACTATGATCTTCTTACTGGTCACGGGTGCCAGTCATGTCAAGAATAATAACAGTAGATTGTCACGGTTACATGGATTACGTGGCCGTTATGCAGATGAGGTATGAGATTTGAATGAGATGAAAGGGAGGTGATTCCAGGGCTCCTCATGCAAACAAATATTATATGACGCTTCAGTACAACAAAAAGAGTATGAGTATGTACACCAGGTTATGTAGGCCTACAGTCAGACCCCATCAACACACCCGTTTGGAATTGAACCCACAAAACATGTAATTGATTACTTATAATATATTATTATTATTTTCCTCGCCAAATTGTATGTGACCAAAATCTGACCAAAAGTATTGGAAAATGCACACTGCTGGAAGATCATACATACATAGGCCTGAAGTTACTTTTACTGTAGTTGTGTGAGGAATACCTAAGTACACAGCCAATCTGTACACAGGGCAGTAAGTTGTCACTTTACACAATGCACATAGTTGCACTGTGGCACAGCTCTCCTAGTAACTAGACAAATCTCAGTAGACCCTCAGTGCCTTCCACGATGCATAATGTAGGTTTTCCTGCCTCAGTAATAGCAAATCAGGGATACACCATTGTCCTTCTGAGAGCATTAGGTCATTGAATAATGGAGAAAGGAAACTGTCACTGTGCTGCCTGGAGAAAAGGAGCTAAACTCATTAGACAATGGCTGTGTCTGAAATTGCACCCTTTTCCTTATCCCCTATTCCCTATCCCCTATGTGGGCCCAAATCAAATTTAGTGCACTTAATAGGGAATAGGGTGCCATTTGGGACACACATATAGTGAGAGGTGCAGTGTGGAGTGTTCTCATTGAAGCTGACAGTACAGTACAAACAGCTCGACTGTGATAACGTTTATACATCGAGATGCCGGTCTTGTCTCTCTTTACTCGAATGTTACGTAGCCCACGGCGGCGCTACAGTGCATTGAAGTGTTGGTGGATTTCATGAACAGGTGAAAATATCTGCTGTGTGAGGTTCGACGCTGGTAGAGACGAGAGGCAGGTACAGGGAGTGAAAATGTAGTTATCAACGGACATGGAACAGGACAGGACAGCATCTGGACAAGAACACATGACAACATTAATGCAGACACAGGGAACAAACGGGGGACCATACAGTTATAGACGGGGCAATCAACAAAGGGAAGGAGTCCAGGTGAGTCCAGTGAGCGCTGCTGCGCGTAATCATGGTGACAGGAGTGCATAATGAAGGGCAGCCTGGCGCCCTCGTGCGCTAGAGAGGGAGAGCAGGAGCAGGCGTGACCCTGGTTAAGCTCGAGACCCTGGGTCTCGACCCCACCCTGTGCAACTGGGTCTTGGACTTCCTGACGGGCCGCCCCCAGGTGGTGAGGGAAGGAAACAACATCTCCACCCCACTGATCCTCAACACTGGGGCCCCACAAGGGTGTGTTCTCAGCCCTCTCCTGTACTCCCTGTTCACCCATGACTGCGTGGCCATGCACGCCTCCAATTGAATCATCAAGTTTGCAGACGACACTACAGTGGTAGGCTTGATTACCAACAGTGACGAGACGGCCTACAGGGAGGAGGTGAGAGCCCTCAGAGTGTGGTGTCAGGAAAATAACCTCACACTCAATGTCAACAAAACAAAGGAGATGATCGTGGACTTCAGGAAACAGCAGAGGGAGCAGCCCCCTATCCACATCGACGGGACAGTAGTGGAGAGGGTGAAAAGTTTTAAGTTCCTTGGTGTACACATCACGGATCAACTGAAATGGTCCACCCACACAGACAGCGTGGTGAAGAAGGCGCAGCAGCGCCTCTTCAACCTCAGGAGGCTGAAGATATTCGGCTTGTCATCAAAAACACTCACAAACTTTTACAGATGCACAATCGAGAGCATCCTGTCGGGCTGTATCACCGCCTGGTACGGCAACTGCTCCACCTATAACCGTAAGGCTCTCCAGAGGGTAGTGAGGTCTGCACAACACATCACCGGGGGCAAACTACCTGCCCTCCAGGACACCTACACCACACGATGTCACAGGAAGGCCAAAAAGATCATCAAGGACAACAACCACCTGAGACACTGCCTGTTCACCCCGCTATCATCCAGAAGGCGAGGTCAGTACAGGTGCATCAAAGCGGGGACCGAGAGGCTGAAAAACAGCTTCTATCTCAAGGCCATCAGACTGTTAAACAGCCATCACTAACATTGAGTGGCTGCTGCCAACATACTGACTCAACTCTAGCTACTTTAATAATGGTAAAATTGATAGTATCACTAGCCACTTTTGTCACGCCCTGACCTTAGAGAGCCATTTTATTTCTCTATTTGGTTAGGTCAGGGTGTGATTTGGGGTGGGCATTCTATGTTGTCTATTTCTTTGTTTTTGGCCGAGTGTGGTTCCCAATCAGAGGCAGCTGTATATCGTTGTCTCTGATTGGGAATCATACTTAGGCAGCCCTTTTTCCCACCATCAGTTGTGGGATCTTGTCTTTTTGTGTTGCATGTGTTTGTACTCCTAGCTTTATGTTCGTTGAGTTGTTTATTGTTTTTGGTGGAACATTTAAAATTTAAAGAAAATGTACGCCTACCACGGTGCACCTTGGTCTTCTTTTAACGACGGACGTAACAACCTTAAACAATGCCACTTTATATAATGTTTACATACCCTACATTACTCATCTCATATGTATATACTGTACTCTATACCATCTACTGCATCTTGCCATCTTGATGTAATAAATGTATCACTAGCCACTTTAAACAATGCCACTTTATATAACGTTTACATACCTTACATTACTCATCTCATATGTATATACTGTACACTATACCACCTACTGTATCTTGCCTATACCGTTCGGCCATCACTCATTCATATATTTTTATATACATATACTTATTCATTCCTTTACACTTGTGTGTATAAGGTAGTTGTTGTGAAATTGTTAGGTTAGATTACTTGTTAGATATTACTGCATGGTCGGAACAAGAAGCACAAGCATTTCGCTACACTCGCATTAACATCTGCTAACCATGTGTATGTGACAAATAAAATTTGATTTGATTTGACCATGTTTCACCGAGTCTTAGCTGAACGACGACATGAATAACATACGGGTTATACACTGTATCGATAGGATAGAACAGCAGCCTCTGGTAAGACAAGGGGTGGCGGTCTATGTATATTTTTAAACAACAGCTGGTGCACGATATCTAAGGAAGTCTCGAGGTTTTGCTCGCCTGAGGTAGAGTATCTCATGATAAGCTGAAGACCACACTATCTACCTAGAGAGTTTTCATCTGTATTTTTCGTAGCTGTCTACGTACCACCACKGACCGATGCTGGCACTAAGACCGCACTCAATGAGCTGTATACGGCCATAAGCAAACAGGAAAACATCCAGAGGCGGCGCTCCTAGTYCCCGGGGACTTTAATGRAMGGAAACTTAAATCCGTTTTACTTCATTTCCACCAGCATGTTAAATGTGCAACGAGAGGGAAAAAAACTCTAGACCAGCTTTACTCTACACACAGAGATGCATACAAAGCTCTCCCTCGCCCTCCATTTGGCAAATCTGACCATAATTCTATCCTCCTGTTTCCTGCTTACAAGCTAAAATTAAAGCAGGAAGCACCACTGACCCGGTCAATAAAGAAGTGGTCAGATGAAGCAGATGCGAAGCTACAGGACTGTTTTGCTAGCACAGAGTGGAATATGTTCCGGGATTCTTCCGATGGCATTGAGGAGTACACCACATCAGTCACGGGCTTCATCAATAAGTGCATCGATGACGTCGTCCCCACAATGACTGTACGTACATACCTCAACCAGAAGAAYCCATGGGTTACAGGCAACATCCGCACTGAGCTAAAGGTTAGAGCTGCCACTTTCAATGAGCGGGACTCTAACCCGGAAGCGTATAAGAAATCCCATGCCCTCCGACGAACCATCAAACAGGCAATGCGTCAATACAGGACTAAGATCGAATCGTACTATACCGGCTCTGACGCTCGTCGGATGTGGCAGGGCTTGCAAACTATTACAGACTACAAATGGACACACAGCTGAGAGCTGTCCAGTGACACCAGCCTACCAGATGAGCTAAATTACTTCTAAGCTCGCTTCGAGGCAAGTAACACTGAAACATGCATGAGAGCATCAGCTGTTCCGGACGATGTGAGTAATGTGAGTAATGTGACGATGTGAGCTCTCCGCAGCCGATGTGAGTAAGACCATTAAACAGGTCAACATTCACAAGGCCGCAGGGCCAGACGGATTACCAATGACATCGACTAACCGGTGCCCCTGCACATTGACTCTGTACCGGTACCCCCTGTATATAGCCTCGCTATTGTTATTTTACTGCTGCTCTTTAATTATTTGTAACTTTTTTCTTATTCTTATTTTTTGGGGGTATTTAAAAAGAACTGCATTGTTGGTTAAGGGCTTGTAAGTAAGCATTTCACTGTATGGTCTACTACACCTGTTGTATTCGGCACATGTGACAAATAACATTTTATTTTACTTGATTGTATTTGTTTTGAAAGCCATTGGTTGAAGTTCCATATAGAAACATGGTACGGAAAATACATTTGTGTTTAGGCACTTCACAGTCTGTTTGCCTCCAGTTCTGTGGCAAACCGTCTGAGATGTAGAAAACAAGTTTATGACTGTCAGTACATTAATGTTGCTTTTCGACCAGTGTTACACTAGTGTATACACCCTTATGTTATAATAGGGAAATGATGTTTCCATAGCTAGGGCTGACAGTGAGTTCTTGTGAAGAGCAGAATCAACAACCTCTGCATAATCAGTACAGTTGCTTTGTGAGAAAGTGTTTGAAGTCCACAGCTAGCCATTGTTACCAGCTGAAATACCAGCTGAAAAGTACCAGTGGCCTGGCTTTGGCCACACGTGAGAGCAGGTCCAGCAGAGCCATGGCCCAGTGAGACACGGGTGCTGGCCTCTGTAAAAGTCMGAGCCTTTTGGGTTAAACACTGGGGTAAACCCTGTATGAAAATGCACCATAAGGGCTTGGCAGTGGCACCAATGCYGGTGGAGTGTAGTGTAGGTGCCTGTGGCTATGAATAGACGTGTGTGTTGTTGGTGTGTGTGTGTCTATGTGTGTTTGGAAATGTGTGAGTGTGTATGTACAGTTGAAGTCGGAAGTTTACATACACTTAGGTTGGAGTCATTAAAACTCGTTTTTCAACCACTCCACAAATTTCTTGTTAACAAACTATAGTTTTGGCAAGTCGGTTAGGACATCTATTTTGTGCATGACACAAGTAATTTTTCCAACAATTGTTTACAGACAGATTATTTCACTGTATCACAATTCCAGTGAGTCAGAAGTGTACATACCCTAAGTTCAATGTGCCTTTAAACAGCTTGGAAAATTCCAGAAAATGATGTCATGGCTTTAGAAGCTCATGATAGGCTAATTGACATAATTTGAGACAATTGGAGGTGTACCTGTGGATGTATTTCAAGGCCTACCTTCAAACTCAGTGCCTCCTTGCTTGACATAATGGGAAAATCAAAATAAATCAGCCAAGACCTCAGAAAAACAATTGTAGACCTCCACAAGTCTGGTTCATTCTTGGGAGAAATTTCCAAACTCCTGAAGGTACCACGTTCATTTGTACAAACAATAGTATGCAAGTATAAACACCATAGGACCACGCAGCCGTCATACCGCTCAGGAAGGAGACGCGTTCTATCTCCTAGAGATGAACGAAACTTTGGTGCGAAAAGTGCAAATCAATCCCAGAACAACAGCAAAGGACCTTGTGAAGATGCTATATCCACAGTAAAACGAGATCTATATCGACATAACCTGAAAGGCCGCTCAGCAAGGAAGATGCCACTACTCCAAAACCGCCATAAAAATGCCAGACTACGGTTTGCAACTGCACATGGGGACAAAGATCGTAGTTTTTGGAGAAATGTCCTCTGGTCTGATGAAACAAAAATAGAACTGTTTGGCCATAATGACCATCGTTATGTTTGGAGGAAAAAGGGGGAGGCTTGCAAGCCGAAGAACACCATCCCAACCGTGAAGCATGGGTGTGGCAGAAATCACTGTTTGTGGGGTGCTTTGCTGCAGGAGGGACTGGTGCACTACCCAAAAAGATGGCATCATGAGGACGGAAATTATGTGGATATATTGAAGAAACATCTCAAGACATCAGTCAGGAAGTGTAAGCTTGGTCGCAAATGGGTCTTCCAAATGGACAATGACCCCAAGCATACTTCCAAAGTTGGGCAAGGCTACCCGAAATGTTTGACCCAAGTTAAACAATTTAAAGTCAATGCTGTCAAATACTAATTGTGTGTATGTTAAACAGGGAGTTGTGACCTAAACACAGGGAATTTATACAGGATTAAATGTCAGGAATTGTGAAAACTGAGTTTAAATGTATTTGGCTAAGGTGTATGTAAACTTCCGACTTCAACTGTATGTGTGAGTATGATGCTGTGAATGCATGCTGTATGTGTGAAAGGGCTGCTTGTGAGTGTGTCTCTCTGTATGAATGTGATTGGGTGTATGTTGTGTGTATGTGTGTGTTGTGTGAGTGTGTCGGCGCATGTGTGAGTGTGTGGTGGCCAACTCCTAGCCTTCCTCCAGGGTAGAAGTAGACAGTGGGGGTTGTTGTGATATACCTTGGCAGTGCGCCCTTGTCTTTGACTTTTTCAGGGCCAGACAGGAATGGAGTTATTAGCTTATCCCATCCCAGTACTGCGCAAAGAGGGAAAAAGAGAGAGAGAAGGAGGGAGGGGGAGAGTGGGGGGGGGGGGAGAGACAGAGGGATGGATTGGGGAGAGAGAGAGGAAGGGGAGAGAGAGAGAGAGAGGGAGGGGCAGAGAAGTGCGAGAGAGAGAGAGAGAAAGGGAGGTGGGCAGAGAGAGAGGGGGGATAGAGAGAGGAAGGGGGAGAGGAAGGTAGGGTGAGTGGAGAGAGGGAGAGAGTGTGAGAAGGAGGGGGAGAGAGAGAGGGAGCGGGGAGAGAGAGAGAGCAAGGAGAGAGAGAGAGAGAAAGGGAGGGTGGGAGAGAGAGAGGGGGATAGAGAGAGGAAGGGAGGAGGAGGAGGTAGGGTGAGTGAGAGAGGGAGGGAAGAGAGTGTGAGAAGGAGGGGGAGAGAGAGAGAGAAAGGCCGCCGTATCCAGACCTGGCTCTCAGGAGAAGACAGGCTATGTGCACACTGCCCACACAATGAGGTGGAAGCTGAGCCGGACTTTCTAACCTCCTGACAAATGTATGACCAMATTAGAGTCACATATTTCCCTCAGATTACAGAGATACACAAAGAATTCTTAAACAAACCCTATTTTGATTAACTCCCATATCTATTGGGTGAAATACCACAGTGTGCAATCACAGCAGCGATATTTGTGACCTGTTGCCACATGAAAAGGGAAACCAGTGAAAAGCAAACACCATTGTAAATACAACTCATATTTATGTTTATTTATTTTCCCTTTTGTAGTTTAACTATTTGCACGTAATATGATATTTATAATGTCTTTATTCTTTTGGAACTTTTGTGAATGTAATGTTTACTGTTAATTTACATGAATAAGCTGTGAACTGACTGGCAAATATTTATTCAGTTCTTAGCCAATCATGTTTTCATTGGGCAGTTTATGGGGATGGACTGTGTTATCAACAGCGTTATATACAAGGAACTAGTATACAGATTCGTTACATTATGTTTTGTTAGTCCATCATATCCGATGATGACTTCCACTTTTGAGTTAACAGTGAATGTTTTGGTAACTATAGAGTCCAAACCGAGATCCACAACCATTATTGCAGGTGGGGCAATTGTAGTCTGTGTTGGCGTTTCTTTGTGCTCTGGCAGAGCTGGTGCCCGGTGGAACGGTCGGCAGCAGCGTCCTCCAGGTCTGTGGGTTTGATGTTGCACTTCTTCAGCCACGTTTTCAGCTGGTTATTGTAGCCCTTCATCTGCCCCCCTACAGACCACGACCAAGGTGTATCTGGCTGTACAGGATCTTCCGCAGCAAGCACTCCTGAGACATTCTAATGACATGCCCAAGCCAGCGCAGTTGGTGTTGGGTGACCATGGGCTCTATGCTCTTGCAATTGGTCTTAGCAAGTATTTCTGTAAGGGGCACAAGGTCACACCAGGGGATAGACAGTCCCATCCTGCTATAGACCCTCACAGCCGCTACAAGAATGGACTGAAGGTCTTCTGGAGTGTGGGCCACAAGAGCACAGTCATCAGCATACTGCAGCTCAAGAGCCCGCTCCGTCAAAACCTTGGTGGTTGCTTGCTTCCTGATGTTGAATAGGTTTCCATCCAGCCTGAAGTCCACCGCAACCCCGCTGCTGTCCTCAAGCTCCTTGTGGAGAAGCAGGGTGATGCATAGGAGGAAGATGTTAAAGAGTACCGGTGCCAGCACACACCCCTGCCTCATACCGATGCTTACTCCAAAGGACACTGACTCATGCCCTGCTATGGCCACCCGAGCCATCACCCCATTATGGAACTGGCAAAGGATGTTGAAAAATTTGTCTGGACAGCCACATTTGTGTATAATGCCCCATAGTAGTTCCCTGTTTACAGTGTTGAAGGCCTTGGAGAGGTCGACAAAGGCCATTAAAAGTCCTGATGTTGTTCACGGCACTTCTCCTGAAGTTGTCCTGCCAAGAATATCATGTGGACCGTACTCCTGTTCTTTCTGAAGCCGCATTGTGACTCTGGCAGCAGTTCCTCTGTGATGTTGTTCACCAGCCTGTGGAGCATCACCTGGGCCAGGACCTTGCCTGCAACAGCCAGAAGGGATATCCCTGGCTGTTGCCGCAGATGGAAATGTCACCCTTGTTCTTATATATGGTGACAATGTTTGCATCCCGCCACATTTGGGGGACGATCTCCCGGTCCCAAGTGATGTACTGGTGGAGCGTTCTGGTGCAGAAGTAACCTCCCTTCTTAAGTAGCTCTGCCGTGATGCCGTCAGCGCCAGGAGTCTTGTTGTTCTTGAGGGAACGGATAGCTGATAACACCTTCTGGAAGGTTGGCGAATGGTTGAGGTTTTGAAGTGGGTGGACGGACGGGCAGTTCTTCCAGGATGGAGTGGTCTGTAGGAGAGTGCTGATTGAGTAGTGTTTCAAAGTGGTCAGCCCGCCTCATCAGGATCTGGTTTTGGTCCTTCAAGAGAGTCAGACCGTCAGCTTTTTTCAGGGGGGTGATGGAGCGACTTCTAGGGCCATATATAGCTTTAGTTGAGTTGCAGAAATTGTGCATGTCGTTTTTGTCGGCGTCAATTTGGATTTCCTGTGCCTTATTCGTCCACCATTCATTCTGCAGAGCACGCAAGGTTGTGTGTACACACACACACACACACACACACACACACACACACACACACACAACACACACACACACACACACACACACACACACACACACACCACACACACACAGCTGGGGTTTTAGTGGATAAATTGCTAAAGCTGGCAGAGCAACACCAGATGTTTGGGTTCACTGACGTACCCCTTTTCTGAGTAACACCTTCCCTAGAACTGCTTTGTAAGACCAGGTCTATTTTCCTAGCCCTGAGTGCATTTGTGAAAATTGATGACTTTAGTATAGACCCTCTTGTGGTCTTCCCCACCCTAGAAAAATAAACATCAATTATTTGTCACTAAGGGCAATTACACAATTACGTGCAAAAAGGGATTCTAAAACTTTCACGAGGCTGTTTTCCCTACTGCAGATAAAGGTACTGGTAAGAACTCTTTCAACAATAGTTGATGGACATAGTTTCCCCTTTGAAATAAAAAACAAGATTAAAAAACACTCTTGTTCATGTTAAGTGACACACACAGCACACACACACACAACACACACACACACCACACACACACACACACACACACACACACACACACACACCACACACACACACACACCACAACAACACACACACACACACACACACACACACACACACACACACACACACACGGTGCTAAATAAGCTATTGTCTCTTAGTCACACAATCACTGTCCTTTTATCTCTGTGGAAATCATCTCATCCTGCTTTAATTCCGTCTGAATTAGATTACATAACATAAGATCTTTGTCCTGAACCCCTTCAAAAGGCAAGTCTTCATAGTGTTAAAGATGAAATATGTTTTTATTGTCACATCACCAATAGTTGCAGTGAAATGTGTTGTTTTTACAGTGTAAGTGAGTGTTTAGCATGCAGAATGTGATAATGCAGGGTGTTGAAAGGTGCCAAAGCAAACAACCAAAAACACCAAGATACACAACAAAATCTATCAAGGTGTCTGCATGGAGAGGTCTCTTCCATGAATGGGGAAGTGGTGTATTTATCCTGGGACACACTGGGCCCAGGGGTTTCCCATGTAGCTGACGACCTCCCAACTCCGCCCACCGGCATCCTAATAAGGAAACAAGAACAAAGAGAATACGGCAGACAGAGTGGGAGGGTCGTCCCAAGCAAAGTTGCTATTCCTCAAGTTTTGGAAATGTTCTTGCGCTATTTGTATGTTTCTCCTTAAGTAAAAAGTTAAGAAGAAATTAGATTCTTGAAAATATTACTTATTGGAATGTTCTTCATTCCAAGATAGCTAAACCCTTGTCTTAACTCAGGGAAGTGAAGAGAAAAGCCCATGAAAGCAATTTAACATCTTTATTCACTCACAAACTTGGTCTAAAAGTTTCAGTATTGATTATTTTAAACCCAAGAACAATGTTTTAGAACAGTAATCTCAGTAAGAAATAGCTAACATGATTGCCGTTGCTAGCTAGATAGATAGCTTAAACTGTTGCCTAGCAGCGAAACATCTTCAGAAGATTTGTAAGAAGATATTTGAGAAGTTCGTAAGAAATCATTACCTTAATATATTGTTGAGGAATTGCACTTACGAACTATGTTATGAACTTCTTATTTTTTTCTTTAGAAACTTCTTAAGTTTTTGCATAAGAAGTGTTTTGTGAATCTGGGCCTGGTCTTCTTATGATGCCGTGGAGCTGAAGTCTGCTCTCTCATTGTACATCTCCGTGATCAAACTTTTGTGGTTGGTACGGAGTAATATCTTGACCTGGTTTTTAATGTCAGTGTTCAAAATAAGTTCATTTATAGTCAACAACTTACCATATGATCGGGTTTAAGACTTCTCTGTCAACATTGCAAAGCTTTGTAATGATGTGTTTTCTGGTTTGTGGTTTAGATAAAGTGGGTTGAAAGTGAGCAGTATTTTAACGTCTGTATAAAAGTGGTGTTTTGTTAGAATGTGCTTGGTGTTTATGATTCATGAGCCAAGCTATTCCAGAGCATCGTCCCCTAAACTGGCCCCAGAACATTCTGGAGACCTTCCCAAACACAAGCTCAGAAAGCATTAACAGCCTGTCTAGTACAGGCGTTCATTCAAACCTGCCACGCCACCACACCACGCCCGCCTGCACGCACCAGACTTACGCCCACACGCACACACGCACACACACACACCACCACGCCAACAACCCCAGCTGGTCCCAGAAAGCCTCACTAACCGTCAATCACTCTGAGCTATTACATCATTTCCTGTTGGTCAGCCAGTCAGCCTGTCAGTCAGCCACCTAGTCAGCCATTCACCTAGTCAGCCATTCACCAGCCAGTCAGTCAGTCAGTCAGCCACCCACCCAGTCAGTCAGTCACCTAGTCAGCTATCCCCCATCAGTCAGTCACCTATTGCTATCCACCCAGTCAGTCAGTCAGCCACCTAGTAACATTCACACTCAGTCAGTCACCTATTCACCATTCACCCAGTCAGTCAGCTCACCTGCAACAGTCAGTCAGTCAGTCACCTAGTCAACCATTCACAGCCAGTCAGTCAGTTCAGCCAGACCTAGGTCAGCCATTCACCCAGTCAGTCACCTAGTCAACCTTCACCCAGTCAGTCAGTCAGCCACCTAGTCAGCCATTCACGCATCCAGTCAGTCAGTCAGCCACCTAGTCAGCCATTCACCAGTCAGTCAGCCCCCTAGTCAGCCATTCACCCAGTCAGTCAGTCAGCCACCTAGTCACCATTTCAACCAGTCAGTCAGTCAGCCACCTAGTCGCTTCAGACAATTCACCCAGTCAGTCAGTCAGCCACTAGCAACCATTCCCCACAGTCAGTCAGTCGCCACTAGTCAGCCATTCAGATCAGCCACCTATCAGCCTTGTGTCACGGTCTCTAAAGTATAACCGAAGCAACACAGGACAAGGACAAGAGAGTAACCTTTATTTTACTAGGCAAGTCAGTTAGACACAATTCTTATTTTCCCAATGACGGCCTAGGTGAACAGTGGGTTACACTGTCTGTTCAGTGCCTATGGCAGAACACGACAGATTTGTACCTTGTTCAGCTCGGGGATCGATTAAAGCACTATCGTTAACTGTCCAACGCTCTAGAACCACTAGGCCTACGCTGCCGCCCAGACGAAGGTGAGTATTTATTTACAAGTTTAAATGTAGTGATGAAAAATCCAAGTAGCGGAGCGGGCAGCGGAGGTGAGTTTGATGGAATTGAGTAAGCAGTCCAGGAAGTAACTGAAGTCACTGACGACCAGGTAGGGATGGGATGAGTGTTCCGGGTGAAATGATGTTCATGGCTAAACGATCCGGCAGGGAATGGATGTCAGTCAGCGCTTATGAAGTGGAGGGGTGATGATCAGGACCAGGTGTGCAGATAGCTGATGGGATGGTACTCAGAGATCGCTCCAACTAGCTACGTCGCCGGCAACCAGACAGGGTGCGTTCCAGGACACCGGAAAAAACACTCCAGGCAGACACAGGCAAAAACAGACTCAGGAAGCGGGATTCCGTGACACCCAGTCAGTCAGTCAGTCACCTAGTAACCATTCACCCAGTCAGTCAGTCAGCCACCTAGTCAGCCATTCACCCAGTCAGTCAGTCAGTCACTGTCAGTCAGCCACTAGTCAGCCATTCACCACAGTCAGTCAGTCAGTCAGCCACCTAGTCCAACGGTCAGTTCACCAGTCAGTCAGCTCCAGCCATCACTAGTCAGCCCATTTCACCAGTCAGTCAGCCACCTAGTCACATTTCACCAGTCATCACAGGGCACTAGTCAACCATTCACCAGTCAGTCAGCACCTAGTCAGCCATTCCATCTTCACAGTCAGTCAGCCACCTTAGTTAACCATTCACCGCAGTCAGTCAGTCAGTCCACCTAGTCCAACCATTCACCCAGTCAGTCAGCCACCTAGTCAGCCATTCACCCAGTCAGTCATCAGCACCTAGTCAAGCCATTCACCCCAGTCAGTCAGTCACCATAGTCAGCCATTCACCCAGTCAGTCAGTCAGTCCCAGTCAGTCCCCACCTAGTCCAGAGTCCATCAAGCAGCCATTACCCGTCATCAGTTCAGTCCTGGTCAA